>NW_023416293.1:9002500-9312500 GCF_014176215.1 Rousettus aegyptiacus
TGCCTACACGTTCTGCCTACAGGCACGGCTAGAACATAGAACTTTAGAACAGCATGATGTGCTGTGTTACGATGACAGTACATGTGACTCGTGCTAAACATCCCACACCTTTTTGCGGCTTCCAAGAGATCTCTTTGCTTCCCTTCACATTCCACAGCCTGCTTTCTGTAAGGGAGCCGCAGGAAGTGTTTCAAAGTTATCAATCAGATCGTTCCACTCCGCCCTCCGCCGCTTCCTCACGAACTCCTCTTCCAGCCCCATGCCTTCAAAGGGCTTCCCAGTGCCCTTCAGACAGAGTTCACTTTGACCTACAAAGCCCTACGTGATTTCACTCTGCTTATCACTTCCAAGGCATCTCAAAGAGCTCTCTTTCTTGCTCTCTAAGGGAGCTATACTGACTTCCATTTCGTAACTTGACTATAAGAAGACCTTCCTGCCTCATAACCTTTGGCACTGATATACACATATATTTTTTTAATAAAGCTGGCTGTTTTTGCTATTGTTAGTTCAACAAAAGTTTCCTCAGAGAAGCTGCTTCTTGATCATTAAGCTAATTAATCCCAAATACTATCAGATATTCTCTGTTACACACCTCTTTTTTAAAACATGTGCTAGGCACGTAATTATTTTGTTTGTTTAACTGTTTACTGAGTGTCCACCAACCCCTATACCAAAGTAGTTCTACCTATTTTCTTAAAATAAAGATAATTTCGATAGTAGGTTCTCAATAGATATTTGTAATTAAACAATGACTAAGTGAATAAAATTTGAGAGAAGAGGCGAATCGAGTAGGTTGTGAGGACACCAGATTGAATGGGTATTCTAATGTCAGAGGCTGGTTAACACAGAAGACAGCACGTGTTGAGTCAGGAAAAGTCAGCAAGAAATAGTCAGTGCTAGACAGTACTGAGAAAGATCTAGACCTTCACACCAAAGACGAAAAATGACATGAGAAATTTTCAGGAGCTGTAGAGAATCCATCTCTTAATTTGGCAAAAGCATAAGCTGCAAACTGCATAGTGGCAGGTCTTAAGTTTTCTAAGATAATGGAAGCTCTCGTTTGCCATAGTAACAACTTTTTAATTGCATTTACAAGGTGTGTCCAAGAAAAAGCTTTTGTCCTGGGAAGTTACTATTAGATAAATTACTCTGATGGCAAAGTTGAGAATGGTCTTCTGGGTTGCTAGCTTAAGCAACTAGGCAAGCAGTCGATGCCTTTAACAAAACAGGAAAGGATGCTCTAATGTGAGTGAGAATGTAAGAGTTCCATTTTAGACATGTGTTTCGAATGCAGATGGTTGTGTGAGTGCTGGTCTCCAAAGAACAGAGAATACACAAGTCTTAAGATCTGAGCTGGAGGTAAAAGAGGAAGGCCCTGATAGTATTAGTGCTATTTGCAAACATCCCAGCTCTTTTCACTTCCTTGTCCCAGTGGTAAGGCAAGGCCATGCGATACAATGTGACAAGCGTTGATATAGGTCACATATGCAAAGGTGTCTCAAGAGACACCGAATAATTCAGCACTTCCTTTGAGTCCCTATAGAGGGAGTTGCCTTCTAGCTGACCTGTGAGAAATACATCTTTTTTGGGTTAAGACATTAAGGAGCTACCTTATTACCACAGAAAAGCCTAGTCTTTCCTTATTACTAAAGAAATGATCAGTTATCTACTTAGGTCTGGCCATTGACACCATGGAATTAGATAAGACTTCTGAGATGTGTAAGAAGGAAAAGAGTCTAAGAACCAATCCTTATGGAATACTCTCACAAAGAATAGAGCAATCAATAAATGTCTTCAAAAGTCACTAAGTAGGAGCAGTTTTAAGAAAACTTTTACTTTAAGTAAAAAGAGCTATGTAATAGAAGCAAAGGGAGAAGGGAGTTTCAAGGGAGAAATGGAATCAAACACAAACTATTCATAAATTTACAACTGAAAAGCAACTGGAATTTAGGACTGGAATCAATGATAACTTCAGTGAGACAAGTTTTATTGGGATTATTTGATGGTACAGTACAATGGGCTTAAGATAAGCCAGGAGGCAAGGACTGCCTTTAAGAAGCTTTGCTGTGAAGGGTAAGATGTTATATTTTCCATAAAAGGAAGAATAATTAAAGTAATGAAAATAGTTTGAATTAATCATCAGAATTATTTTTTAATTTCACCCTTTAATTGCATCCATAGACAAAAACACTGTATGTAACAATATCATACGTTTGGTTCTTTAAACATTAGGATAATAAAGTATATAATTAACATAAAGAGTAGTATAAATAACTTTGGAAAAAAGTAAAAATTTTTACATAAATTATTTCATTATAACTTTATATAGATTCCATCAAAATACAGCACATATGAGAATAAAAGGCTTGCTTATTTAGTATTACTAAATCGTGTATGTGCATATATATACACACACACATATATACATAAACACATACATATAACGAGCATGCATATGCATACAAAGGATAACTCTATCGATACTGAAAAGAATGGCAATTTGGTGGAATATATTTCAATTCATGAATAAAACTTCTCTACATTTTCAGAATGTATTGATACTTAATTTATGATGAAGAAAATGTGTAGTCAAGGATATTCAGTATTCTCCTTAAAGCTGGTTTACCGTACGACTTAAATTTGACCAAAGGTAAGTCCACGTGCATTTCTTTATAAAGTGGATTTTCATTTAGTTAAATACAGTATTTCAGTCTCCTTTAGATTGCTAAAGTTTTAAAATACTGAATATCTTAAATTAATATATATACATACATACATGTATATATATACACACGTGTGTGTGTGTGTGTGTGTATGGCTTAGCTACCCAAAATCTACTATATTTTTATAGCATGGATACCTAATAAATTTTACCTATTGTAGAAATAAATAAGTTAAAAAAAAAAAGAGCTTAAATAGCTTTGACTCAATAATTGTTTGAGATAAATATATAAAAATAAATAGATGAATAATTTTCTGAGCCTAAAGAACTATTTTCTTGTCTTGATGTGCATTAGATCCCATCCTGAATACCAATGGTCTTTAGAAGTTGTGTAAGTTAATGTTAAGCTTAAAATGTAAATTTATGCAGCAATTAGAAATTATTTATGTAGAGATACAGCAAATTTGAGATAATGTAAAACTGCCACAAGCTTTTCGACAGGGTGAGAACTTTATAGACTCATTATATAAGCTGTCGGATGAAGCGTTGTGTTGTTATGGACACTCTCTATTAAGGTTGATGGGATGAGAAACTTTTTATTATCCTTGCTAGGTATATCAAGATCATCCTTTCTAATCAGATTCCCTTCTGGTTATAATTAAAGTGTGGTCTTACCCAACTGTAAGCCAGGATGTACTATCATGCAAATTCGTTCATAAATGTAAACTATAAAAGAAGATATTTAATTGTTTTTTTTTGTTTTGGTTTGTTCTGTTTAGGTAACAAAATCACCTAAAAATGTCAGATCTATACTCTTTGGATATGCCAACAAAGTGAAAACCCAGACCTACTATAAAATCAGAATAATTATGTTGCTCAGAGATCTTAGAAGTTTTTCTCTAGCATTAACTCAATTTTTATACAACTGAAACTACAACACGGGAAAAATCTTAGCCATAAACAAACAAACAAACAAACAAACAATCTAAAGTGATGCAAACAAACACTGTCCATGATAAGATCAATACATTATTTCAGAATGTTTAGAAACTTTTATTGTTATATGGCATTGCTGAGACATGAGAATGTCATATTTTCTCCTACGAATTCATTTAAATTTTTTTAAAATTCTATTTTATTTTTTAAGTCACTTAGGAGAGCACAGAGAATTTGAGAAATGCAAGGGAGCTGCTTCCATGTTTAGGCAAACATTAGGCAAGCGATCGAATGGCAGATACTTATGATGTGAAGGGCATTCAGTAGTGATGAATACCAGATAATTTTTGAGAAATAGAAAAGTCAAAGGACATACACACTAATTTTCAGTGACCATGAAAAATTAATCACATAATTTCATTGATGAAATTCTAAGTTAGTAAGTCCATGTTAGTAGGTCCAACCTCTCTCTCTTTTTTTTCACTTTCCTTTTCTCAAATATTCTATTTTTTTCCCCTCTTTTCTTTCATCTTTTCTTTTTAATTCCTTGGAACATTCTAAAAGTAACTGACAGTTGCCCTTGACTATTTGGCTTCTCCTAGATATCTACAGTTCCTATGTATTAGAAGTTTTATTTATAAGCTCTTTTTATGTAATGAGTCTAATAAAATGCTTGTTTTTCAACTGTGATTCCACATTGATTTGACTTGAACATGTTGATAGTTCTAAGGCCATCTCTTTAAGCAGTTGGTGGTCCCCGAGATCGCTTTACATAAAACAGTTTAACTGATATTCATGCATAAATTCGCCAAGGATTACCTGTGGAGAAACATTCCATGCATATAGATGCTTCTCCAAACTCCTCCATAGCACAGAGGATCATAAAAGTATTGGGTTACTCAGAAAATGTCTATGTTAGAACACATAAAGTCTACTAAGACACTACTATGTGACCATTAGTTCCCTTACCAAAGCTTTTGTTTTTTAATGGGTCCATTAATTTTTACCTCATGCAAACTTATTTCATCAATAATCAGTTGTATGTTTTTTTTTTTTATTTCAGAAAGTTGATCTGAGTGTCATGAAAATACATCTTGAGAAAGTAGTTGATCCTCAAATTTATGAAAACCCTAGCACGTGTATTCTTCTCGCACAAATGCAGAAAAATCTTATCATATGCGTCATCTTCACCTGAAATTCTGTACACCGTGATGCTTTTCCTCATCCCGCCACAAAAATCCCGTGAAACTAGCAGAGCCGGCAGAACCTGAAATTAGATATGCTCCCTCTACTTCACGGCGTCACCTTGAACTAAGCAGTGAGAAAATCACTGACATTCAAAGGGAGCCTCAGTTTTTAGCATTTATAAGATCCAAAAATAAATTGGGAGGAAAAGGAAGTATTGGGCTGGGTAGTGATAATTAAGCAAACAATTTTTATTGTTTTTCTATCCAATGAATGTATGGCTTTGGGAAAATTATAACATTTCCATAAAGTATTGAATAAAATGTCATAGGGTCCAGAGAATGTTAGAAAGTGAGACATAAGTAGATATGTCGATTCCTAAAACAATTATTAAAAAAAAGTAGACATATATCTGAAAGTCAGGTCAGCTTTATTTGAGATGCATGGGTTTGTGGATAAGGGGTAGGTATGTGAATGATGTCAGCGGTGTTTTAGAAAGAAGAAAGAGTCAAGGAGAGATTAAGCAAGAAACCACCACGGTCTGCTGCTGAGTCAGTATGCTTATTCCTATTTTATAAACGAGAAATAGGGTTGAGTGGGTCTATTAAACTGGCAAGTCTCATAGTGTCCTATAGGAAGAGCCAGACTTCAAACTAGGTTTGTCAGACTGAAGATCCGCAGCTAGTTTCAGTGCCTCTAAAAAATCTGTTTTCAAAGAGAACAGAGTATCTGACTAAAAAGGTTATTTACTAATTCTGCATGTTGCCTATGAAGAATGGAACATTGCACTTGAAATCGGGAGGTAGGTAAAAACGGTTGGCACTTGTTATTTTTCTATCGAGAGAGACTAATAAAACGGATGGAATAAGAGTCTCAGAAAATACAGGTGATTTAAAAACAACTAGAGATGTGTTAATTAAAAATCTGGTGCCCGGATTCTAGGCAACAAGAAAAAAAATTCTGGAAAATAGCTTAGTATTACTCCCACACTTGTCTGGTATAGACAAACCATCCCAATCTTTCCCTAGAGTAAGGAGGTTTGCATATTAAATTTTAATAGTGGTCCTGGTTCTTGGCTTAGAGAAACTTAAAGGAATAGCAAAAGGTAAGGTTTCCTATTAAACTCCAGTTCACTGGATAATTACTCTCAGAACTTGTGCTGTATGGCTCTTACTCAAGTACAAACTGAGATCACCTCTTTATTCATATGTAGGGTCTTTATCTTAGCATAAGTTTGTGTTTTACTTTTATTTGTTTGTTTTTGGTTAAAAGGTATGCTGTCTTAGTTCATTTGGGCTGCTGTAACAAAATGTCATGGACTGGATAAGCTTATAAACAACAAAAATTTATTTCTCACAGTTCCGGAGGCTAAGCAGTTCAAATTCAAGGCACCAGCAGATCTGGTGTTGGGCGAAGACCACTTCCTCATCGATGGCCATTACCTCGCTGTAACTTCATTGATGGAGGGGCTAGATGGCTTTCTTGGGCACTCATCCTGGGCATGAGGACTCCACTCTCTTGACATATTCACCTCCATCTCCTAATACCATCACCTCGAGGGTAAGGAGTTCAGCACATGAATTTAGGGGGGGTCATAAACATTCAGACCATAGCAAACGCCTCCTCTCATTAAAATAATGGGTGGTTGGGGGCCGCAATTTTTTGTCTTTAGCATCCTCATGAAGAAGATCATGAACTAGCATGGCCTGGAGAGGTGCTAAGTAACTTCAGTACTGGAGTCTTCCCAGTGCTGCAGGTGGTAAGGAAAGAGGCCTGAACAGAAATCCCTCCAGGAACCACAAATGGACTGTGAAAGTCACTGCACTAGCTTATAGGAATATAGAAATGAATGGAGTGGACCTATTCTTCTCTATGAGCCTATAGAAAACTTGTATGGGTGAAACAACTGAAGAATTATAATGTAGAGTGATGAATGCTATAAGAGAATATGGGAGGAATACGTAACTCAAGAGAAAGAATGATGATATCTCAGTAAAATCTTTCTGAAAAGAAATGTCTGGGTGGTGTTTAAAAGAAATCAGGCCAATAGAAGGGGATGAGTATTAGAGCCAGTGTTAGCTCAGGAACATGAGTGACGGGGACCATCTGGGAGGCACAGCAGGTAGTTTGGCGACGTGACATTTATGTCTGGAATACAGACTGAGTTCGAAAGATCTGAGTTTGGAGAGATTGGCTGGGTCCAAATCCCAAGAAATCTCCAGTGCCAAGAAATCTGATATTATCTTTTTATAACTGGGAGATGTGATCGGATTTGCATTCTTGAAGACAATTTTAGTAACACTGTTGCGAATGATTTGTAGGGAGATTCTGATCTGAGGCAGGGGAATTGGGTATGAACTTATGCAGCCTTTAAAGTGAGAGATGATGAAGGTCTCAATGAAATCGGCAAAGAGGGGAAATAAAGAAGAGACTTAGTGATTAATTGGATAGCCGATGTAAAGGAAGAGTCGAAGGTACATTCAGCTTCCTGCTTTGGAAACTTGAAAAGATGGTGATGTCAGTTATCAAAAAGGAAAATATAAGAGGAAGATCAAGATGAAGTGAGAAGCGGGGAAGTGATTCTAGTTTGGCGCATGTTGCATTTGGAGAACTGGGGTTATTCGGTGGGCAATTCAAGGTAGATAGCTGGAGTTTCAAAGAGAGGCACCATTGGTGGGTGCTGAGAATTTTCAAAGAATGTTATTACTTGGGCAGTGTTGTAATTTAAAAAGAACAGTTTCAGAAGAACTACACAGAACAACTGTTAGAGAGTCAGGTAGTTGGAAGATGTGGCGTATTCATATTAGTTTGGCCACACGAGGTAGAAGGAAGTGAATTAGGAGAGGTTATTCTAAGATAGCGTCAAAGACAGAAAAGATAAGGACTAAGGAAACGAATTTTATTCAGATGATTGTAATAGGGAGGCAAGTCCAGATCTGAAGATCAGAGTGGTTTTGCCTTAAACTGTTACAGGGAAGAGGTAGGGTGGTTTACAGCTGGGAAGTTTATGCATGGTCTTAAAGATTAGGAAATGATAGAATTAAAATCACAAAGTGCCGTGTCACTGAGACCAAGGAAGAAAACACACTTAAGGATGAGTAGGTGCTTATTAGATCAATTTAAATGAAGACCGAGAAGAATTCTTGCTTTGATCAGAGAATCAATAATGAGGCTGGAATGAGTGGTTTGGATGGTGAGTACACAAGTCAGATTACCTAAAATGTGTAATATTAGTGGTAGGTGAAAAAGTCAGAGATGTGATGTGTGTGTGTGTGTGTGTGTAGGCATGTACGTATGTATATGTGTGCATGCATGTATATATGTATGTGTGTGTGTATATGTGTGTGTGTGTGTATGCAATAAATTGTTGCTAGTGGACAGAGTATTTAGTAAATGTAACAGAATCAAAGGAAGATGTTGCTATGTTTTATAAGCAGAAGGGAGTGGTGGGTGGAAAGGAAGAGACTAAATATTTTGCCTTATGTATTCCTCATATAATAGCTTCCTCTTTGCATTTGAAGTATTTTCTTGAATTTGGATTTTAACCTATATATTTTTCTCTATACAATCATTGCTTTGTTGTCACTATTAGGCTTTGAAATTTCTCTTGAAATATAATAAAATTAATAAAAAAAAAATACCTCAAAAATATATTTAAATACAAAACTGTTCATCCTACAGGTGTATATCTTTTAGTATTCACCTTTTAATCTCAAGAAATGTAATGTCATAGGAAGAGGAAAGAGCATTAAGTTTCTTTGTGGCTAAGAAGATTAAAATAATAAGAATGGAGTATAACTTTAAAAACTGAATGATGGCATTCTTTTCTTTGTTGTTAATTCCACTGATCTGCCCATTATGCTTTTCTTTTTCACAGAAGTAGGGAGAAAAAGAACATTCGTGTAGCTATTTGGAAGATAAATAAAGCATAGCTTGTTATTTGTAATCAGGGTCCTTGTTGGCTTTTATATCTATTTCAATAGCTTGTACAATTCAGCAACCATGAGTGATGCTAGCAGAATATTTAATAAAGAAGGTCATAATCAGAATGCACTATATTTTCCTTCTTCCTAACAACATAAATCGGATTATCCTGAGCAATAAAATATTTGTACAAAAGGCAAACGAGAATTCTTCGACAAGAAAGTTTAAGAGTATGATGGTTAAAACCTGTAATGGTGACTTGTGTTATTTTTTTCTCTTGGCTGTAATTTGTTCACGTGCTTTTATCAGGCAAGGACATCTAAAATATATTGCAAATTGAATAGCAAAACGTGCAAATAGGATCATGGAATGCCATGAGGATGTGAACTAAAAATGCATATCACTAGTATACAGGAATACATGACTATAAGAAAAAAAAATAAATGAACTATATCTTTATTTGTTGATATTCAGATTGCATGATTTAAATATTTGATAAACCTTGAAATAAATATAAGCATTGAGTAAAAGATGAATTAAGAATCTGGTTTTAGAGATAGATATGTCTATATCTATAGATATATATGAATCTAACGTTCTGAAAACCTTATAATTTTTACTTTCAAGAATATGCAAAATCTACAGATTTTAATGAAATAAGAACTCCATAAGCCCCTACTATGGACACTGCCTTCATAGAACATATCCGAAAGTAAAATTTGGTTTGCTAAGAAATGCAGTAGTCAGGATAATTAGATTTTTTTTAAACTCCAGGATACATTTCATCTTGAAATCTCTCTGAATTAGTATTTGAGCTTCTGCTGAATATAAATTATCCTTTTATGGCCTATCAATTTATTTTCATCACAGCTCACTCTATCTGAACCTAAACGTACAAAGACTGGTCGTGATTTCAAACATATTTTTCAGAAATGCTTTGTTAAAACTGGCATGTCTTCTTTACAACACTTCAACTTTTCTAGTGATGAAAAATAGCAATACAAAAAAAAATTTTAAAAAGAACAACAATTTTTGAGTGCTTGCTGAGTTTACTAATCTAATCTAATCTAACCTAATCAAATCTAATCTGTATTAGGTGAACATAGTCTATACATTCTCTTTTTTGTAAGCATCTTAATTTCATCATCTAATCAATCTTGGTTAGCTCTTTTCTTGCTCTTAAAATAACCTCTTAAGGCATCAAAAGTAGACATAAAGAATTCATCACGAAATACTAATTAAAAAGCGCAGCTCAATGTAAGCTCCAATTATTGACCTAGATTTTGTATTATGTAACTTAAATATTTGTCATCCTGATACTTATTATTTATATAGTTAAGTTTTGCTTTAAAGAATGTCAGTGAGGTTACCAAAAGACAAAAAAATTGGTTATATGGAGTGGTACACTTATTTATTAAAAGTCATTCTAATCAATTCAAATTTTCTGTCACCTAGCCCCTAAAGAGGGCATTTCTAACTCCTTTCAGGGTGACACTCCCTTACTAAGCCGAGCACTAAACTGACTCGCGTCCCCCACATAATGCAGCCTTCGGCTCCCTTGCTTATGGATAAGGGGTGTTTTCCTGGTCATCCACAGTATTCCATGGCTGTACATCCACATCCCGCTCAGTCCCAGCATAAATCCTGAAAAATCACAGGAAGTGAGACATGCACCTGGCCTTACGGAGGAAACTGAGGACGGGCTGCAGGAAGTTGGATGTCCTAGCCCAGCAAAGTGCTACAATTTTGACTTCACCATTAACAAGCTGTGTGGCCTTAGGCGAGTTATATGTCCTCAATAAGCTTTACTGTCCTTGCCTGCCAAATGGAAGTGATACTAATAGCCAGCTCATATGTCACTGTTCTGTGAATCAAAGGAGATAATGCATCTTACATAGAGGAAGGACTCAGTAAATGTCATTGTTTCCTGTCGATAGTGTTACTCCCCCCCTCCCCCGCCGCCACGGGTCTAAGAGGGTTAAAACAATATCCTCTTCCACTTTATTACTTTTATAGGCATATGACATTTATTGCAACCTGCTCCAATATGGTTGATTTCTGAGTCAATGGGCCAGGTAGGAGTCCTTTGTTGTTCATGAAGGAGGCGTGCCCTAAAATAGGGGATTTTAGAGAGGAATGTAGAACCGGCTCTTCATTAAAAGAAAGGGCAATTCTACCTCAGGTGAGATCTCTCCCTTTTAGATCTGGTCTTTGAGGACGACCTGACTATGCTTCTGAGAGATGATGGCTAGATACACAGAACCAGGGAGAGAGCTGAAAATGGCTAAACTGATCTTCGACCAGATTATTTACGTATTACTGTGTCTTTTTTTTTTTTTAATTATCCCCTAGCCTCAATAAAACAACATGTGAGTATTCTAGAACAAGGCTAGAGCATGCCATGGATAACCAAGTGAACTAGTGAGAAATCCCTCAAATGAAAGAAATGCGTGAGGGTTAAGGGTTAAACATGATCCAGCCGCTCCTCCTGAACGGTTATACTTGGTTCATGGCCGAACTTGAGAGTTTGAGATTTGACTGTGTGAGTTTCCAGCACCTTAGGCGTGACCTGTGTGAAGCCTACGTGAGGCCCACAGGCGGTACTCTGATCTAAGCGGTGGTCAGAGGGAGCCTAAGCTGGAGGCTCTAAGGAAGGAGCCACTGCCTGGAAAGATCCCGGTGTGCAGTCCCAGCTGAGAAATGAGTGGCCTTCAGCTTCCTGGTGAGGACTTTCTCTCCTGATAATAAGCCAAAGACGCCAACCACAGTGAAAACGCCCCCAAGCATTTGTGAGTATTTATCATATCTACTCCATACACGAAAGAATTTTTACTAACATAGCAGAAAGAAATTTGTATAAAGCATAGAAAACGTGGAAATATAGACTCTAAGATTTTAATGATATCAGTTTTAGCAGTTAAGTTGTAACTGAATTAATTAATTTATAAAACAATGCACTTCTTACCTATTTGTCATAAGAGAATATGATATGAGGAATTTTAAAACAATTTTTTTTAAAGGAATACATTTTTAATGGGTCTTGATCTGATATGAGAATTGAAGTGAAAAAAAATTTAAACACTTGAATCAGGGCTTTCGGCTAACAGTGCCATCTAAGATATTTTTCCTTTGCCCTCCTTTCTTAAACCACATTTAAATTAACATAAAAATTGAAAAGGAGAATAAAATTTTATCTTCAGTGAAGCAAAGAAGCAGCAGATCCTCAGACAAAAACTTCAATAAATGCCTGGAAATCTGTGTTCAAAGAGCTGATTATACATTTAGAATGCCAAAACATGATTAAAATGTGCCTAAAATCACTATATTCTTAAAAGTCCTATGCACTAATCCTTGACTAGAGAAAAAAAAAATTGGATAGAAAGATGATCAATAAGAGAAAGAGAAAATGTCCCGATGAAAGAAGAACAAAGCTAGGAAAAGAAAATAAAAAAAAAGATCTGAGCAGATATAAACAAAATAGAGACCAAAAAAAGAGAGAGAAAATCAAGAAAGAGTAGAGTTAGCTCTTCGAAAACATCAAAAAAATTACCAAACCTTTACCTTGATTGACCAAAAAAAAATTAAAAAGAGAGAAAAGAGACTAAAATAACTAACATCAGAAATAAAAGCAGTCAGAAGCAGTACTACCAATTTTACAGAAATGAAAAGGGATGTTTGTTTACCGAATGCTTCAGTTTTCAGTCTTCAGTGTAATAAAAGAAAGTTTCTGTTTTGCAAGATGAAAAGCATTCTGGAGATGGGCGAAGGTAACGGCTGCGCAGCAGTGCGAACGTCCTTAACGCCACTGAACTACGCACTTTAAAGTGGTCGAAATGGTAAATTTTCTGTTAGGTGTATTTTGCCACAATGAAAAAACATGAGTTGCTAAGCCATAAAGAAAAAAAAAAAAAAGATGAATCTTCAATACATATTACTAAGTGAAAGAAGCCAGCTACATACTTTATAATAATTCCAATTATATGATATTTTGGGAAAAAAAATCTATAGTGATGATAAATACACACACACACACACACACACACACACACACTAGCAGATGCCGGGAAACTGGGCGAAGTAGACGGCCAAACAGGCGCAGCGTAGCAGGTGTTTGAGGCTGTTCTGCATGACACTGGATGGTACTGGACACGCCACAGAGAGTTCTGGGGAGTGGGCGGATTTCCCTTCACCACTATTTTTCAGGGCTTCTGCTGACGGGTCGTTGTGGAATGGCCATCCACGTTTAGCTCACGCCATCATGTCCGGCAGATACCCCCATAAATCAAGCCCGGGTTTTCGCTTCTTCCGTTAATTAGCCCCCGGTAACTCCCCACGTGCTCAGAGCCGTGCGTTAAGGAAGGAGCCGCAGCGCAGAGGAAGCGTGCTGTGTCCTCTCCCCTCTGGTCCTGCTTAGTCTCAGCGCCTTTTTTTTTTTTACACACCGTTTCCGTTTCACAGGCCAATGCTGCTGTGCACATCCAATTTTATGGTTGAGCAGACTAGGTAATATTCAGTTCATAATGGGCAGTTGGGGTGCACAGTCATTTTCGGTTCCAACAGCAAACCAAGAGCTGATTTTCCAGGAACAAAATTTGTGGGTTAGAACAGGAGGTGGCCTTCCTGAGAATCCGCCGGAGTCTGGCTCTGAGGCTAACATGGAAGCTCGCCATCCAGCATCTACCACAGACACTTGGCACTTCTGGCTCATGATGCCCAAGCGTCAGAGTGGCTTGTAATGGAGCTGCGTCTCATGCAGTCCCAAGTCTAGCTCTGAGACACATAAAATCAGCAGCCTTTGAATGCCCAGGAAATAGTCATATGACAGGTGAGTCATGTATTGTCTCTAACATCCAAAGATACCATAGACTGTTGTACCTCTTTTTTGTGCTGAGTAATTCAAAGGACATAGAGCATCTCAAAATGCCACAGGCCACTGGCCTTTTAGAAACCTGACAAGCAGGGCGTGGCTCTGGGTTTTCACTGAGATCACGCCTCAGCCTCCGCACACAGTCTTGACACACGACAATCAAGGAAGACTAGTCACCGCCAGGTGTCAGGATCCATGATGATCAGCTCCATTAAAGATATCACATCTGCCGCCACAAAGATTACATTACCACCCGATTCTGTCATTTTAAGATACAGTTCGAATTTTCCACGACCTGTGGTTTATGCACAGGCCAAAAAGGCAAGATGAGTGTACGTGCGATTGAAAACACCGGTCCCGCAAAATCACGTCCCCACCCTCCTGAGAGGTGACACTTATTGTGACAGAAGCAGGGGCGGTTCTGCAAGCATCCACTTAGCAATTCATGTTCCTCACCCTATAAGTAAGAGCAACGGTGTGAATATTTTGCTAGAGAGTAAGTCCGTCTTTTCTGGACCTGGAGAACAATCAGAGACAACAGTTCCTCTAGAAGCACAGTAAGAAGAAATTAGAAACTTAAAAAAGGAGGGGGGGGTAGCAGGAATAGCAGGAATACGGTGGATTTGACATTTGATATAGAGACAAAAGCGAAACTTCTGGATGTTCTCATGCCTCTAAAAAGTTTTGAATCCTGTAGAGGTTTTACATTTTAAGACTAAAATTAAATATGAAAGGAAGAAAAAACACAACTGAATACAGAAAAATGTAAAGCCAATTGTATGCCAAAATAAAAATACAAGAAAAGAAAAAAAAAAGTTTAGATCAAGTAACGTTTAAATCAAGAGACACATTTATAAGCAAATACTCTGAAGCATTCTAAGATAAAGAACTACAAAAAAAGAGTCTTGAACTTTGTGGGTTTGGTAGTGGCGGTATTTGTAAAATAATTCTGAATTACTGTATGGGTATAATAAGATAAAGCAAATAAATACGTGTGTGTGTGTGTGTGTGTGTGTGTGTGTGTGGTTTTAAAAGTAGCTCTCTTGTGTAAAAGAAGAGAGACACTAATATGAAATGAGATAGCTCAGGAAGAAACCTGTATCACTGAATCTAAGTTTGAGATATCACTATAGGATTAGGATTAATAATAACAAAAATAATAATTTCTTAGCTCTCTTTGTTAAAAGGGCAGAGACTCAATGCTACCTAAGCAGTGAGCGTATGGAGGATCCAGAACTTGGTTTCTAAATATCGTTCTATTCTAAAAGGAACCAAGACTCCTTGGGAAACTGGCTGAGCCAAGAAAATGATACTAGGGGTCCACATATAGAGCCGGCAGTACTGCGCATGTTAGCATTTAGATGGGATGATGCCATTAGAGTCACTGGGATAATTAGATTTGGTTTTCAATAGGATGCTGGATATTGTCCACTGGCGATCAGAATTCATTCCTACCTACATCTATTCTCTCTTTGTGTTGCAAGGACTGGAACCTTGGGACATTTTTGAATTCTCAGAGTGCCAGATTTCCGGGAATAATTAAGATTGGATTTAGTTTTGCAAACTAGAATAGAGAAGGAAGACAGTTCTTCTCTTGCAGCAGTTGAAGCATGGGCTGGTAGCAGGGGTAAACTTTTCAGCAGACTTTGGAGCACTGCCCTGTGCGACTCATTACTAGATTCTGGACTGCACGGTGGCTGCGATGTTGGGTACCACTGATAGATGATCTCCTGAGCTCCTGGCATGACACAAAAACGTGTTTGCATCTGCCCCCATCCTCGCTGACTTCTCTCTCTCCAAACCTTCCAATAAATTTGGATAAGTACCACGTCCTCCTATTAAATCCCTTTCTGCTTGAAAAATCTAAAGTGGTTTATGTATTCTTACAGTGAAGCCCCACAAAAATAAAGAATTTGCAATTATCTATTTTTTAAAAAATTATTCTTTGGAGAACACATTAAAACATTCAGGAGCTATTAATACAATTGGAACTTCTGAAAACTTTTCTCTGACCTAATCTTGCAAGTTCATAAAAATAAGCTTATTTCCTCTAAATAAAAGATTATACTAAATATTTATATAAACATCAGTAATCGTAATAAAACATGCCGACTAAAATCGTTCGAAGACCGTGCCTCTATTTTAACGTAGCTTTAGAATTGCTCACGGTTTGAGAACACCGAACCCTAGCTAGTTCCTCTCGCGCGCACCGCCAGTCGTCACACGTGGCCCGCTCCCTCCGGCCGCCCCCGCCACAGAACCGCTGCCCCGCTGTGCTCTCCTCGCAACTGCCGCCGCGGACGCCCCCGGAGATGCCTCGCGCTCTAATACCGCTCCACACTGGCAGCACCTTGAACGCGCCATCTCTTAAATCCACATGCGCCTATGCCCTACCTGCACTCTACTGATTCGTAAGGGATTTGGGCTTTCTGTCTTTGTAACCCCAGTACTGGTTTCTAGATAATTCATTAATGTTTCCTCTATCTGGAATTCATTACTGTTTCCTCTCTCTTCCCTTCTTCTGCTGACTGTTCTGTTGATGTGATTCGGTCTAGACAGCATGCCCTGAGGGTCGTCCCTCGGCCTCCTGCTGGCCATGGCTCCGTCTGTGCCCACAGCCCCCTGTCCTCCCCTCTAGGAAACCACGTAACATAATCATTTTCCTGTGTGACTCCTGATGTCCCAAGGGTATAAAATGGCTGTGAGAGCAAAGAATATTATATGTGCCAACTCACTGGAGAAGATCCTGTTTCCTTGACTTGCCCTAATTCATCCTAAAACAACCTAGTAGGTGAAAGGGAGTAGACGAATGAATGAGTGAAACCAGTTTGGCCATGGACTGATAGTTGTTGAAAGTGGGTAATGAATTCATATGCTTTCATTACACTTTTCTCTGTTTGCATTTGTTTGAAATTTTCCAGGAGAAAAATTTTAGCATTCACTGCGAATACTTGCAGGAGTCCTTAAAGCGTATCCTGAGATCAGCCCCACTGAGCTACCGTAATACCCGCTGTTGGCTCTCGGAACTGCCATGGGGCTGATTCCTATGTCAGCTCGTGCACTCGGCGGCAGCTGCCGGCGCCTGCCTAAGACATAGAGACTGATGATCCGGCGGCACACGCGATGCTTGTGGAAAGCACGCACGCCGGTCACACAGGCAGACACGCGTGTCCAAGTGGTCGATTCTCGGTGGCCACGTGTCCTAGTGTCGGAGGTGATAATGATGGGGCCAAGGACCGAGGGCGCCACCCACAGACCTGCGACCTCTTGCTTTAATGACATCAGTGACTGATTCCTGGTACTATAAAATGTCCGAGTGACATTTTAGCCAAATCGCTTCCTTTGGAGTTTTACTCTCCTATTGTAATCACCTCCCAAAAGACATCCATGGCTCCCATAGGACACATGAGGTGACAGCGACTGCTTTTACGGGGTTTTTTGGGGGAAGAGGTGCCAACGCGTTTCAAATATGCTGCCATTTCCCATTGTTTTCCCACATTCTCTGAACCCGACTTGTGCTCATCTGACAATCCTATTAATGGAAAATAAACTTTTAAAATTTCCATTTCTCCATCGACTAAAAATTACAAACAATGCTGTCTCAGACACTAGACGTGTTACTTAAAAACTCCAACATATAATATTTAAAAGAAAGTAACGCACTACAGTATAAAAGACTGCTATTCCGGGTAGTATGTGTTTAAGCAGTGTTTAGTTGGACTTTATCACAAATCATCCAGAAGAGTCTATGGAGGCGAACTCGAATAATTACTACAAATTACATTTGGTGAGCTAGGTCTTTGCTAGGCTTAAAATAATCAGTCATTGAGAGTCTGTCCCTTTGAAAAGATCACTAACTTATTCAGACCACTAAGGTACTATTTACTGTTTTTATTACTCCCAGGTCCCTAAAGCTAAACAGGTAATAAAAAAAAAATCAACAAAGAAAGGCTTTCTTTCCTACTCCTATCTGGTATAAATGATTTTACCTCTGATTCTTTGCTTTTACCTCAGGCAAACACAGAGAATCTAAATGCACTAACATTAGATTTGTCTTTTCAATTTTTTAAAATAAATTTTAATTTTAACTAGTTCAAAACTTCCCAACATAACTCAACATTTGTACCCAAGCTTAGAGGCCTTCTGAAAAGGATTTTTTTTTTTTTAATGAATGAAAATTACACAGAGGAAGTAAAAATAAATTTGCCTTCTCCTTTGTGGCTTCAAACACCTGAGAGTTCAATCCCCCGAAGAATCACATCCGTATAAGTCAAACTTCTATTCAGGCAATGTGATTTTTACCTATCTTTCCCATTCATTGTTCTTAGTGTTTATTTTTCTTACATTTTACTACATTAACATGGGCCCTTAAAGAGAGTCTTCATGTAATACTAAAACATCGTCACGGGCTTCTGTAAATATGGCTGCTGCATTAATTAGACATGTGTGCTTCGTTTTCATGTTCAGAGTGCCACTGCCCAGTGGAAGTTCCTGACATAATAAAAATGGTTTCTCTCTGTGGGGTCCAACACGGTGGCCACCAATCACAGGCGGCCATCGAGTTCTTGAGCTGTAACTAGGGCAACTGAGGAAATGAGCTTATAATCTGACTTGATTTGGATTGACGTGAATTTGACCACGGGTAGCTAGAGGCTGCTATACTGGGCAGCGTGAGTACGGCACATAAGAGAGCAAAGCTCTGAGTGTCAATGACAGCCGCCCCCGAAGCCCGGATCTGCGGCCGGAGCACGAAGGTTTCCTGACCCAGGAAGAGGGGGGTTGGGCCAGAACGGGGCTCCCGGAGAAGTACCATGCTCTCCACCTCATCGCAACAGTGGCGGCTCACACTTTCCACCTGTTTCCTGTTCTCTTCATTGGTCTTGGGTTCTCCACCAGAAAATGCATGCGGTTTATGAGGACACAGCATACACTGAGTGGATTTCAACCGTAATTGCTTCCTTATTCATATTCCCACGCACTGGGCAACCGAATAGAGCTTGGTCTTCCCAACGACCAATAATGGAAAGCTGATGCACAACACTGAGAACGCGCTAAGAAAACACCTGCTGTTTTATCAAGAAGAGAAAAACAGTGGCTTCATTATTGTCTTGATATCATTTCATAGACTCGTCCACTAAATACTCAGTGAAATGGATTTTCTTTTCGTTGTTTTGGTGTTTTCTTTTGTTTCCTTTGTTTTTTGCTTCTTTAATAAGAGCGTAGTGAATTCCAACTGTTCACACATCTTTGGGGGTTCGCTAACTTTAGACAACAACCTTTCATTAAAGCTGTCTTTACCATAATTGTCATGAAATGCTACTAGAACTACCTTGTGTCCAGGCCAGTTGTTGTTTAGATAATCTGAGCTTTCAGGTACATCAAATATGTAAAGCACACCTGAGATCCAAGGGCAAATGATATTAGGAAAAGCAATTGTGCCGTACATATTGTAGTGCTATGTCAAGGGCTTATATTCACTTTATAGTTGTTGGCATGTTTCTTAGGACTTTTAAATCTAATAGCTACTTACACACTGTGACAGTTTAGGGATATCAAATATTTTTATATTTAAGAGTTCCCAAGTGTCTGTACCGTAAGCATTGTGCAATACTACGGTGATGACCATAAAATTAATTTGGTAATTAAACAGTCAAGTTTAGAATTACGATGTCAGGTATAAATCATAAACATTCTTGTTAGCCTTCTAAATTGTAACTTCCTTAAACAGCATTAAAAATTCTGAGCAAACTAACATTACAGTGGACGGCCTCGAGGAATTTCTGACCTGTCCTGCCGTCCAGCCTTGAAGTGGCCAGTTTTATCAACGTGTCCACTTTCATGCCCACACACGTTGAAAAGGAAAAGTGTGTAAAGAAAACTTGAGGGAAATAATTAGAGAACTTCTAAAGTGAAGCAATTAGGTTTGCAGCTGCCGAGCATCTACGTCCAGATTTTGTTTATTTCTTCTAAGTAATTGTGTTTCTCAGAGTTAAAAAAAAAAATTATTTGTCAGAGGTACACACTGAATTTATGAAGCCAATGTCTAGAGAGTTTTTCTTTTTTTAAGTGAGAGTTTATCTTCCTTTTCTTTGTTAAACATCTTGAACGAGGCAGCGTACCTGCCTGGCTGTCCCTCACCGTCTCACCCCAAGTGGAGCCTCCCTTCTCCTTATGCAGCTACGTGCCGCTTCTCAAAGGTCGCCGCTTACCAAATACGCGGAATTCCACCCATCCGCTTTCTCCCTGACCTCTATTTCAAATGGAATCACTCTCTCCATCTCAGATGCCTTCTTACGGTGCTTACGATGCTATTCCACTCAGGGCCCTTTCGTAATCTCTCTACTATAACGAGGAGAGTGGTTTGCAGATACCTGTCGCGCTTTATTTCTTTTAAAGCCCTTCCTGAGGCTTTCCCTAAGGAAGGAGGAGGGCAAATCTCACTAAAACAGCAACCCATCGGTCAGCTTTGGGGCAACTTTGGAGTAGCAAGAAAGCTGACTTCCTGGACCACTTTGGCAAGACGCTAGTCTTAAGAACCTCACTTTGTCGAGAGAGTGAGAAGACATCTGAGCTCACTGGGCCTTGGCTGGCTGGGTCACTTATGAAAGGCGGGTAGATGGGTCTCAGAAACAAAGAGGAGGGTAGATATCGTGAGGAGAATTGAGACACAGAGAAGATACACCTGGAGGCGGCACATCGGAGAGGTTTTTGATGAGGGTCTGACCCTAGCCCCATTACTCATCATCGGCCTCATTACTATCCCGAGATAACGATGATTATTCCATAAGGCGCCTTGATAAAGTTGTCTTCTTTTAAGGTGGTTGTCACGATCAAATGCTAAAGCGATGAAAAGTAAAGCGCTTAAGACCACGCGTGGTGCAGAGAGCCTGCTCTGTTAGCGTCCATGACGCCACCTGCCCATTCCCTGGGCTGATCGCCGGAGGACGGCGGGGTGTTGGGAGGTGGGGGGGGGGGGAGGTTTGCCTCAGCAGCGGCTTCCACAGCAACCGGAGTCTGCAGCCGCCACGTCAGGGGAATCTTGGGGTGCAGCACAGCCATCAGGGGGAAGGGCTGAGCTTAGCGCGCTCTCTTGAGGTGCTGCTGGTTTCAGACATGAACCTGGAGGGTCCCCTACGTGGAAAGGAGGCGGCATGGGGAGGGGCCGAGGCGCTGGCTGGGCAGCTGGTTCCAGCAGCAGTCTGCACTCGAGACCACAGCCCAGTGTCGGAGGGCCCATGGGACCAGCCGGAGCCGCGGACCGGTGGCGAGGCGATGGCTAGCTGGGTCTTGACCTTCCCGAGAGAGAGAACAGGCCACGAGCCGCGTTAGCCCCAGGCTCATGGGGAGGGCAGGCTCAGCGTCGGGGACTGTTAGTTGGGGACTGTTAGGCACACGTGGGAGATGGGACTGGAGGGAGGACAGGCAGCTAAGGGGTCACAGACACACCGAATGCTGAATGCAGGAGCACCCCCTGCCCCGCCCCGTCCGTCAGCCCCGGCCCCGTAGGCCGTCAGAATCCTCCTGGATCCAGAATCTCCCGGGCAGGAATATAAATCAACTTTCTTAGGTGTGCAACCAGACCAAGATGAAAGACCTAAATATACTGACGTTGGTTTTCATCACTAAAAACAGCCTATTCAGAATAGTGTGTAAAAGGGTCCCACTAAAAACAACCCCCCCAACACACACACACATACATGTGTATCCATGATTTCCACTTAGCTTTTCACGCACTTTCAAACATAAGACGATAAAGTATGACCCAATATCTTAAGATAGCCTGTATCATGTAAATTATAAACAGTTCCAAACAAACAAGTAAACAAACAAAACAAAGCATTTAGAGAAAAATAGCATTATTTTCAAAAGGAAGAACATTATTATTAACACTAACAATAAGATAAGGGATGATAATTTATCCATGGTACAGGGACTGGGCGATATAAAGAAAGAAACATTAAGAGAACAAGAAAAAAGCTTCTGCAATTTAAAGTCATCATAGTAGAATGAAAAATTCCAGTCAGAGATTAGGAGGATAAAATTGAGGCGATCTTCCAGAAAGAAAACCAAACCATCAAAGAGGCAGAGGAAAGAGAACAAATGTAGTAGTACAAGTGGTTCTAGAAAAGACAGAAAAGGAAATTCGAGAGGAAGACTTTATCAGAAAAAGTTTGAGAAACTTCGAAAGAACTGGCAAACATTACTTGCCAGACTAAATGCCTGTACAGTGGATGGAAGCAGACCTATATATGGTGAGTTTTCTGAATACTGGAGGTAAAAAGAGAGTCTTCAAGTTATGGAGAGGGAAGAAAAAAATAGATCATATATAAAGTATCAAGAATTAGAATGATTCTAGTTACGGCATCAGAATCAAGACGATAATGGAGCTTCAAATCATGAAGAAAATTGTATACGCAACAAACAGGCAATAAATGATAAATAAGTGATACTTTCAGACATGAATGGTCTTGAAAAAATTATCTCCCATGTACCTTTTCTTAAAAAGCCACGGAGGCTGCTTTCCACCAGAACTAGAACACAAACCAAGAGGAAGACGTGGGCTGCAGGAAGGACAGTCAACAAAAAGGATGTTGTAATGGGTCTCACAAGAGCACGGAGAACCGAGGAGCCCACATTGACAGGTGACGCACGGCATGCTGGGTCCAGATCAGAACAACGTGGCTCAGGAAACACACCTGGCGAGGGCTATCAGCACCGCGACCTCCCCTGCCACTGCAGACGTCACCTCTGAAACCGCAGAACACAGCGCCCCGCGGAACTTTGCCTACATTCACATCTGCCCTTGGCTTATGCTGACCTTGTGCTAATGAAGTTCCTCTTCTCTTCTTCAAGTCCTGTTGCCTGGCTCAGTGATTAACTCTCGTTTCTCCCTCAAAATCTTCTTTGATCTATACTTAAGAGCAAGAGGTAGGCCATGGGGGCTTAGAAGCAGGAGACTCCATATCATTTTTGGACTTCCAGTACCTGGTCCATATTCCAGTCCTGTGAGATGACTCAATGTTGCTCAGCCTTACGTTTTAGAATTGTGTCATGCCCTTACCCACTGATTCGCCATTGACTGCGAGTTTTAGAGTTTTCTTATACTCTCAAAGAAGCTGAAGACAGACTAGAATCCAAGGGTTCCACTCAGTTTATCTTCTCCCAAACCCTTCTTTTAACAGTAGTGATACTTTTAGTCCCTTTTCCAGCAGGGCAACATGTTTTTAAAAATTAAACACTGTGTTATTTAAGAGTAGAAACACTACCAAGAAAAGATAGAGAGAGGTGGGGTGTGATTGGATTAAGGCACATGAGAGAGTCTGAGAAACTACAAAGATCTATTTCTTATCCCAGGTAAGAAAGACCTTAAGTGCATTACTGCTTTTACTATTACTATTAATTTATAAACTGCATGATATGTGACACATATCAAACATAAACATCAACAATGATGAAGAAAAATTTTAAAAGGGAGAGTGTGTGAACATTATCAGTCTTCCCTGTGTAGTAATATACATATACACTATGTATTATTTACAAATCGATTCTTAATCACTCTCTGTAGTTTCTTTTCTACATAAATCTCAATTTTTCAATGACCCAACATCCCTCCAGCCTCTTGAAAATTTTACCCTGCTACATTTTAGTCCTGTTATTGAAATTTATATCAGCCTGACTAAATGCTGAATGAAGGAATCTTTTAACATTTTGGTGGAGAACATACTACACAATTTTGCCTTACAGTTTTATGATTTCAAGGATGTGGATATATGAAGAGGGTTCATTAACTAGAGTTTCCACTTACATAAATTTAGTGTATGCACACATTTAATTTAAAAATATCTTTCAGTGGAGTCTTTTACACTTGTTTCTGAGAAACAAAGAGAACTCAGGTCGGATCCGTTTTGCCACTCAATGTATTAGACGCCTATAATTTATATTCAACATAGCTGGAACCTATGTAATATTACTTAAGTTTTGTCCAGAACATTAAAGCATTCCTCCTAAATGTTCTTAAAAATACCTAACATATCAGTGCCTGCACTGGATTAAACACTGTCATTTTTTTAAGTGCAAATGCCGATGGAAATGAATCATGAACAGTTTGGCATAAATTTGTTAGATCAGCTTACGTTCCTTCTCACACTGGGTCAGCCTAATTGTGGGCAAATCTTATTATCGTCATTGTCTAATATTAACTGACACTCTAATATGTCCCATACATCGTGCTAAGCTTTTGATCTATATTTTAATTAACACTCAAAGTAAACTTCAAAGGTAGGAGTTATTATTTTATCTCTGAGGAAAAAAATTGAAACCTAGAGATATTTCGGTACTCACTCGAATCTAGAATAAGCCAGTGGCATAATGGGGTTTCTAATCAGATCCGGTGGACTTTGAAGCTGTGAAAAGCTGGCATAAGTGGAGTCATTTTAAAATGGAGTCAGGACAGACATTCCAGAAAGAATGCACTACACATCTTACTCCTCGAGCCTCTGGAATATTTGAAAAGGACAAAATAACCTTTGGAGTGGGCCACAGCAGCATCGTCTTATAAACAGCTGTTTGTAAAACCAACAGAAAGACAGACCACCCAATTACAAGGACCGTTGGATCATTAAAGATGCTCTTTAGAATCAATAAACAGGCATCTAAAGCTAAAGAAAAACAGTCTGTTGCCACCAACAAACGGTTAGAAAAATAGAAATCCCTTCCTTCTATTCTTCTAATTATCTTCTTTCCTTTTCTCGTAGAAACTCATCGCCTTCATCCTTTATTTGGATCACTGTTTGGGTTTCTGCCTGAATCAGTGCTTCCCGAATAGCTTTTCTCTGATCTCAAATAAATACTTGTTGACTCTCACCTGGCTTTTTTTTATTTTTAGGTTAACAAAGCCTAAGCTCTTCCCAGGGGAAGCAGAAGAGGCAGGAAGAAAGAGTTTTCAGGGTGATGTGGAGCCATAATGGAGAGCTCACGTGGCATCAGAATCCTGTGCCTGGAAGAACCGGGGTGGGGGCGGAGGCGGGGAGAGCCACGAGAAGTAGGGAGGGTAGAAAAGCAGTTTTAAAAACTGCACAGCTTTGTCTATGATCGCCCCTAACTGAAAATTCCAGGGCTTTTTCCTAATAGTCTTCCAAATACTAATCAATTCTGAATTCTCACCCTTTTATCCCAGATTCTTTTGGGCATCATCCTGTCTTGATGATACAGACTTCACAAACTTCTCTCATTTTATTCTCACAGGCAGGCTTTCAAACGCCACCCCCACCCCCCGCCCTCATCAAAGGTCCAATGAAATGGAAGCAATTTAATCACTCAAATAAAATAAACGTGTTCTGAAAAACTAGTCTCCCCTGGTTCTCCATATGTATCTATGCAGGGATATGTGTCCTATTAAATGACCCACTCGATCAAACTTTAGACACTCTATTTTTCCCCTTCACTTGCAATTGAATGATACAGTTTCGATTTCGAATCTGACTCCGTTTCTTTGTGCTACCGTCTGTCTTTCATCTGGGCTGTTTGCCACTGGTTCTACTTTGTGTTTCTCGCTGCAGTTGGTTCACATCTCTACAAGGATTTCGGTTGAGTCATTTGGGGCTTATACTTGTGCACCTTCCTCAGTGAGTTCCGTGCTGCTAGATCTCTTGAAAGCCTTTCTAATCCTTGTTTTTAGTTCACTAACATTCTGCCAATTGACCAGTCTCTGTGTCGGTGACAGATGTGTGGAGCACGTCGGCTCCGGGCCTCTCTCTGCATGATAAAATACCTCTTTTTTTTGTTGGAAGTTCAACACGATGCCTAAAAAATAAGTCTAATAACAAAAGTCAATGCGTGCTTTCATGTTGAACTATCCGTTAAGTTCTTTAAAACAGTTTTCTATCATATCACAAAATTCCCTCTATCCAGGGTGAAACGGACTACAGAGGGGGATCATGCAGTCACTTTCTACAAAAAAGCTTTGTTTTTGAGAAACAGGGATATCTTTCAGCTTAATCTCTTCTTTACGGCTATCCAGGATATCTAAGTCACACACATGGTGATACTTTGGTGGTCCTCAGATGAATGCAGATGAGTCCACAATGATCAGTTGGAATATACAGAGAGCTCTCTAACAGAAATTATTAGAGCAAGTTGTTGAGCTGCTCTCTAAGCCTGAGATCAATTATCAATAACACAGTGATAGCAACTGATCTGAATTCAAACTGTTGTTGTGTAATTAATTGACATAATTTGTGTAAAGCAGTTATCAGACTGCTTGGATTTTTTTTTTTAAGTTCTCTATAAATTTAGCAATTAATTTTTACCATTACATTCATGCATGCAGATATTTCTCTGAATTAGTTAAAATTACAAAAAGCTGTGTATTTTTTGTTTTCGAAGAGTAATGGCAGTAGGGATTAACCCAGGAAAATATTTGTAAGTTGATACGTTTTGAATACCACAAAGAATCAGAAGACTTAACTTTATAATGAAATAGTTCTATTGGAAAAAAAAATATTGAAAAAAAATATTAAAATAAAAGGTTGTCTCTTTTTTAAGTATGTAGAAATTGTTTCTGACATTCTACTCCCTAACTCCGACTTTCTTAATTTCTATACCATTGCGGTTAAGGAGTGCAGCGCAAAAAATCCAACGACCTGGGCTCAAATCCTGGTTTCGGCCTACGCTGCCTGGGATACAGTCACGTTTCTTAGTCTCTGAGGTATGCTCACTGCTCCTGGGGTGGGAAGAGCTAAAAATGTACACGTATTTCTACACATATATCTCTATATCCATCTCTACATCTCTCTACATATTCCCCACCATGGGTTTACACACATACCACGAAATCTGTCCAAACGCTACCAGTTTCATCTGCCTTTTACCCTTTCAAGTTTGCTACTCCCCTTCCCCAGTGGTGAGAAGCCGGCCTCCCTTTATCTTCAATATATTTATTTACTTGCCCGATGCCCCACTATGTAGACAATCTCCAGACTCTGCCCAGCGGCCGAGGCACACGGAAGCTTCCCTCTTGTGGACTGCAACCCCGCCAGGCCGTCCTGCCTTGTCCACACCAATGCCCTCTTGAACCAACGTAGTGGTTCTTGACTTCTTTTGACACCGTGGACAACTTTGAGAAGCAGATGCAAGCTGCCCGCCCTTTCCTCAGAAAACATATATAAGGAAATCCGTACAAAAATCTGTGGTAATTTCAAAAGCTTCACGCTAGTAGCTTTATGACATTGAGCAGTTTATTTAAATTTCAGAGACTTTTTTTTTTTTTTTAAGTATACATCGGGGGCGATTAAGTCAGTCCCCTCAAAGAAAATGGATTAAATTTAGAAAGTGTATCTACCATGCTTTGAATACTGAGAGCAAAGTAATAATGAGTTATTAGCATTATCTTCTCCGGGCGGCTCTTGATGAGCATCACGATCCCAAATCAGTAGTTTTGTCCTTTCATGTTCTAATAATTCATTACTTCCTTCCTGGATTCATTCACTGACATTTCTGAGTCTCTGTTTCCTCTTCTCTAAAATGGTGATAATAATACCTACCATTCAGGGAAGTGGTCCAAATTAGAGATTGTATGCGATAAGTAGCAGATACGTAAAACATATTCAGAAGTGATATATAATCATGGACATTTCTCTACTGTACTGGCACATTCTGAGTCCTTCGGATGTGTT
Organism: Rousettus aegyptiacus; assembly: GCF_014176215.1. NCBI lineage: Eukaryota > Metazoa > Chordata > Mammalia > Chiroptera > Pteropodidae > Rousettus > Rousettus aegyptiacus. The sequence goes on from NW_023416293.1 coordinate 9,029,748, forward strand.
TATTCCTTTTCTTAGGCTTTGAATGCGTTCCTCTAGCTATCTGGTAATTGGCATCACCCAAACTTCGACAGCCAGATCAATTGTACCTTATCCTCAATGCCTCCTTGATCTTTCTATATGAATTTTATTCTTTAATTCTTTATGGTTCCCTCATGTTTTTTCTCCTATTCTAACCCCTCTGGCAGATGTAACTTGATGTTATAATTTAAGGGGAACTGCATTTATAAGGGTGAGATAGAAGAATCATCCATTTCAATTGTCGCATAATATTTTTTTACGAAAGGTTAGCCAGAGGCATTGTCCACTTTTATATCCATCACGACTTACACAAAGATCAATGATGTAAATCTCATAGTAAATTTAGTTCCTGAAAAGACTTTGTCTCTCATAATGAAGTTACAAGTATGTTGTCTTTAGACCGGAGGTAATGTCAGAAAGAACGACTGTGGCTTTATCACTTTCCAGCTGGGTGAACTCGGATGATACATCATTGTCCCTGAGGTGCACCTTACTATTCGGGAAACTGGGGAAGATCCGCTTTCCTCAAAAGATTTTATCAAAGATTATATCAAAACGTACATACAAAGAATTTGACAAATGTAAGATAATATTCTAGTTCCCACCCTTACCCTTGATCTTTTTTTCCTAGAATTCATTTCTGTTTTTCTTCTTAATTTTTTTTTTTTAATAATTAGAGCTAAGCTATCTCTTTTTGGGTAAATTATAATATCTAATCTACATGGTTTTATTCATTTTTAGAGTCTAACTTTTAGAAGACTTTCTAAATAAATAAAAGTAAAATGTACATGTTTATTTAAGTGGATTACTTTAAAATTTTTAGAAAGGTAATAGCCAAATTATATATTTCATGTAACTTTTCTTCACATACACAAAAATCTAAGACATCAGAACATTTTTTAAAAGATAACAATGTTCTTTACCTTTTTCTTTTTCTTTTTATTGTGGTAAGACCACTTAATATGAGATCTTAACAAATTTTTAAGTGCAAAATACAGTATTATTAACTGGAGGTACCACACTGCACAGCGGATGTCTAGAACGTATTAATCTTGTATAACTGGAACTTCGCACTCTTTGAAGAGATTCCTCATTTCCTCCCAGCCTGCCCCTCGTGACCACCACTCTAAGCTGTTGCTATTCGTTTGATCATCTCTAAAATCTCATATAAGTGCAACCGTGCGGCATGTCACATGTCCTTCTGCGACTGGCTCATTTCACTTAGCATAATGGTGAGCATGTTTATGCATTGATGCTTCCTTAGCAAAACCATCCTTAGAAAACCAGGAGTCAGTCGGGTAAGTGGGAATCATGGTTTCAGCAGTTAACAAAGGCTTAACTTTGGGCAAGTTAGTTATCTGCTCTGGGCCTCAGTTGCCTCATCTATAAAGTGGAGAAAACAATAGCATCTACTCATTTTGTTGTGAGAATAAAGTTAATTTTTGCAAAGTGTTTCAAATAATGCATGGCCCTGACTGAAATAAACACTATATACATTCCGGCAAATTTTTAAAAAAGAAAATGAAAAACAATAGTTCTTCACTATTAGTCTACTAAAATGATATGCTATAAAATGCTATTCTTTAACCAATTAAACATCAAAACCACATCTATACGAACAACAGCAGACATTCTAAGGATAGTCTGACCCTATATTGGCCCAAATTGCCAGTCGTGTACTGAAAACAAGAGTGCCCAGGATGACCAGCTTGCCCCATCTCTACCTGGGCCTCTGTTATATGGCTGTTGGTGTTAAGACCTCGAAACCTCACTGTCACAGACTAAAATCTAAACCTCAAACCTAAAGTCAGTTCAGTCAAATCTGGAAAACCAGATCAAGGAAGGAAAATCGTCTAAATTTGCAGTATGATCAATGGGCCTCCATTTTGGCTGATTCCTCTTATTTTTTCAAATGGCAGCCCTGGCATTTTGTCGTGATTTTAGTGTAAACACTTGAGAAGTGAATACAGTACTTACCCACCTCGCCTTTCAGACTGATGATTGTAGTGTGACAATCGAAGATGAAAGATCTATTCTGAGTGCAAATAGTTATTCCTACAGGATGTAAGCATTTTCAAAAATGAACGCGATGTACAATCTTAGGGCCATAAACTAGTTTCAATTGCTACTCTCCTCGCGTGTTTATGTTTCAAAAGTATCTCGATCGCAGAGTATAATTTCTTTCTTTTTTTTTTTTTTTAATATAAGGCCATACGCATTCCTTTGGATTTCTTCTGAAGCAGCATTTATCAAAATGGTTTGTCTTGCAGAGGTGAGAATGACATTTCTAGACTACTTACTACCTATTTAGAGATGGTCTGTCCAATAATCAAGCCTACAAACAAGACCTGGAAGCAGCTGGAACAGAATTGAATTCCTCTGGGTAACTGGCATCTATGTCATCCAGTGAGAAACAGCACTCTGTCTAAAGTAATGTTGACTGATGAGAGAGTGTGTGTCTTCCCACATAAATCACACATTTTCACAGGAAAACAAAACAAAACAAAACAAAACAAAACAAAAACATCGTCCAGAGATATTTTAAATTTCGTGACTCTATGTTTTATCAATGGACCAGATTCTTTAAAGCTTAGCAAAAAGGGGCAAGACGTCAAACTTTTCCATGACCAATCCCAGGTTCACGTTTGGAGATGGCACATTCCAGTAAGTACGACAGAGTGTAAAACAAACAGTTCTAGTGGAAAGGGCTCAATTTAGCACATTTCTGAAGCGTCTGCCTTTGCGCTAATTGCACAGCACTGTTCAGCTTTAGCGGTGGGAACCCGCCCCGCTGGTTTCCATAGCACAGGAAAATGAGTATATTAAGAAAGTGCATTGAAAAGTAGTAAAGGGTGTAACGAACAGTTAATAAGAATTATCTATAAAGTGGCCTTATTTGATATTTACCGTAATAAAAATCAACCATAAAGTTAAAAATCATCATGAAATCAATTTTTGGTGCTAGCATAATGTTGAAGACTCAGTCACTCTCTCTCTCTCCTACATACAGAAAAAAATAAAAAAATGTTACATCAGAAATTAATACATGAAGAAAAGTATCCCACTTGAGAAAATCTGTTGTTATATTTTAAAATCAGTTCTTTCTATTTGCCCTTGGAATTACAAACAACCTTAACTCAAACTAGTATTAAGTTCTGTTAGTCTGAGATACTAGTTTATAAGCCACATCAAATTTAAAAGAAAAAGTAGACTAAAGAGAGCTACAACGTGGTATTAGGAGAAAAATGCTGAGAAATATCTGGATATAGGTATAAAATTTTATTTTATGACCAAGAAATGCTGCTTTTAGCAATTTTCAATCAGGTCTGAAGGTGTAGAATAAGAAACATAAACTACAATCTGAATTTCTTTCATTCATTTATGTAGTAATTATTGAGAACCCAAATTATTCGCTGTATCTAATCCCTATCCAGAGGAAACAGTTACGTATGTATATAAATAAGGAAATAGAGCAGATGACATGTTGTGCATTGCGACAGCCACTATATGTTACTTTCCATCATTTAAAAACACTGCCAGGTAAGGATGAGGACTCCACCTTGCTCATGAGAAAACAGGGAGTCAGACATGGAATTCAAACCAAGATCAGTGTGGTTGCTAAGCTTTTTCAAGTGCAATAATTGCATATAGCTATAATTCACAGGGGAATAGTATACCTAAATTCAGTTTAACAAATGTGTTCTCTGAACTGAGAGTGAGAAGAAATAATTGTTATATGTTTCTATTTCTCTGTTCTGGTTGCATCATATTTTGAAAGTACAGATCACTGGCCAAAATGAATCTATCAGTAATTAGTTCCTATGGGCCATTTTTAAAAATATTAACCATACAAATTAAACCACCTTATCTGAGAATTCTGAATTCAGAGAACTAGCTATTACAGTTGTAGTTGCATTTTTACAGAAGCTATTGGAATTTAACAATATCATGTTTCCTACAAATTTAATATTTAAAACTAACTCATTAGCTATGGTTGGTTCTATGTGGACTTGTCAATAAAGATTTTAGTTTAAAGAAATATATATATATATATATATATATATATGGAATATTACTCAGCCGTAAAAAAGAATTAAATCCTACAGTATGATCCCTAATGTTATGTTAGGCCAAAGGGTAGAAAACTGTGCTAAACAAGAAAAAAAAATATGTCCTCCTCTATACTGTAGAGTGTTCTGTTCCACATGCTGACATTTCGACAACTTCATCATCTATCAAGTGAATTTCAAAATATGCCTTTAGTTCCAAATTAGATGATGATACTGATGATAAAGCCTATTTTGGCCAGTTGTTCAGACTGTGGTATGGTCATCTTTAGACTAAGTTCCTATTTGTTCATTAGGCTTGCAGTCCATGTAACTATACTGCGTTTCTGTTTATCATTAAATTCCGCAAACACTTATTTATATAACACAAATGACAACTTTTAAAGTTAATAATAAAAAAAATAGACCAGACACAGAGAAATGGTCATTTTCCCTCCCTGCTTTGTTTTCTAGTGTGAAGCTACCTGAAGAAAATAAATGAAAATTAGAAGCTTTGTGAGTACTAGAATCGAAATAAAAATGTGACATTAAGGGACATTTTCATGAGGCAAGCACAACCTAATAAGCTTCCTTTCTCCAAAAGAAGATAACAATAAAACTTCCTGGGATAAAATGGTCACTTATTGGACTTTGCCTCATTAGCATAATAATCTTTCCAATTCATTTAACATTTGCATTGGGCTATTGATCTAAAAGTCATCTGAACTCTTCCATATTTCTTTGTACTCTCAAGAAATTTGCAGATGGAAATTTGAAAGAATATGAAATTGAATACAAAACAACTCGGATCAATATCCAAGAACCAGTAAATACACTCGCTTAGAACATGGAGAGGCAATGAAGACATTCCTACTCCTCACTCTTTTAAATTTAGCAATGGATAGTGATTTCTCATTTCCAAACTACGCTTGGTTTCTAAAAAAACTTTTTTTTTATAATCCTCCCTCAATATAAAAAGCCTAGGTTAATTTTATGACCATGTAGCCCTTTGTAGTGTGTATATGTACTTTTCTATCTGAAGTATTTTTCTCATATTTTATCTTTTCTCTGAATCACATAATAATAATAATGATAATAGTAATAATAATGGAACATTGGATCCTGTTATCCTTCTAAAGTTCAACCTGATACTCACCTTAGAGATCCATCCAGGTTTGTAATGACTTTTCCTTCAGTTCTTCAGATTTAAAAAATATATTCATTTCTAAACCTTTAACAGAACATTTTTTGGTGATTACGACTCAAAAAGTAGCAAATCCTAAAAGCACTTTCATCTTGTTTAATTTTGGTAGAGCTTTATTCTACACGACAGGCAAATTATCTCTTTCCCCTTGCTTTTGACCAAATGAAAACGAACGATGAATGTTACTCATTAGAGCAGTAGTCGTTTCGCATCACATGGTAACTCACAGCAGCCCTAATGAATTCTTGTTAGTGAATTGATATATGATCAATTTTTCAGTCAGAGAAGCAGTTCAAAACTAGTTCTTCTACTTTCAATTGCTTCGCTAAATCTACATTATGATCATTTAGACTTTCTTTTTTCCCCCCGTTTCTCCTAGGAAGAGATGATATTTTTTTTTCCCACAATAACATAATGGCATGCTTTATCCTAATAACAGAAGACTGCATTTTGGAGGCACGGGCATGATAATGGTGGGGACTAAATTAAATAACCCCTACCCATGCACATAGCTGGCATTTCTCCTATCGTCTGCTGATGCCGTAAGCTCAGCATTCACGAAGGCGAGACTGTTCATGGGGCTGACGAAGTGAGGCTGAGCAGGACAGACTAGGAAGGCTCTCCCAGCAGTGGCGCTTTATTCACCATGAGTACGTTAGGATTAAAAATGCAGTTTTATCTCAATGTGAGGCCAACATTAAGAACTAGCCCTATTCAAGGAAAGCTTCGAGAATTCTATAATTGAAAGTCGCCCAATTGTGCATGGACTAACCTAGCTTTCGAGTAGCACAATTCATCTTAGTCAGTATTCCACTTAAATAACAAAGTTTCAGTAAAGAAGAAAGCGCCTTTACTTTATGTATCATCGGCTGTGATGCCTTGAATGTATTTCTGCTCTTGCAAATGATGGTACATGTAAATAGCATCCCAGCAGATTCTGATTACAAAATCAGGCAGGCAGAAAAATTCATTTATGGTTAAAAGAACAGTGAATGTTACAATGCTTTATCTTCTGCAAAACAATAATCATTTTACTTACAGCTAACTTATCCATTGCTGTGGCATTCATTTTCTACATGTTAATTTTCTATGCTTCTTTTGATTGATTTTTTTTTAACCAGAGAAATGTTTTTTTTTCCATTATCTTCATTTATGTTCTATTTTATGATTATTAAGATCTCGCTTGTTAAAGTAATTATACTGAAACAGCAAGGTCACTTAAAAATTAGAGCTACAACTTTTATAATTTCATACTTTATATAAATTAATTGAAAACCCCCAACCATGAGCCACGGGCATACTACAAAAATTTCTTTTGACTTTTGACAGGTGCCCCAAAGGAAAAAAATAATAAAACAGGATTCCCTTCGTTGCTTCTCACAATAGCATTCGGCTTTGTATCTGCTTCTTTGATCTTCTTGACAAAACATAAATCTGGACTCTGAACTCACCTGGACATAAGTTGCAAATCTTTGCCAAGGAAAAATTAAGAAATACGGGTATTTGTGGCATCACAGAACATCTCTCCTTCGATTATTTGAGATTATTCTGAACCTATTATTTGTCTGACAAACTCGGATTTAAAAAAATATATATGCATGTACGGATGTTGCCAATTTCTTCTTATTTTTGAATTCTCTGGGATAGGTCAACTCAAATATACAGGCTATTGTCCAACCCTGTCATGTGTACATTCTTAAGCAAAAATGTCTTATTAGCTATTCGAATGCAGACTAGAATGGGCATGATTGCTCTCCTGCCCACCTGTCATCATTATTTGGCCTATTAACATTGTGATCTGCAGGATGAACTAAAGATGCAAGCTAACAAAGGTCTGAACGAGAGATCTAGCCTTTGGACAACTAAACTTACTTTTCCCCCTGTAAAATGTTTCTAACAAAGAGAAAACCAGTGAGAACAGTTACTTAGTTTTTATTTTTTTTAAAAGGATTTTCTTAATGATTGTCTTCCAAAAGTAAACATCGTAAACAATATAAATTTGCTTGAATTTTTACTTTGGTGAGGTTCATAGCACAGAACCGGATCTACAACTTCAGTTTTCAAGTCCCTCATTGCAGCATATAAGATTTTTTTTTTTTTTTTAAACCGGTTATTCATTATAAATGATGGCCAGGGATATCTTTAGACTAGTACTTCAGAATATCTAATAAGAGAATGAGCACAGTCTGAAAGAACTCTGTTAGCACAGGGAGTTCATACAAAGAAGGTTAAAAATCCATATAAAGGTGTGAAGGTGGTGGGTGGAAAGAGTCAAAAAACTGAAGTCCAGGATGGAACCAAAAAGATGAATAGAGACAAAAAAATGAATTCGGGTCCCTCATTTCAGAGCAGCAGGATGACAAGCCTGGAGTAACCTAGATGAGTTTTTGCTAAATATATTTCTATATCGGTGCCTAAGCTGACATGAGCGCTCCCAGCGGTCAGGAGCTTATCAATCAAATCGGTCCAAACCTTATGAAATTCCAGAAATAATGCCGCTTCAGACACTGATGATGACGTCAACTTAATAACTGGATAATCTGGAGGGGGAAAAAACCTCCTTTCAAGGTAGTTCTCCCATTAATTAGCTTGATAAAATCTACATGATAAACCAACTGCTGAGTACACATAGAGTAGAAAGAAAACAGCCACGACTTTTGTCCCAGCCGCAGTACTCATAAGGTGAATTCACGCAGCATTAAAGTGTGAGACAAGCTTTTCAGAGGGTGGATACGAATGAGCAAGGATTCAGAAGGCATCGTGTTTTACCTTCAAGAATGAAAACGATCACTCCACTGGGAGTGGCGGGTGGGGGGAATGTCCTTGCTGACACCTCTGCCACCTCCCATCCCTAAGTAAATGCCGGGACACTTAACTCTCCCCTTGAACTTCTGCAAAGCTTATATCAGGATCGGTTCTTCTCAGCAAAGAGGATAAACTAGAGAAAGAAATAAAAGAGTCTTCTCTAGTGATCTTTTACCTTAACGGCGGGCTCTAATTTCTTCTGCATATTGCACTAAAGCAGATGCTATGGACTGAATGCTTGAGTCCTCCCAAAATGTATATATGGAAATACTAACTCCCAGTGTGATAATCTGGGAGGTGAGGCCTTTAGGGTGATCACTGCTTAGGGCGGAGCCATCATGTGTGAATTAGGGCCCTGACAGAAGAGACCCCAGAGAGCCCCCTCACCTCCCCAGCCGCCTGAGGGTACAGTCTGAAGACTGAATCTATGGACACAGAAGCAGTTTCCCGCCAGACACTGAATCTGCTGACACCTTTACCGTGGCCTTACCAGCCTCCAGAACTGTAAGAAAGAAACTTCGGTTGTTTATGAGTCACTTAGGCTCTGGCATTCTGTGACAGCAGCCTGGGCGGACGGAGATAGGATGTGATTTCAGTGTGGCGTCCCAAAGGGTCTAGACTGCAGATGGAACTGAATCTCAATGTGCTTCACTTCTGTTATAGTTTTAATATATTAACTACACATCTAAAAAAACATTATTCTGAGAAGGAGTCCACAGCGTTTAGGGTACAGCCAAAAGGATCGAAGACAACATAAAAAGGTAAGAGAGGCTAGAGAGGAACACTGGTGATGCCGGACACGCGGCATCTCAGGTGTTTACTTGGTGCCAAAACAACGCGGCCGTCAAGCGAAACAGGCCGTGAATCGGCAGTGGACCATGTGCTTCGGGCTGTCGTGTTGGCATTAACAGGCGCCGGCCATTAATACCTGACTCGGACTGAGCGATTCCCTTTTTTAGATCTGGGGCCCATGACTGAATTCAGTTTGCGACACATTGAAAACAAAGCGAACAAACGGACGTCGAGTCTCCAAGGTCACAATGGAACCAGGTAATAAAGAATCTCACTGAGTGTCTGAACTCTCTGCTGAACTAGATTAACTGATCATTCTCAGAAACATGTAGGCAGCAAACACGTTGAGTGGGGAGAATTAACTATGTAGATTTACCTACACACGTGAACGCATCTGCTAGAGACAAATCCTGGGAAAGTTCCCTGGCATAAGTTATGTGAATGGGGCTCACCCTTTTTCATACTTCATAGGTCTTCCACTTTTTACTACATAAAAATCCTGTCCTAAGGATTTATTTGGCCACTATTTTGAGAATCTGTTCATGGTCTGGCTTCTTCTAGATGACACTGCATGCTTTCACACCTTTACGACTGCACCGTTGCCCTTGGCTTTGGGATGCATCTTTATCCGCCATACAGGCAATGACTTCAACTGACATGGTATCTTATGGAAGCTCTTTCTCCATTGTTCAGCAAATTCAAACCTTACTGTGTATGTTTTGAATCCCTAGAAAGCTTCCCCAAGGTCAATAGTTTTACATGAAAGTGGTATGTATAGTCTTTTAAAAGTCAAAACAAATTCATGTAAGTTGTACCATAATCACCACAGGTGAACTATTTTTATAACAAAAAGCTCTACTGTACATTGTTCAATTAATTATCTGTCTGGTTAGGACCTCATCAACGCGACATCTGTCATGGCATTTACCCAATATGCTACTTTACGAGGATAACAACAAGGGGAGAGTAAAATACACATCTAAACTCTCCTTCCGGGTAGTTATGTTGTCAAATTTACAGGTAATGAGAAAATTTTCTAAGTTTTGAATGCATTCTAACATGGACTGTAGAGTTATTAATTTTTGGTCTGTTTTTCTGTTGGTCTGTTTGCCAACTTTCTCAACAAACATTATTTTTCAAGTGAAGTCTCATGCAATCGACAAATCACAAAGACATTCCTGAGGATGTGTCTGGAAATAGAAATTTAAAAAGCCAGTATGAAATGATTGATTGTTGAACTTGGAATATTAAAATAATCTGTCAGCCAGGTTTAAAAAATATATACGTCTAATAGGGAACAACATGCAACTGAAGTTAGTAATCAGCAAAGTTTCCTAAAATGTGAAGTGAGAAACCTGTGAACATCTGTATCTTTTTCCATAAATTAACCTCAAGATGGACAGATACTTTTGTAAATCCTTGGAGTCAATACTGACGTGACCTCTACATTCCAAGAATTCTGAAATTAAAAAAAAAAAAAATCCATCACTCACCAAACATTTTAATACAGAAACAGAAGATAATGAATCAGACTGTGAGAAATCACCGTTACAGGATGTGTTATACTTAGAGTTCATGTGAGCAGCACTTGGTCCATTTTTTCCCACTAGCCCAGGCCAAAGACCCCGCAGTCACTACCTAAGAGTCCTGCCCCCGAAATGGGCCACCCCCTTGCACGGCCTCCATTCTCTCCTGAGGAATGAATTTCTCTGGCTGGGCACCTGCCTCACGTCTCCTCAATCTGTTATTAGCACCGTGACACAGACTGACACCATTGAAATGTCTGCGGGCTCAAGTGTCCCCGTTCTCAGATGCCTTCCAAGGCTTCCAGGTCCCTGAGAGCGGAGATCCAGGCGTCTGGGACGGCTTGCAGGGCTCGGTAGGATCTCGCAGCCTCCACACCCCACCGATGTCCCCTGTTCCCACCTCACCTTGCTTCCTCTGCTACCACACTGACCTCTGCTACCCTCGGCCCTGTCTTGGGAACATCGCCCTTGCCATTCCCTATGCCAGGAAATGCCTCTTCTCTGTACGGGCCTCCCCAACGACCCTACTCAAAATGACATCGCTCCCATCCCTTGACCTCCTCTCCCCAACACCCTGGTTATTTTCTTGATTTATCACCATAGCGCTTTCTGTCTAACCCACTATCTATTGTATTATCTGTTTCTCCCTGTAAGAAAGATCCTTCAGAACAGAAATATGTGTAAGTTTTGTACGCTGTGGTTTCTGAGCACCAAGACAGTGCCTTGCACAGGGTAGGAACTCTGGACTGACTTGCTGAACAAATACGGGCATGAGTGAGTCGCAGGAAGATTTGTAAAGGGACAGATATGCAAATCCCCTGAAGCTATAACGTAACTTTCATATCAAGACGAGCCCGAATTTAATAAATTCACGTATATGAAGAGAGAATGCATCAGAGAGAAGGAAGACAGGGAGCAGCGGCGTGACAGGGTAGAGAATCGTCGACGCACAGCTCGTCAGACTCTTACGGTTTAGACTTGGTTTCCCAGGTAATAAATACAGCGAGACAGTACATTGGCCATATTGACTCTGAGGACTGGATCCACGAGATCAGCAAACCTAATCCTTCTTCCACGTACCTCTTCATTCAATTGCCATCCTGAGGCAGGGCGGCCGACCAGCCCAGTTTGCCCAGGACTGAGGGAGGGGTCCTCGAGATGCCCACGGGACCTTCTATGTTAAAACTAAGACAGTCCTGGGTGTGAGTTGTTCACCTCGGCTAGTATATGTCAGACATTGTGATAAATTCTAGGTATTAAAAAAAAAAAGTACTACATTATCCCTTTGAATAACCAAGAACTCTCTTCATTTCCCATATTTGCGAACTGAGAATTGTTTTTTTTTTTTTAATTTCTTTTTCTCTAGTGTATCATTTAAGTTCAACACATGTTTACATATAATATCTCTATGTAGGCATTTTGGGATGAGTAACTTAGCTCTAAATGAAAAAAATTAGAGAGTAACTAGGGAAACAGCGCATTAAAAGATATGGTGAATGTAATCTGGTATAACAAGGAGCATATCCTTGTTATTACTGAGCTTATATTATTGGTCGGATATGATTTTGGGTGCCAGAAACATGTGCGATCTATTTTAAAATACGGGTAGAGCTTAGCAGTCTCCAGATGACTTCTTAGCTCCAGTTTAAATGTTGTCTGGTTCTTTTTCAGAACATCTGCCCATCAGAACAGATGATTGAGGGACAAAAACAATAATTTTCTCATTGAATGCGTAACTCTTACCCTTCATGTCATATAGAAACTAGAGGAAATCTGCCATTATCTATTTTTCCTAGTGGCCAACCAAAGGGTCTAATTGCTCTAATTTTAGGGACAATCACAGACCTCAGATTGGCTGCAAGTAAAAGAGTTACTTTTACTACAAGCGCTGAAGAGTCAAACCACCTACGGAGAGTCAGTCTCGTGCTGTGGAAACCAAGGCGCACACCAGAGCCCTCGCCGAACGTCACCAAACATCAGACGCTGCTTCTCTGCCTCGGTGTCGATTTCTTCAGTCTCGGCTCCTGGCGACTCAAGAAGCTCTGCTGCTACCGTGAGTTCTGACTGGACTTTGATGAAAACCATCTTTGCTCGGCAGCGTTAGTTTCCCATTATGTTTTGGCGAAGCATAAGAGCTAAAGCCTAAGCCAAAGAGAAAGGCGATCGCACGTCTCTGTTTACCCCAGCGTGTGAAAACCTGGCACGGTCTTCCTCGGCAGCCGACCCCCGCCGGCGAGCTGCGGGTAGGGGCTGCAGCTTCCCTTGCGATCTGGACGGGAAGATGCTTACGCGAGCTGCTCTCAGCGCCCTCGTCCCCCACACGTCACTTGACGCAGCCTGGTGGAGCAGTCTTTAACGCTAATACACTAGTAGCTACGTTGCGGTTATTGCCTTGGTTTCCCTCAGTTGCCTCTTCAAATACTGCATTTCCAATAGTGATCATCACTACTCCCCAAGCCTTCTTCCAGAAGGTTTCAATCAGTGAATTTGGGGGCTAGTCACCATGGCAATGCTAGTGTGTTGCACAGCTTAATTTAAATCTCCAGTTGGAAACGGGGCAGAAAGACAGCAAGAGAAAAAGCATTCTGAGAAGAATTAAGGAAATTAAGTAGCACGTATGCTCAGACGAGCCCCTCCAAACACACACCGCAGTCCGGAGGGGGCACTTCATCATCACGCCACTGATCACGGATGCAAACTGATGTGCCCTTCCGGGCGTCTCCAAGTCCTTCAAGCTCCACGCAACGGACGCGAAACTCATTCTCATCACCTCTCAAACATCTGTTCCTTTCCCTGCAATCCCACTTCGTTCTAATTAATGGAGCTCCGAGTCACTTACGGCGGGGACATGGGAGTCCTTACCAACTCTTCTGTCTTCCTCGCCGCAAATTACTCGCCAGTGAACCCTGCCCGTCAATCCGCAGAGATCGGGGAAGACCGTCTGCTCACACGGACCTTAAATTTACTTTCATTTCACTTTATTAAACAAGCGAACAACAGCACACGTGTGTGCTCAAGTGAACTGCGCGTCACGGCCCCGTGATGCACTCCACTCCGGTGCTATTTGTCCTGTTACTATATCAGATCTACTGAGCACTCGATGGCACAGAGGGGTCCACGGCCTCCCTGTCACACCAGCGCTACCGCCTTCGCCCCGCAAAGAGCGGTGACATCATCGCCTCCCGTCCCATCCCAGCGAACGCCCGAACTGCGGTTCCGCGGCTGAGCGCCATCGCTGCCTCTGCAAACGGCGACCTCGCTGCGTGCCTTAGTTATTCAACGATCTCGTATTAAAACGGTCGTGTGCTTAAAGCCAGACTGAAGCCCATCCCTGTGCTCGGTGCTAAGGACCCAAAGTCACGTAAGGAGTGCTCTCCTGCAAAGAACTTGCCATCTGGGGGAAGTTCAAACACAGGAAGCAACAGGTGTGCTATGACGGTGGTAAACGTTTGCTAAGGACGTATAAAAATTATCACGAAAGCCCAGAGCAGCATCTACGAAGAAGACTGGTGGTGGGCACCGGAAGACTTCCTTGTATTTTTGTAAAATTTTAAAGAGTAACTAGAAACGGAGAGCTGATTTTCTATGTTTGTGGCTGAGCAGAAATCGAGTGTTTCTCAAACACAGACGCTGGATGTTTTCCTATTCAGACTGTCATCCTCTACTTCTGGGTTGATGGGAGCCCCATTTTCTAGTTTAGTGGGAACAGTGAATGGTCTGGCCCTATTACAAGAGGGTTTGTTTTTTTTTAGTTGGGATTTGACCAAGACTCAGAATACAGTGGAAGTCTCTTCTGGGGAATGACCAGTGGCAACCACAGGAAGACCGTTCTGATGGCCAAACAAGGCCACCAGACTCTCAGCTCTCGTCGCCGACATTCTGCAGATACCGCTTTGGACAGTTCTGGAGGCCGGAAGCCTGACGTCAGCAGCCAGCATGGCCAGGCGGGGGCCCTCTTCGGAGCTGCCGACTGCTGACTTCTCCTGCGCCTTCACTTGCAGGCGGAAAGAGAAAGGGGGAGCCCTGAGGAGTCTCCTTTATTATGGCACTAATCCCCTCGTGAGGGCTCTGCCTCAGCACCTAGGCTCCTCCCCACGCCCCCCCCTCCTCAAACCATCACATCTGGCCTTAGGCTCCAGCGCACGACCGTGTCGGGGACAGCCACCGCGTGCGGGGTAGGAGGAAAGCCGGCAGTCTCTTCGTATTGGATAGACACCCCTCCACCTGTTGCCTCCCGATCTGGACCCATCATCATCTTGGGCATGGTCCAGCCTTCTCTAGCAATCACTGTACCTTATCAGCTTTTTCTCCCAACTACCCACCTGAGCAACACCAACCAAATCTACCTGGGCCTGTTAATATTTCTTTCAAAGTAGGAACATAATGATGAATTAACAATGGATGGATGGATGGATGGATGGATGGATGACGGACAGATAGATGGGAGGTATTCATGCTTAAATCATAATTTATGGGATAATCCACTTTACTTCCTTCTGCTATGGAAGTCCCAATTACCCCTGCGGCGATAGATAAGTGACTCAATACAGAAAGGGAATCAACAGGGGACGTGTACATAAACTGTTATCGAACCCTCCACATTGGTCCTTCAAGACCCAATTTGATAATCTCTCCTTTATAAAGTCCTCCTGACTTCCGACCGATTGCAGTTATCACCACACCGTTCTTTTTCGCAGGTCCCACTAGGCCGTGGACACCTCGAGGACTGTAGCTTATGTACTTACAGGTTCCCCCACCCTGTGGTTCTAACAGCACGGGGCCATTGTGCCATCCTAACTTTGTTAGGAAGGACTTTGTCCCACGTATCCGTGATGCCTGAACTAATCAGAGGCACGTTTTTATTTCCAAATCATGTCCACCTGTCTTCTTAATCAAGAGTATACCGAATTTAATTTTACCTGCCTGTTTGACTCATGATAATTATTTAGAACCATGGCTACAAAAGTGTTTTTGAGGTCTAGTGGAGCATGGGGCCGCTTCATTTTTTCCTGCATGTATTTTACAATCATGTTTACACTTTTGCTCCTCTGCTTGGTCATGAGTCATGCCTTCCTCTTCCTGTTGTCAGTGTGTCTGTTCTCAGGACATCGCCTATCCTCAAGTTTCTTCAAACATGCTCTCTTCTACTTCAGCTTATGAAGCCGGAAAACTAAAGTCACTCGGAAGACACCTACACAGATAGATTTGGACTGTGAGCTAAGGGGATGTTCTCGCTACTAAATTATATGACGTTAAGACTTGCATTTTTGATGTTCTGAGACTTGAAAAAGAAAAAAATATATATTCTTTAACATCAAGTCTCCATGTCTGTTGTGAGTGCGTGAAGTCCTCTGGTACAAAGAAGCCTAAAAAAAATGGATAGTGTGGACTTAAATGCAATAATAATAAAAAATAAATAAATAAAAAGTAATAAACAAACACAAAACAAGGCCAAAATAAAACTTTTAAAAAATATTAAGCATTAAAACTGGAACTAATAGATAGAATCCTCTTGAGGCCTTATACCTTTTGACCCAAATTTATTAAACAATTTGCATTGAAAATGATAACTTGTGTGTGTGCGTTTGTGTGTGTGTGTACACACGCTCTCAAGTGGCGAATACACGTGTGCAACCGAGCAAACCTGCGGCTTTGCCGAGATAGACAGGAATTGGTGAAAAGGAACCGATGTGGGAAGTGCTCAGGGCAAGAAGCAAGCGTGGACGCCTAGAAATCGAGCAGCATCCTTGCTGGAGAAAACCGTTCAACGTAATTCCTCCTCAATTCATTAAACGTTTTTGGAAATCATCTTTTTACATCAGAGGAGACATTTGTTTCATGATCTGTTTAAAAACCTCTAGGAGACATTTAAGCTTATTAAGTGTTCTTAATTCCTATGAAATTAATTCAAATTTTAAACAGCCAAATGCTCAGATTTTTTTTTCCCGTAAATGTTTTCCATTACAAAACAAAATGCCACTTTGTTGTCTAGCAAACAGATTCTAATTTTCACCACTGTGTAGTCCACATAAAAATCATGTCAGAACATAATGAAAATTATTTGTTGTTTGCGGTCTTTTAAAAACATTAATAGTTTTATGCCCGATTTTGAATATGTTGAATTTTCTTAATAGAAACTAATCTATATTGAGATTTTCTCTAGAACTAAACATTAAATCCTGTTTTGCAAACTACAGACATGACTGTTTTTCATCAGTACAATTAAGAACAAATCTACATATGGTAGTTTAACTTTAAGTGATTCATAATTTAAGCAAATACCAGATTCTTCAGCCTTTAATGTTTCATCACTGTAATTTTATAATTGCTGTTTTTAGTAAAGTAGAATTTCTACAAAAATGAAACGTACGTTTGTCAACAATTACATTATCAAATAAGCTGGTCGTCTAAATTTTACTATAATACCTAAAACAATTAAAAGACAATCAGCAGGCATTTCAGCAACCATCAATGAACAAAGTTACCTTGCAACTATGAGTTGCTTAAAGGGAGAGGGCATGCTTATGTTGATTATTATTTGCACATATCAGTAAATGCTGTTGTCGACTTTATGATGTTACTCGCTTGCCATTTGGATTCCAATTTTTCCTGGGTTTTTGTCTTTATGCTCTGAAGGTATACTGACATTGTATAACAGAATCCATAATCCATGTCTTGTTTCTATATTCCATCAGGCATTTGTTTTGTTTTGTTTTTGCTAGAGTCTTGCTTTTCGAAGTACCGTCCACAAACTAGAAAGATTAGCATAAGCTGGAAGCTTCTTTGGCATACAGAATCGCCGGCCTATTGGATCAGAATCTGTCCTTTAACAAGGTCCCCAGGAGACTTGTTTGCACACCAAAAACACACTATCCTGGAGCACATTAATTCCACGTGAATATTATTGGATTTATAATGTGAACATTCAACAGTGAACCTGGGAACCGTTGCAACTGAATTTTTAAATTGAAAGGAAAGGATCGTGTCAAAATGGTTGTGTTCACCTAAAGCCCTGTTGATGTTGGCAAACTCACATCCCTTAAATGTCTTCTGCAATAAATGATACATAAGCGAGCAAAACATTTTCAAGGCTAGTGAGGTGTCAACATTCTTCCTCCAAGCGTCATTTATGGTGTTTGGCAGAACCTTCATTCGACCAGCAGTGCCAGGCACTGTAACCGCGGCAAAGATCTCAGAGCACAAACGTCAACAATGCAGTCACTGTCCTCAGGTCGATTACGTGCTGGTGAGGGATGCGAACCAATAAGCATGTGTCCATCATTGATATAATCCATAATCACGATCAGAGCAGACACAGTGAGATGCACTATTCTGGAAAAGCAGTCATTTCCGTGATAGTTCCATCGGGCGATTTACTTAGCACACACATCGGGATCACAAAGGGAGAGAAACAGCAAAGGAGACCACTGCTGCTGTCGTCGTGGTCTCTCCGATCTTCTCTCTCGAGCCAGAGAATAAAAAACGACAGGTGGCGGCAGGCTGCGAAGAGAACGGAGGTGGGCGAAGGGTGTCTTCAGCCGACCTTTCCCCTCCGGGTGGGAAGGAGTGAAGGGCTGGGTGGGGCAAGAGGTCAGGATGGGGTGGCGACAAGGAGAGAAGGGCGGTCGGCATGAGGGTCGGGGGCACCAGGCGCCTCCAACACCTTCCGGCCGAGGAGGGGCCGAAACCTGCGGCGGAGCCGAGGCGCTCACCTCCCAGGAGCCCCTGGAGGGGCAGGAGGACGGGGACGGTGACCCCATGTCTGGCCGAGGAGCACGGGGACATTTTCCTTTTTAATGGCCCAAAGCACCGTACAACCGCCAAAACACACACAATGAACAAACAACAGAAAAGATGAGAATGGATCGCTTAACGCCTGGAGCACTGGACCGCCAAAGTGGGGACGTGGAGAAGCCTCGTAATCTCGTTCTCAGGCGGGACCGACCAACCTGCGCACCTACTATGTGCCAGGCAACGTGCCCAGTGCTACACTTGACACTCGCTACAACACCACAAAGTAGGCATACCCGAAAGCGTGTGAAATGACACACATTCAGGGATCTTCATCTCGTCTTTGAATGACGACTTTCTCTCTGTTCAACACCTTGTTTTCTGAATCCCCCCGTTTATTCTTTCTTTATTCTCACATCTTGTTGTAGCAAAGACTCTGACACACTTGTAAGATAGCTATTTTTTTTTTTTCATTCTTTATATGCTTAAAATGTCTGTTCTATTCCCACAATTCTATTAGTTTGGCTGGGTAGAGACTTCTAGGTTATGGGTAATTGTCCTCTGAACTTCAGCTTCCAGTATTAAAATCAAAAAGTCTAAAGCCTTGTAGATCCAGTTTTCTCTACTAAAAAGTTTCGGAATCTCTTCTATTTCCTTTGCTGAGGAAATTTTGCGATTTTGTGCCGTGCCGTTTCTGTTTTTGTTTCTGCTTACTTCGTATTTGGTGAGCCTTTTCAGGCTGCAAACTTTGGTTCTGGAGCAAACATTCATCTTATTTCCTTAGTGGTTTCTTCCATTAGCTCTGTTCTTATTTTCTGGAAGTCGCATTAGACAACGAGGAGTGAAACAATGTCCTTATTCTTTCCCTCCTCTTTTTCTTATTACTAATGATACCCCAGTGGTCTAAGCATGTTATATCTATTGATTCACTGCATTCTCACAAGAGGAAAAAAAAACAAATTACTACTAACTCATTACACATGTAAGAAAACTGAGGAGAGAAATGATATAGTCTAAAGTCGCTCGGCTAGCAAGTAGGAGATCTACCTTCATCATTTTTCCTCTTTAGGGAGAAATTGCTCCAACTTATTTCACAAATCTTCAGCTGATTTTTTTTTTCCTGCTATAAAATTGTATTGAGGGGAAACAGAGTCTGTCGCCCCCAAATAAGCCTCTCTTTGATGCTAATTATTTTAAACTGGTTATTTATTATTTTTTAAGAAGCAAAAACTTAGAGCTTATTACCTTCCCCTTACCGGCCTAAAAGAAGGATATCCCCAAGTTTGAGCTGAGAAAAATGAGGTTCTGAGAGAACAGGTAAGTTGTCCAAGCACACAAAATTAAAGTGGGTTTGGAATATGCTGGCTTTTCCGGTCCCTAAGCCTGTACTTAAGTCACAATGCAGTTTAACACAGTTGTCTTTCCCTCACACACAGAGTCACCTAGCACGTGAAGGATGTCCCCACAGGACCAGCATTACAGGCAGGTCCCTGCGTTCATCAGTTCATTTTTAACAACCTTTGCACACTGACCAGATCGACTCAAATACAACAGCCCTGCAGAAACTAACTGTATCTAACCCAAATTCCATCTCCTGTAGTTTAAACCCATCTATTATTTTATCCTCAAGAAAAAAGAGAAATATCTGATAATCTTCTTTTAATAAGACTGACACACTTTTGAAAATTTAAATTTAAAGTGTCTTACACAGTAGCAATTTTTTTAAAAAAAAATCTCACTATACTCAGCAATGGGCATCCACTCATTATTATGTATTCCTTCTTTATTGGATTTATACAGTATATTTCCCCCTGAAGAGCTCAAGGTTCTGTGTGACAACTTTTAAGCAGCCGACACCATTTCAACATAAGGCCTGACTCTGTCTCTTGCAGAAAGAAAGCAGAATATTGTACACTTAGCCAGAAAACAAGCTTGAATCCAAAGCAAGCGAGGCCTGATTCATAAATGTAAAGCACCCCCAAAGGGGCACTGCCCCCGGGCACAGGAGCGGGACTGTGGGGAGAGTTTCCACTGAAAGGCATCCACGTAGCCGAGGAGCATCTTCTTCTTCCCCATGAAGCTCACGTGCTGCGGTGAGTGGGGGACGAGCGGGGGCAGGGAGAAGCAGGAACGGATGGGGGAGGGAAGGCCGCAGAGGCCGACGGCGTGGGAAACACAGTCAACAGAGCAGGGAGGTAAAGGTGAAAGGTGAGTGAAGTCAGCAGCCTTGGATGGGGAACAAGGGAGCAGGGGATCCCAGGAGACCCTAACCTTGAAGGTAATCTTGCCACTGCCTGTGATTTGAATACAGTCATCGAGAGCCAAGGGGACACATGGCCTCAGAGTGGGTCTTTCGAACACCTCTCTTCACACAAGTTTTGTGCCAAACACACCATGATCATAAAAAAATGAACTATCTCCAAACCTAAAAAAACAAAAAAAAACAAAAAAAAATTCCCACCTGTGAAGAATTCCATTAACATGTGGTCTAGCTAGGAGTTTGGGCAACCCAGATATGAAAGCCTAGATCTTTCTTCACTTTTTTTACCCCGATTCTCCAGAGCATTGGAGCCTGCCTCTTAGGACTCGTATATCCTGAGCAAACGGAGACCTTATCAGACGCAATATCCCACGCCCTCTGGTCCTAAGCCTGAGCTGCACCTGCTGTAGTTACTCCACACTGGCTCCTGAAACAGCTGGACAATGGGGCAGACCTTCCAGCCAAATCTTCCATATCGACCAATGTCATTACTAAACAAAGGAAAAAAAAAAAAAAGACACAGCTGATGTCACTCCCCCTAAAGAAAACGGCATTCAGTAATCTCAGGGAGAGCACCTTCAGAGTTGGAAAGACTCTTCTGAGGAGCTGCTCGGCGTGGGGTGCGGGGAGGAGACCCCCCAGGGAAAGCTGGAGCGATGAGAGTTACAGAATGCCCTTCTGAGAAAAGCAGGTCTGGCCTTAGGAGGACAAAGCTTTTGTTTTCAGGACGGTCGTTTCTCAGAACTACAGATAAAGTGGAGAACTGTCTTGCCCACTCTTTACCCCAACAGCACCATGAGGCGGTTAAGTAATTAAGCTTCTAGCCCATCAGGCTGTGCTACTTTCCAGGCCTTACTGCTTGGCCATGGGACGGCTTTAGAAAGTCATCGAAGCCTTCGAGCTCCAGTCTTAGCGGCAGGAAAGGAGGCTTGGAATGGCATCTGCTGAGTGAAAAGTCTGTCGACTGAATGAGAGAATGCCGCACAGTGGCTGATGTGGTGCATGATCGCCGAGTCGGAACGCGAGGAACGTTAACTTCTATCATCATGATGACGACATTAGTACAGATTCAGACTTTTATCTCACACCCAATAAGGACAATAACCACACTTGACTTTACCTATCATACCCTGCACCTAAATTTTCTTCTAGTTTTAGCACCCTATTTTTTTTTCTGAGCACTAATATTTTATTTTCTCATAAGGATTTCAGTTTATTTCAGTTATTATTTCACGCACATCCCCTCCCCTGCTAGAACAGAAACACTAGGTGGCCAGGTCCGTTTTTTTGTGAATGAGAGAAACAGGCTTGGCACATAGCGCACACTACATGAATCTTTAATTTGATAGATACGAATATGCACGATTGTGTGCGTCCAAATAGTAACAGGCAGCAACTCCACACTACGCGTCAGAGGCTGTTCTTCCACAGGGGTCGTTTCTCACACAGCAGGGAGCAGAGTGAGTGGCGGCTGCTTTATTACTGACTGAAAACTGATTAATGAATTATGACTGCTTACCATAACGCAGAGGTGAGTACATGTGAAGAAGGCCAAGTTGATTAGCAGAGTGATTTAACTGTTAGAAAACGGGATTTAGGATGAGAGGCTGAGGGAATTGGGGTTATTCGGCTTGGAAAAGAGCATGGGGAGGTGTGACGTGGGAGCGGAAGGCCAGCTGTGCTCCATTTTTAATTGTAGGAGGTGATGTGTTACATTCACCAAGAGACTGAGACTTTGTAAACACACGTTTATGTTGTGACGTTGGGGAACTTTCAAACTTAAATTATACCAGAAAGTTATAGTTGAAAAAAATCACAATGAAACTAGCTAGCTATCATTAGGTACTAGGAAATGCACATGTGGGTTTAACTTAAATTAGTCAAAACGCAAAATAGACAAGTGGTCCTGAATACCTTAATTATATATGTAACCCTCACTTAATAAGTTTGCTGTAAACTAATTATTTCCTAGGTAATTATTTTAAATTATAAACATTTTATTCAGAAATCATTTGTCATGGGGTTTTCCCAAGAAAACTAATCTAGAACTGTATAGGTAAGAAAAATATGCAAAATAAATCATATCGTAAAGTTTTACATAATCTTGATTCAGTAAAGAAAGTACTAGGATTTGATGATTTGGAATAATTGTTCTAACTTTCATCTCATTTTTATGTAATTTACAAAATACATCAACTGTATCACATTATGAATACATTAAAACAAATTACAAATTCAAAATGTATCATTTTATGTATCTCTAAGCAAAGAATTAATTTGCAACTTAGAAAATAATATTCACATGGATAATTCTAAAGCTATACATTTAATGAACATTTCAGAGTTGAACAGGCCTATACCAGAAACACATGTTCTAATTTTACTCGAAAGATGAATGTTTGCCTGTCATTTCATTCATAGGACTTTCTTTTCTCACTGATGATTTTGAGTTTGCCTATAGAATGAAATCACATTTTGGTAAGTATTTTCTGAAAACAGTCCTATAGAGTGCATACTGAAATAGAAACGCTATATGTGTACTATTTCTATTTCTCACGGCAGTCGTTAAAGTAAACACGAAAGCAACGATTTTCTAGACAGGAAACTTGTCATAGATGATACTACTGGTGGGTGGTATTGTTGGCAAGCGTTCTGCCAGAAAATGGATGCTTCTAGAACATATGCCTACCACTTTCCAATGTGTTTATGAAAAATACTGATTACACATAAGATTAACAGTAACCTGGAAAACTGTAAAGAATATAATCTATAAACCAGAGATTCAAATTTTAGACAAAACATTTACGGCTGGTATAAGCATAGTGGTTAAGACTGTGAGCTTTGAACTCAGATGGCTTGGGTTCAAACACTGGCCTCCAAATAGCTGCTATCTCTGAACTAGCTTCCCTTTCTCCTCTGTAAGATGGATTTGATGAGAGTATTATCTGCTTCTTAAAGTGATTGTTAAGGATGAAGTGAGATCCTGAATCGAAGTGTCAGGTATCCTGAAGATGCTTAATAGCCGTTTTTGGAGGTGCTAAATTACACATCTTATGCAGACACCGAAAGCCCAATCTTCATCCTTACACGGCAAAACAATGACGTTCTGAGCTTCGCACTAGTCCATATGCCTTTTACGTATCGGTTTAGCATGTCCTTCGTCTTGCCGTTCTCACACCTTCAGTCCAGCTTTGCTGCTAGGATGGAATGCAGTACAAAGGTTGCAGAATCTTGCATCTTTGCTTAATTCGGGAAGTTAACGCTCCTGTGGGAGGCTGCTCTTTAAAACTACATTTTCAGGAATGCATCTCTTTTGAAGTAATTTGTTTACAATTCAAGTGAACTATGGTTAAAATTCAAGTACACTGTCAATCCACAGCCTTAGGTTGCATAGCTTCAGATTCTTTGAAAAAATGCTGTTTTTCTCTTCATAGCTGCTTAGATGGTCTTAACAGATACATGAGCACCATCTTTTGGTAAAAATAAGTCATGAATTTAATTTATTTTTTCTCGTAATGGCTATCTCTCAACTACTTACTATCTTTTATGTGGCCATTTTAAAATTGACCCAAATGTAGATAAAATTGAAACAGTTACCGTGCCATTTTTTAAAGTCATTTTTTTTAACCTTGAAAGAATGAACCAAGCAACTCCTTTAACTTCTCCCAAAATAACTCAACAAATAAACAACGAAGATGTAGTTTAATAGTGTATTTTTGGATCCAGAATCCTCTTACCTTTCTGCTTATAATACACGCATTTCCAAAAATGATGGAATCATGTCAGAGCACTAACTTAATAAGACTAACAATCCAGAAGAGATATAATGAGGGCCTAAACCAATGCAAATTTAGTTAAAAGTAGACAGTTAAGATTTTAGACACATAATTAAGAGAGATTGGCCGTCAGTTGGATCGTGAGATGTAAAGAAGAGAAAATTCAAGAACGACTGCCCGACGTTTTGCCTGGCACAGCTTGAAGACAGATCATCTGCGCAGCCAGACGAAGAAGGAAGCAGAGGAGCATTCTCTCACATGATGACGCTGACGTTTGCTTTGGCGCATGGGCGTTTGGGGAGAGCTGGCTAACAGAGCTCCGCGTAAGCCCAAGCGAGTGGTGTGCCATGCCGCCGAAGAGGGAAAAGCTACCCCTCCACGCCAGAAGTGCAATGCTGGCCGATTCCGCAGCCCGGTCATCTCTCCAGGCAGAAGGGGCAGAGGGCACCCCCACCCCCCGGAATCCCCGCTCACGTGACGTTCCCCTCACGCACCGCTGCCTAGAAGTCAGTCAGGTGTAAGGTGACCGATGCACCCAGGTTTGCTGTCGGTTTCCCAGTCTTTTTCGTGAAAGTCTCAGAACCCAGAAAAACCACTCGAACCAAGGGAAAGATACTGTTCCTTACGTGACAGATGCGCGTAAGGAACAGTATCTTCTGTCATGGCCAGCGATCAAGATTTAGGGCTCATCGATACTTTTAAGATAAACGGAGAAAGTCATTAAGAAGACTGAGAAGGGGCCACGGAAAATGGAGAAAAACGACAGCGAGTGAAAGAGACTGCAAGAAGAAAGCAAAATTCAAGAGGAAGTTTTCACCATATAATCACATGCTGATGATAAAGCCTGAAGAGCATCTCCCTGCAATCAAGCCACGGGATTAGGGCGGGGGTACTTACTCTGGGGATCTAGGGGGGACAAAAGGCTACCGCAGGCTGGGTAGAGGAGGGCCAGGGGAAATGAAAGCAAACCTCACATCGAAACTTCTCCAGCATCGACACCGATGCCGTGCTGACCCTAAGGACAAGTATGCCTCGTTTTTTTTTTCCCCAGCTTTGTGAGATATAACTGACTAATAACTTTCCGTGAGTTCGAGGTATACAACACGCTGATCTGACATTTGATTCCCAGGATAAGGCTAGTTAGCACGTCCACTACCTGACAGCTACAATTTTTGTGCACGTATGTGGTGAGAAATTTAAGATCTACTCTCTTAGCAACTTTCAAATATGAACATAGTACAGTGGCATTAACTACCATTGCTGTGCTGTACATGACACTCCCAAAACTTGTTCGTCTTATGACTGGAACTTTCTACCTTCTGACCGCCTTCCCCTAAGGAGCCCTTGCGTCGCACCTGTTAGAATGCTGGTCATCAAGCAGACAGGAGACGACAAGTACCAGCGAGGACGTGGAGAAAGGGGGACCCTCGTACACTCTGGCGGGGTGGTACACTGGAGCGGGCACTGTGGAAAACAGTGTGGAGGGTCCCCCCAAACTAAAAACAGATCCTCCACGTGATCCAGCCATCCCCCTTCCGCGTATTTATCCGAAGGAAATGAAACCAGGATCCTGAAGAGAGATCTGCACCCCCGTGTCCACTGCGGCGTTATTCACCGTAACTGAGACATGGAAACAAGCAGGTGCGCCCCGTGGGTAGCGGACGTTAGTGCTCTGACTCTCTGTCAGAACGCACATTTTCCTTGCCACGGAAAACTTATTTTCTCTGACAGAGGGCTTCGTATGATTTAGGTGCGCTGTTCTGGCTGCATTTTTCTTCCTCGCAACCTCACGAAGCACTTTATCTGCGCTGCGGGAGGCACTGCCCACTGTCGACATCTGTGCGATGGGAAAGAAAGGTTCGGGGCTCCGTTTGCAAGCTCTCCTGTCTACGATCGCAAGATTCTTGACGTGATGTAAAGAGGCAGAGGCTATGTTTTCTGCTGGCAAAGAAAACATGACCCCATTGTAAAAACAGGACCCCCAACCTCCTGTTCATTCCAGCTCGCTCACTCATCACTTCGACACACCATGTTTACCATAGCAGGACTTTAAGTCCTTCGATCACCCCTCTGCTTTCTCTTTATGAAGCGGGTCCTCACTACCTTCATTTCTTTTCTTGTCCAGCTGAGATTTCAGGGCTGATCACATCAACCAAGGTTGTTCAGGGCCCTGATTTCCTCTGTTTTCCTTCGCCCGGCAAATCGCAGCCTAGATCGACCCAGCTGCCAGCCTGTTCGTCTCCGCAGCACAACCCCTGAGCACAGCTGGGGAAACCCTCGCGGAACTCCTCATCGGCTCTCGTCTGTCCTTCAGAGAAAGCCAGTCGACTCGCAAAAATCAGGCCACTTTCTTAACTTGCCTTTTATACTCAGCGATCTCATCTTCCACCTCACGGACCAAAGAGAAGCCGTGGAGTAGGGACATCCACAACCCCAGCAGAGCTGCCAAACCCTCCTCCTGGAGCAGGGGAGGTGGCTCTCCTGTGAACCATGGGTACACAAGACCCATAAAGAAAGGGCTAAGCCTTAGGAATAAAATCACCTTGAAAGGGACCTGAGTGGACTGATGATGATCTGACTATTCTATCTGCCTGATATAAAAAATAAATAAAGTAAAAATAAAAATAAAAATCCAATCCTCTCCAGAGTAGGATGTTAACTGAAAATTCGAAAACTGTCAACATACCATGTCCACCATTTAATGAAAAATTGCCAAGCATACCGAGAAGTAGGCTAAATGATCACAAATTGGGAAAATAAACAAATGAAATACACAGACCCACAGGTAGTGCAGATTTTGAAGTTATCAGACATGGATGGACTTTAAAATAACTGTACAATATGTTAAAACAAATGGATTATAAAACACTACTTAAATATGTTCTGGAAAAACAATAAAATAGAAATCACACGACTAAAAATAGCTCAATGAAATAGCGGAAAGCGTATAGGGCTTATGAAAAATTTGATAGAAAGAGATCAGAGCACAAAGAGATGAAGGTAGAAAATACCGAAAAGAGTCTAAGGAGCCGCGGGGCCGGGTGACTCAGTCTAATGTGTGTGCGGCGGGAGTTCCAGGAGGGAACAGAATTGGACAGGAGCAATATGACAATAAACTGCCAGAAAATTTTATAAAACTGATATTTTTTTAAAAATCTAGCCTGATTTAAGAAGTTATGTGCGCCTGAAACAGGATAATTATAAGAAAAACCATACTTTAGAAAGAAAAAATGAATCCGCAAACGTTGGAACTGAGTCACGAGGAGGAGGACGCCCAGGGCCAGCAGGCGTTCGGTCGCGGCCGGCGCGTCCCTGCGCGGTCGGCCCAGCTTACGCCCCGCCGCCTGTCCCGCCGCCTGTCCCGCCGCCTGTCCCGCCGCTGTCCACCTGCCCCGTGACCCCTTCGCTCTGTATTCTCGCAACAAATCCAAACTCCCCTGCCTTTAGTCCAACCTACGTGCCGCCCCCACTCTATGCAATATGCTGCCCCACTTCTGTGACCGACTGCTCATAATTCGGGGCGACCCTTGAAGACCCAAACTATTTAGAATGTTAGAACGCTAGAACTCTTCCGACTCTCTCATTGTCATACCACACTAGTCGATTTCTTCCAAGCTCTTCCACTATTTAATATTAGCTCCTCCGTTCGCTTGTTACCAGACATGGATGGACTTTAAAGTAACTACACAATACGGCAAAAACAAACAGAGTAAGAAAGAATGTATTCTAAATCTATTAGCAGACCAATATGTCTCAAGCATTTAAAAGAGAAAAATACAGAATCCATAAATAACAGAGGAACACAAAGGATGAGACAGAGGCATAAAACTGAAATTGAAGAAAAGTAAAAAGATGTAGGGTACAAAAAGATGATGAGAGGAAACGCCGCTTTAAAAAAGGCGCTGAAAAATAAGAGCACTTACTGCGGTTTTAAAAAGAAAAGTGGACCGTTTGTCAAAAGCAAAGATGGTTTAACTTGGCGTCAACAACACGGGAAGGATTAAAGAACAACATCGCGCTCCTCGGATACAAAGGTACCACGAAACACTGACTAAGAAGAAAGTTGAGATGTGAAATACAGGAGAGTTCAAAATACAGAGGAAAAAAAGGAAATGAAAACGGAAAAGAAAACCAGGTAAAGGCGAAAACAAATCATTTACTGAAGGGCAAGACGGAAAATAAGAACAATTGTGTAAAGAAGAAAACATCCCCATCTCTCAAGAATAAAAGCAGACTTTCATGGAGGGAGACAAAAAGCAACTGTCTTAAATCTGGTGAACTACCCGGGACAAAAGAACATTATTGACATATACAGGGTGGGTAGAGGTTGAAAGAAAGTAAGGGAGCTGAGATATAAAAAGGGGATTGAAGATAACCTTGGAGTAAATTAAAAGGCACGAACAAAAGTAGACGAGACACAGAGAGAAAAACTCATCTGTGGGGAAAACACAGTACTTGTACTGCACAAAATGAGAAAGCTCCGTTACTGTGAGGCGCACATCGAAGACAATGTACCGAATACGGGGGTCAGAAGTGATCGCAGGACAGGTAATGGAGGCAAGGCAGGAATCTGAGCCTGCCTAAGAGTCAGTGAGAGGGATGATCGCGATGCACTGGATTCAAAGACAGTGACGACGGCGCACACGGCACAGGAAGAGGCAAGAAAAGGCGACAGAGCTAAGATGGAACCAAAACACAGCCTGAGGTCAGGAAGAAGACAGAAGAATGTTCCGGGGTGATGAGGGAAGAGGAGACGTGAGAAAGCCAGTGCAAAATGAGTTTAAGGAAAAGCACCTTACGACATCTAGGGAAGAAAGGAAGCGCCTAAAGTGGAAATAACGAAGACATAGAGAATGCAAAAAGTCTTCACTGGATTACCACGGCAGAGAGTCAGGATAGCTTCAAAATCCGATGGCGACAATGGCCCTCTGTGACTCAAGCATGAGAAGGCAAAACGGGGTGGGACAGGATGAGGAAGGAAGGGGGACCCCCAAACGCCAAGGGCTTGATGGCCTACTTGTTTAGGGGAAAAGTACACCCTGCCAGGAATCAAATGAAGACAGCCGAGTTAAATTAAATGAGCAAAATAAATAAATTAACAAAGGGGAAGAAAAGCGAA
Organism: Rousettus aegyptiacus; assembly: GCF_014176215.1. Taxonomy (NCBI): domain Eukaryota; kingdom Metazoa; phylum Chordata; class Mammalia; order Chiroptera; family Pteropodidae; genus Rousettus; species Rousettus aegyptiacus. Next base: position 9,059,025 of record NW_023416293.1, read on the forward strand.
ACTGTGTAAATCTGAAAAAAAGTATTCTGTGCACATATGTGTTCTATAAAAGCCATTTCAAATCTATAAAGAATAACAGATTACAGAAAAGATGCAGTTTCGATTATTTTTTGGAAAAACAAACCTTGCCCTACCTCACATCACGTACCCAAGTCACTTCCAAGTGTGGAAATGTTTAATCATAAGGAGTAAAATGCAATTAAAAGAAAATATAGTGAATGTTTATCCGTTTTCAGGCACAGAATGACCTTTTTGAGAACATATGGAAAAGTACATCATAAACTGAGTAGATAAAGCATTTGAAGCCAAAAATTGTCGAGAAGACAACTATAATTGAAAATTGTTTTAATTTTTTAAAAAAAATTTAAAAGTCATCATGAAGAAATTTATAACAAACTAGGAAAACTATTGATAACCTATATGAAAAAGAATCACTGATTTTAATGTAGAGGGGTCTCTCTAGAATAAATGAGAAAAAGATCTTAATAAGAACAAGCAGTTGACAAAAGGAAATATAAATAGCCTAGAACTCATTTAAAAAGTTTAATTCCAATATTATTTCAGGAAATATTAAGTTTCAAAATAAGTTGTTATTCCTACCAATTTGGAAAAGCAAAAATAAAGTAAAACTCCATAATATCAATACCTCATAGAAATGGCACTCACATATGCCCCTGAGTCACACATAAATGGATGTAGTTATCTAGAAAACAATTTGGTAACACATATCATAGCCCCATAATTCAATTCGAGTCAAGAGAGGAATTTATCTAGAGGAAAAGAGCAGGAATGTGAAACATAAAAATTCTTCAGTGAGGCTAACTGCAGAACGGTAAAAGAAAAACACCGGAAATTAATATTTAATAATCTAATCTGATGGAGCAAATTGCTCAATATTCATAGGATAAAATATTGCCCAGGTGTCAAAAATGACGTAGTGGAAAATACATAATGACACGTAATACAGTTCACAGTCTCTACATGGATGAAAATATAGATAGCAGCCATCCTGATTAGCTGGGTAAAAACAATTTTTTGTTTTATTTTTCTTATGTGTAGTCTACATATTTAATCCAATAAATATAATTTTAGTAATATGGCAAACAATATAAAAATGTTATAGTAAAAGATAATTTAAAGCCATGAAAAATGAGTTTATAAGACAGGACATATATATTTGTAAAAACAGAGACTATAAACACACACGCGTATTTCTGATCACTATTCCTTGTTGCAGCTCTCACTAATATAAAATGCACTTTGTTTCTTAATTCAGTTAGTTCCTGCCTCCCTATCTAAGGGGTAAGATTGTCGCAGGCAGGAGTTTTTGTTCACTTTTGTATTAGCAGGTTTAGAAGATGTCCAGGCAGACGTACGTGTTCTGTAAACATGTGAAGAATGAATGAATGTTAAAAATAAAAACAACGTACTTGGTTAGTCTTCAAACAGAAAAAGACTGAAGGTTTCACGCCCTAAAAAACAAAGGATAATTGCAGAGGACAGAAAGAGGATAACTTGGTCGTTCAGCTGTCTTAGTTAGCTGAAAAACCAAATAAAAGGACAAAAGTTGATACGGGCGCGAGGTTCCATAAAGACTTAGCATTTACGAAAAACCGTTTCCCTTACAGCACTAGAGGGGACGGCGACGACTGTTTAGAGCTATTCTGTCCCATGGGATAAAAGGTTCCACGTTCCCAGGCAGAACGGTGACGAGCGTAAGCACTCTGGTAGAGGACAGGACCGGACGCAGACAAGTTAACGAACACAGTCATGTTTTATAATTCTTATGGACACAGTGATGGGCAGTACACATTACAAAGGATGAGGAGGGCGCCCTTTGGTCATCTAAGGAAAAATCCCGAGTGAGACTCCGAGAAGACCGATTAAATCTGCTTGCACTGGCCGGGGGGCCTCGCTGTACAGCATCGCCGTCCCTCTGGTGGGTGAGCGAAGCGCATTAGGGAATCCGAAGGGCCAGGTCCGACACAGGGAGAGAAGAGAGCTCGGCTCCGCTCAGCACAGGCACTCCAAGAGGTCAGAACGACCCGCTCACGGTAAGAAATGACTACAGGTGTACGTAAAGGCTAGAGTGCATAAAGAGCTCTGTTTCAGGTGTTCTGACAGAGACGAGAAAATTGCATAAGTTCTCCCAATTCTGCCAAAGCACGGGCGAGAGGCTGCACCGCACGCGGCAGACAGCACGTCGCACTAACGATGCCGCCTGCGTTTTGATGAGCCCTGCTCTGGGCGGACTCTGAGCAAGCGTTCGCCGAACGCGATCATGAATATGATTGCACCAGAGAAGCAACGCGCTCCCCTAAAGCGAGCAAGAGTAAGAGACACCTGCGGTGAGAACAGGTAACACAGCAGGGCAGCCTGGGAGCGGAAGGCGGTTCCAGGGGCGTAGAACAGCGGTGATGAGAGAAGAAGGCGAAGGGACCGTATGCCTGTGACAGGGGGGACCCATGGAGCATCGGCGGGGAATACGGCAGACCTGGTGCCGAAGGCAGAGAGATGGCTCACTGGGGATGGTTTATGACAGTCCTGCATTTCTCTGGAATGAATACGAGGTGTCGGGGTCACATGGGAACAGTTAAAACACGGGGGGGGGGGACACCTGGTGGGCATGGCGGGAGGGGTGAAGGATGCCGTGAACAGGTGGATGCAGCCGGTAAGTGCCGCGAGCGAGGATGGGCCTCGCGGGGACGCTGAAGGAAAGGTAAGTATCCCCGAGTCCCCCCTGCGGAAAGGAAGGTGCTTCGTGCTCACTGGCAGACGCCGACGCTGCGAGGGAAGCATCGTTCTAACTGAGGCCTTGAGGAAGATGCCAAGGATGCAAATTACTGACTGTAAAGCGAAGGGGCACTGATGCGCGCTGTGCATGGGTGGCGGGGGCGCGGCGGGGGCTGCCTTCCAGCCGAGCGTCCCGAGCGCGCGGAAGGAACGATGCGAACCACAACCGTGGGGAGCAGAGGTTTTTGTTTTTGTTTTTGTTTTTTAAATCTATCAAAGAGAAGAGAAGAACATCCGAACATCTGAGGGCTCTGGAATACCTTAGAAGAATGTGTGAAATAGCAGCACAACGTCGGCGGAAAACGAAGAGCGCATCCAGTGCCGCGGTGGACAAAACGGTACCCGTGCAAGTTACCGAGGGGGACGCGCCCACGAGAGTGCACCGACGGCGCATCCCGGCTGGACGCCGACACTCCCTGGCTCCTCGGGGACACTGCGCCCCGAGTCCTTTTTTTAAAGATAGTATTTAAGGATTTTGAATGAGGAAAAAGATAAAATGGATGGTACTGCATCCATGTATAAGTTTCGCCAGGGACCTGCCTGTAGGGGACGTGGCTGAGCGGACATACCACTTACCCTCTCAACACGCTTAGGCGTCTCTGAAACACAGACACACTCACTCACCTAGGTCGTTCATAAAATTGCTCAGCAAAAATTATACTGACGTAGCTCTGCGGGCGTAAATATAATGCACCCCCTGTGTCACGAAATCTGGATGTTGTGGGTCAGTCCTTGCATAAAGAGACTAGGTGTGCGAGAAGCCACTCTATGAGCTACAGTGTGCCATGAATTGCTTGCTGCCATCGCGATTCCGGGACCCATCACTTGCGGCTGCCCCGTGGTGGCTCCTAACCATCCCCGTGAAAAATGAGCCTGTGTTTCTTATGTAAAAACACTGTATTGAGCTACAAAACAGGAAGTGAACGGCCTGGAGAGGCAGGTAATTTAAGAGGTCAGGCTTTCGGATAGAACACGACGCTGCACTTAGGGTAGAAAGAACAAATAAGGCTGCCATGGAGGTGTGAGCTACTATTTCTCCAGGGCTGTCCGCACTGATCGGCAGCGCGTCTGATCTGCCCATTGTCCTCCTTTTCCGCTGCCCGGGGTCACGTCCAGGCAGGAGCGAGCCTCTTCTTCTCCATCACCACCTGCATGTCCTTCTTCAGAACTCGCCTTGCTGACTTCTGTGTTGCTACCCTCAAATGCGTCCTCTGCAGTGACTGAAACATCCTATCTGACCAACTCCCCTGCCTATCTGCCTTTAATGGTTTCTCCTCACAAACAGAAGAAAGTCAATACTCTTACCTCAAAGGCTGAGCAAAATATTCCACGACCTTTGTCCACCATTCCTTCCACCCTCACCGCCCCCAGCTCACCCACATCTACTGCCTGGTGAATGTTCCAGCAATGCTGAATTACCTGCGGGCCAGCACCGGCCTTGCCGCTCCCCTCCTCCAGACTGCTCACGTGCCATGCTCTCTGTCGGAAATCGCTCCGTCTCTGTGACGACCATGTGCTGTAACAGCGCTGCCGAGTGTCGCCTGCCTCTGCGAGGCATCTCCTCTTATCTTTAGGGTCAAGAACTCTCTCCTCCGTCCACGCGTACGTGCTTTTGCCACGGTGCCTCTCACACTGGAATTTAACTGTTGGTCTAATCATGTGTTTTCCCTTCTGGATTGTGATTTTTTTGAGAGCAAAGACTATTTTTTTTAATGAATCTTTCTAATCTCAACATTTTGTAAGATGCTATGTGTGTACCCAGCTCATGATATTTGTTTTTGCATCTCTACAGCACAGATTAATTGGATACACGTAATCTGGGGGTGCACTAAAATACAAAGGGAGAAAAGTAATATAGACAACAAAGAGTAAAACAAAAAATTAAAGAATTTAATGTGTCCTGAGATTTTTTAAATAACAAAATGTGATAATTATCTATTAAACAAGAATAGTGTGTCAAAATAACCCATTTATCTTTTGACTACTAGCCAAAAGGTATTTAAAAATTATGCCCCCAAAACATGAAGACTGTGTGTGAGAAAACGATAGCTAAACACATTTACCTTCAGTTAAATGTACTATCTCTGTACTGTGGAAAAAGAAACAGAGATGTGCTGCCAAGATAATAGAGAATAGCAAAGGGACTGCTGACTGAACGGGAGGATGTAATGCACTCGGCCTGCCGTTCCGAACAAAAAAAGTTTTATAAGGCAGCAGAAGAAATGAAATGCTTAGAAACTCTTAACCGCACAGGGTAAGTACAACAGCCCCAAGTTGTGAGGAAGGGTCCCAATCCGCAGACAGAACATAAACTATGAAATTGATGAATAATACATAGAAATGATGATAAATTTTACTTAGCACAAGAAGAGAAACGTCAGGTAATTCGTCTGTTGTGCGAGGGGAAAAAGACCATCTTCCTCGGGACAAGAAGAAGTAGTGATGGTTTCATACACTGAAAACGGAAAAGAATTTTCTGAACTCGACTAGGCTCAACAGAGAATCCCACGCCACGCGACAAAAATGAAGAGAAGAATTTGCCTGTGAGGCCAGAACACTAATACCGGCGACAGAACAGAAAGGCCTCATGGAGGGAAGGGGGCCCTTCTGGGGGAGGGCCAAAGGAAGGATGGCCAGGAAGAAAGACCCAGCCACCTACAACGGAAGAGATGCTCGAGAGAGGAACGCGGAGCAGAGAGTGCGGGCCCTCATTCAAAAACGAGAGCCCGGGGTGCTGGCGACGTTTGGAAGACGGCAAGGTAGGCAGTACATAAAACGAAGAAAACACTAGATGCGTAAAAAGGAACACTTTGATCTCTAGGCGCTACGTGAGAAATCCAATGATAAAGACATGAGGAAATCCGATGCACCCAACACATTAAAAAAAGAAAGGAAACACCTCTCTTCCAGGCTGTCTACTGGGAAGGAGGAAAGATGAATGTTTGTTAGGCTGAGGAAACTCAATGCTTTTCTGAGAAAAAAAATAAAAAGATAAAACTTTTTAAAAGAGAGTTCTGAGAACATGTACAGGAGGTGAAAATACAAGTAAATTACGTAATCAAAGAGCAAAAAAGAGAATTTACTATGACAGTTAACAGAGTAAAACAGGAAATAACTAAATGTGTATAGAAAGAGACCTATAGAGTCTGATCTAAATGCAAGAATCCTCAGAATCAGGTTTCTTTACTAGGGATAGGAAATGAGACAATGATTCTGGACCGAGGCATGACAGCCAGGGAAACAGAAAAACAGTATAGTCTATGGCCACGCCACCCTAAACGTACCGGATCCTGTCAGAAGCTAAGCAGGGTCGGGCCTGGTTAGTACTTGAATGGGAGGCCACCTAGGAAGACCAGGTGCTGTAGGCATAAAAAATAAAAAATAAGGGATTGTAAGCTGACAAAGTCCTTGCAATCTGTGAGGTCAACCAAGGGTTGCCTCATCTAAAAAAAAAAAGAAAAGAAAATTCCTATTATTTAGGATTGATCATAAAAGCCATAATATCCACCACAGTTTTTTTATTTAGTGGCAGGAAGAAAGTTTTCCTGCTGAATACAACTTAAATAAAGAGTGAGTCCAAAATAGGAATAGTGTCACGTTTAAATTACACGTCAAAAACTGAGTACCTTAAATATACAAGTTAAATATATTTGTTGTCAGTATGAGTATTCATGGTGATGTACATGTATATGTACTTCCAAAGCATGTGCCCACCACCTGCTCTCTGAAAAAGCCAACACTAAGTACCACAGAAGATAAAACTAAGCACAAGACACTGTAACTTTTACACACTTATGATCAAACTTAGCAGTCAAAGCAAACATGAAAAATGGAATACTAACAAAATAGTTAAACAACTGTGTAATAAAGCAATGGAAGAAATATCACAATTCCCTCTAATAATTATTACCAAATAACAAAAGCAGCATAAGATGGACAGATGTAAAGCACAATTTCCAGATAGACTAGAAGAATTTTACAGAGATGAAAGACGAGTTAGCTGATCCCAGAAGAAAAGTGGTATTGAATCACATGAAAAATAAAGGAGCATGGATTACAGATTCTGAGCACAGAAACACTGAAAATATAGCTCAAACAGATAAAGGGTTATACTCTAGGTAACATTAAGAGAAAGAAGAAAAGAAATAACTTAATAAATAAACTTCCCTGGACTGCCAGCCAATCTGGAAATTCTATCATGGACTGTTGTGGTGTAAGACCTAAAATTAAGGCTCAATATCATGTGTTGCTTTTGACATCCGGCAAATTGGAAGGGCCTTCAATGGCCTGACAGCAGGTCCCCCTCCCCGCTCCGCTCCTGTGCATAATAAGCTCCCTAGACAAATGGGGCTCCCAGAGAGACCAGGCACAGTCCCTACTTACCCCTGAGCAAGGGGTCTCAGTTCCCTGGAAGTTCACAGAATTATTCAAACAAAGCAATCGCATCCTCTCGCTGGAAACAGGAGACACCCGATCCTCCCATACTATGAAGCTTGCCTCCCACAGCCCCTGGCCATTCACTGCTCACTAGTGTACCCCAACGTTTCTATTTATTACGCTAAACCGACGATCAATTAGACGAGCATCAATATATGAAAGCACACATCATCACGTTTATCACAAAGTAGGCATTAAACAAAGCCTCCTTCCTCCTCCCCTTGTTCTTGTAATCTTTGCTAAAGAAACTTACACACACACCCTCTTATTCCCCTTTCTGCCATGAGATTACTTACAGTAAATGGTAGTTTCCAGAGAATACTTTGAGGCAAAGAGCAGAATGGCTATGAGGGAAAATCCTTTTGGTGTGGGTGGGAACCGAAAATCTCTATCTAATGTGGAAAGGTAATAATACTCCAATTTCCCCCACTAATCTCCATCAGCATCCCACCCAAAAGTACAAAGCTAAATTGGCATCCACTGTCTCAGCACAAAATTCAGCATGTCAAAGTAACAAGAAATTTCGCTGATGACACTTATAACAGTAACATAACAGAAACTTTTATTTTAACAAAAGGGAAAAATAATATTCGCAATTTAAGTACTCAGTCCTGAAGAAAATATTAAGTGTGGACGCCCCGAGAACACAAAAATGTCAAATGGAATGCATGCCGAAAAGAGACGTCCCTCCCTAAACACACGAAAGGGAAAGACTGTCACCTACCAGACACATAGAAAGGAACAGACATCCTGCAAGGCTAGAGAGAAGAGGACACTCCTGGAACAAACGGTAATAAAAAATGAGCTACTTGCATACAAAAGAGGGGCATGGCTGACCCACACGTCATAAAAGATGACACACTTGAGATGCTGTAAGGGAAAAGAGGACTTATCAGAGAAGTGAGTAGGCGAAATAGGGAACTTTTTACCATTACTGAGACAGATGTTGCCTTGTGAACAGCTCTTCTGAGTCCGCTCACCAAGCTTCCTTTGTCCCTTTCATGTTGCGGTGGGTGGGGTGGGGGGATTATAAGGAGACCCCTGAGACCTTCCAATCCTACAAGTGTCCCCCTTGTTCATACCGAATGCATTTAATAATTCAACAAATCTGTGAAGAATAGCCGTGTAATTGTTATTGCAAGAAGCAATAAATAAAGCTAGAAATATGAAAGTCTCCGAACGAATACAAACTCAACGAATACAAACAAAAGAATTTTCCAATAAATGGTACTGTGAAGGCCCAGCCATCCTGGCTTTAAGACACATATATGTCTTCGTCCATAGTATGCAAATAATGTTCACTGCAAATAAATTCATCTTCATAACTCTATTCTTACAAGGGGTTTGGGCTCAGATCTACTGTGAAGGGAGAACAAAAAAAGGCCATGAAATACTACTACTTATGGTTCCGATGTTCCCTGACACCTTTAAAACCCACGCCCAAATTATTTCCCAAAGTTATCTAGTTAATCTGCAAGACAATAAATGTCTGTCAGATAAAATGCTTCAGATTCAAAGCTGGAGAGAAACTGCCACTGGTCTTGAGCTTTTCAAAGCCCTGCCTGTGGCCTAAATGAAGAAGCTATTGCTCGAAAAATCGTATTCGCAAGACAGCATGGATTATGCAAGTGTGCTGAGAGGCGCTCTTCAACCCTGAGGTAAAGGGAGTTTTAATCCTGTCTGGGCCTCAGTAATCTGTGATTGCCAGCAAGTTACCTAACATTTTGATACCTTGGTTTCATCTTCTGTAATATCGAGATCATAATAGTACATACATCATACAGTTTTAATGAGCATTAAATAAACTAAAATCTATAAAGTGCTTAGGATAACACTCGGTATATATATATTTAATATTACTATTACTATCATATGACCTATTATAACTATGCCCTCAGTCTATGGCCTCAATAGAGCCCAAACCTGGACAAATAAGATGTTTATTCTTTTTTAAAAAAATTCAAAATGTCAAGATACTGTGGGTTTTTTTCCCCTATCAAATTAGCGAGAGTTAAACAACAATGAAAACACTTAATGCTGTTAAAGGAATAGTTGAATCAGCATTTCTCGTTCTGCTGGTGCACAGCTAAATTGGCGCAACCACTTTAGCGCTTAATAAATTATTTCGCCATCCTTTCGTGAAGAAGGATGGATGGAAGAAAATACATTAAATGAAAGCAGTGGTTCCTGCTCTGTAGCATGTGCCACGCAAGTATAATTTTGCTCATACGAAAATGATCCTATGCAAATACTTACGGCACAAGGTACAAAGGCAGAGATATAAGAGCTGAGGGTTCAAAGTTGGAGAAGTCGCTTCTCCCTGAAAAGAACTGCATCGAGGTTCAGTTATTCTGCCGTTTGCGCAAGCTGAGAGTGAGAGCGGCAGAGCGAATGGGGAAAACCATCTGGCGACGTGAGAAAAGCCTCGCTCGTAGGCCTGGATCGTGTATTAGGAAACTATGTTACCAAGCCATGTAGTTTGCCTCCAGAGTGATACGAAAGGACACGTTTTGTGATGTCCCGAGCCAGAGCTGGAGAATCACATGCACAGAGTCACGTCCATTGCGGAATGGGGTTAAAACCACAACAGCAGCAACAAAAAAGGTCGGCGTTCAGGCAAAGGGGCGTTTCTTTTCTTTCTTTCTTTTTTTTCCCCCCCACTAAAGCTTTAAAATGAGAAGATTTCAAATAAACCATGCCAAGGTCTCAACATCCAGGCCGCGAGGGCGTGGGACACGCCCGCCAGCCGGCGCACCTGCCGCGGGCCTACCTGAGCCGCGCTCCGCCGCTGACCTCCCGGCCACGGCCGCCGCCCGCCGGGTCCAGCATCCGAAGGCGACGCCGGAGCCGGCCGAGCGCAGCGACTCAGACGTACTTCTCACGGCGACCCTTCCGGGCGCCCCTCGAACAGCCCGGGCTCCAACTACGGGGCCGCCGAGCCCCTCACACGTGGATTTTGCTGTATTTTTTTTCCCCCGTATCCGCGGTTTCGCATCAGCCGATTCGCAACGCCGCCGGAGCCCCACGCGCGGTTTCGCCGCCGCAGATTCCGCACGGCGGGCGCGGCTCACGGTCAGCGGGTGCGCGTGCAACGCCGTCGTCTCCGTAAGTAAAAAAATAAATTAATAAAAAATGAAAAAAAGGAGAGAGAAAGAGAGAGGAAAAAAGCAATTTATTCATTCGGTAATTCCCGCTGTGGACGTCGCATGCAGAGGGACTGGCGCGTCCCCCCAATTCTGGGCGCGTTGTGCAATGTGGTCAGGGTGCAGGGGGTGCAGTTGCTGGTTTTGTTGAAAGGATTTTTTCTTGTTTTCAGTTTTGCCCCTTAAAACTCACTCTCCTGTTCAATGTCTGTCCTGTCTTCTCCAAACACATTTTTTCCTCCCCTTTCGAGCTCATCGAAACGAAACAGCCGCTGTGTCGCCCGTGCTCACGACATCGGCGCGGCCCTTTCCCCGGCATTATGCGTCTATTCCTGTGGGCTGAAGCTCCTTTTAATACTTTTTTCCTATTACGTTGAAGCGCGATGCTCTCTGAGTCCTTTAAGGAGCTTGCTGTAGGAGAGGTTCTCCTGAGAGTGTATGATTTCTTTAAGGAATGGCATTTCTTTTTCTGTGCAGAAGGATTTCTGTGTGGACAGGATTGAGAAACGCGAGGCATTAGCTACATCTTGAGAACAGGACCCTCTTCCATGATGACGATAACATGAACGTTTATTGAGTGCTTCTTGTGAGCCAAGCTCTTTCCTTAGTACTAAATGCGTATTAACAAGTTTACTCTGTACTGCAGTGTACGCTTCGCGGTTTAAAAAGTAGCTACTGCTTTTCCCTCCAAGTAGTACAGGTGAGGAATTGAGGTGCAGACCCAGGTAAGGTTCCCATCACACACGGCAGGCCCGGAGTGGAGGCCGGCAGCCTGGCTCCAGCACCCACCTGTACCCACCAGGCCATCTGCCTGCCACCTGTCCCAGCCCCAGTGACTCACACACAGCCCATGAGCACTCGCTGGCTTCAGCTCAATTTCATTATAAAGTGCCAAGATAAGTATAAGGGTCAGATATGAAAAATGGAAACTGTGAATGTTTAGCTCTCATGAGATGGCAGAATACGTGATGAGTATTCTATTAAATCTTTATCTGTGTCTTTATTTGCACATTCTCTCATTTTTTACACTTACAAATAAACCTTCAAAGTGTAGATGTAAAATATGAGATTCTTATTTCACAATTCTGTTTTAATAAACCATATGGTCTATTTAATTTTTTTAAATATAATCACCTACAGAATATAATATAATAACTGTCCATTTTCCATCACCCCAGATTGACCACTGTTAACATCTTTCCTTTATCTTTCTTTCTTGGTAAAATAAATAAAACAATGAAGATGGAGTTGCAGGGCCTTTAGAGAACACAACTCTTTTTTCTTGGCATGATCTAGTTTTCTTTGATCTAAGAGCTGGTTCACTGCCAGGAGTGAATCCTTTTCCAGCCAAAGATGAATCTCCCCTCATAACTCACCACCCACCGTAAGTAACATATAGAAAGAGGCATGGTGTCTCTAAAACTATTTTTATAATAGCCTTGCTAAAGTCAGCTAAAAAAGCTGAATCGTCTTTAAACATATTGGTTTATAATGGTTTCAATTTTCCTCATTATCCATTAGGCTAACTTAATAATAATCTATTTTCGACCTTGCAAATACTCCATCTGAAATATTATTTATAAGCCGGTATCTCCCAAAGCCACAATTCTGAGGACCTTGAAATTTCCCCCATGTTTTTCTTATAAAATGTTTTTAGATTTCAAGATAGTTTCCAAAGAAATTCTCCACAGAAAGCACAAGAACAAATAAGTGTCCTTTAAGTCTCATACCAGTCAACAAAATCCTTTACTCCTACCAGCTGAATTGGTGTATCTGTGAAGAGCCTAACTTCATCTTTTCATCCCCTTTTATAAAGTCTGCTTTTGAGAAAAGACGTTTAAAGTATGTAAGCTTCATGGGTCCACCCCCACTCTATTTTTTGTTTCCAAAAGAATGGACCACATACTGTTTTCCTCACCATTTTCTTCCACTCTCAGCCTCTGAAAACTTTCTCCTCTGAGTGTCTAACTTCTTCACTTACAAGAATACAGCAGGTCCTCAAATAACATAGTTTCGTTCAATGTTGTTTCATTATAACTTTGATAAGGGAAAAAAAAAAAAATTGACTCCTGATGGGGCCACTGTCTGAGTGGAACTGGCGCGTTCTCCCCATGTCTAGGGGTTTTCTCTGGTGCTCCAGTTTCCTCCTACACCCCAAAGATGTGCACGGAAGGTGAACCGGTGTGTCTACACCACCGCCGTCTGTGTGAGTGTGGGTGGGTGTGAGTGACCCTGTAATGAAAGGGTGCCCTGTCCATGGTGGGTCCGTATCTGTCACTGCTGCTGTGGACTTGACCGCCCTGTGTTCTCCTCAGTTGGAATGTGAAAGTGTCATCCACTTTTAGGATGGCCCCTGTGAGGAGTGATTGCTTGGCTGGACGTCAAGATGCTTAATGTTCCTGACTTGCAGTCACTGACTTGCAGGATGATTTTAACAAGGATGACACAAGTTATCGTAGCCTCTGGCCTCCACAACTTAACCTCCTCAGATTCACAGTTTCCTACGTTGGGGAACATGAGATTCTCGGGGAGACCCCTTCCAGCTGCCACCACGTGCAGCATCAATATGTTCTGCAAAGAGTCTCCTGTACTCTGAGCATTGCCAATATTTTTCCAGAGGCTGCCTCTCCTCTAAGGCTAAGAATCTAACCTTGAAGTCTCCGGTCACCTTCACAGAAGCCTAAGGGCATGTAAACAACTTGCACCGGTATCTCCGTGGGGCTTCTCTGTCCCCTGAGATGGAAAAACTGTTCACCCCTTAGGGTTTGTAACACGCGCTCATTAAATGCCAGGGGCCTGGGTTACTCACATTTATCACCTTCTTAAAGGCTATATCTTACATTAGTGGCCGGTCAAACCATATTTTTCACTCAATTATGTTCCCTAATGGGTAAATGCCACAGGCCCTTATCTGACTTTCCACTCAGGAGCCCTTTCTAATTTATCTCCATTTTTCTGATACTGAAAACTGTGCTAAGTTTAGCGGTCCATGCGAAATATCTTTGGAGCCTTGTGAAAGGAAATTCACTGTAAACAACTGTGAAATATGGTTGCTGGGATTTTTATCTACAATTCCGGAGGCCCCACATCTAGTTTCATGCACCCCTTACTACTTAGTATTTGCTGCATCAGGATACAGATTTTTCCCCCTGTGATACCGCATTGTTTTCCAACTTATTAAACAAGGTCTGCTGTGTCGTCCCATTTTAAAACCAATTGTGCTACCCTCTAGTCTCGTTAGTAATTCTATTCTTTCCACATCTTTTTATTAAAAAGATAGGATTGAAAAATATAAAATTTAAATCTGTATGAAAACGTAAAACAGACCATGTGGGTAATGGTCCACTTCAAATAATGTCGCACTGATTGATTGGTAGGAATGTCCAACCAAATATGTTTTCTGTTCCTAATTTACACATTAAATCTGTCATTTAAAATAAGAATTTATAGGCCACGATGTCTTGCCAAATATTTGGGCAGCCAAGCCAAATAATGTTCACACCGATTGACGTATTTTGGATAGATCCATAACTAAGTTCTTTTGAGGAGAGGAGAGGAAAAAGGAGAGAGAAGAAAAGAGATGTGGAGATAACAGAATAGAGATGTAAAAATGTATACATTATAGAATGAACTGTGGCCTGAGCTGGTTTTCCCAAGGATATCAGCCAGTTTGGGGAAACTATTTGCTACCATGGCATCGGGCTTTCCAGCACTGAAGGGTCTTAATTCTAGGATGAGTTTCCCACAATGCTGTCCTCAACTGAAAGGCCTGGAAAGGGCCAGATGATCTCAGAGTCTATAACCTAAATCAGCTTAATAAACAAACAAACAAACAAATAAATAAATAAAGCGAAAAATGGAAAGAAATAAAACCCAATTAAACCCCAGAGGGAAAATACTGCATTGATTCAGCAAATTAAATCCAGCAAATTGTAAACAGGATAGACTCCAAGTATGGCTTATCTCAGAAATGCAGAAACTGTTTTAACAATGTGTGTCACGTATATTAACGCATTAATGTTAAGATGTATGTTAATATATAAAAATAATATGATATTAACAGATAAGCCATATGAATAACTCAAGGTGTTTATTAAAATTACTAATAGTATCCATTCTAGATGTTTTTTTTAATCTCTTAGAAAAAGAAGATAATTTCTTCAGTTTATTAAAGAGTATGTAGGAAAAACCTACGATAACATGACACTTAGTAGTCGGTAAGCAATATATATATTTTCAATATGTAAACATAATCATATTTCAATATGCTAGCAACAAATAATTGGAAAATAAAATCTAATATTATTTACAATAAGACAAAACTTTCTACACGTAAAACTAGGAAACGACAATGAGGGAAATTGAGTAAGACATGAATAGATAGATATTCAGTGTTCATTTATTAAAGAACACCATACTATTAAGATGTCCATTCTTTCCCAAAGTAATCTATAGCTTTAACATAATTAAAATATTGTGATGACTTTTGTAGACAGTGACAAGTCAATTCTAAAATTTATATGGAAATTTAAAAGATCTAGAATCACTAAAATAATTTCGTTGAAAGGAACAGAGAGAAATTACACTACCCCCCCAATGTCAAGTTACTGTAATACTACAGCAGTCAAGACAGTCTGGGATTGTCCTAAAGATGGACAAATGGTAATCAATGCAACAGACAGAAAGTCCATAAAGAGATCCGCACATATACCATCAGTTGATACTTGAGGAAGTTAGCAAAAAATTCAATAGGGAAAGTAATGTCTTTTTTTAACAGAGAGCTAAAATCGATACCTAATATGAAACAATGAAACTTGACCCTACTTTATTTAATACACAGAAATCAATTCAATATAGACCATGCACCTAAACATAAATAGAAGGACCATAAAACTTCTAAGAAATATTTGGGAGAATATCTTCACAACTTTGGAGCTGGCAAAGATATTTTAAGCAAGCCTGTAGAAGCACTAATCATTTTTTAAAAAATGATAAATTGGACTTTATCTACATTTAAAATTTCTCTTCATCAAAAAATACTGTTAAAAAAATGAATAGGCAAGTCACAATTTAGGGAAAAAAATATTTACAATATTTACAATCCTCACTCTACAAAAGAAGATAAACGAATGGTCACTCGACCCTGAAAAGATGCTCAGTATCATCAGTTGTCAGGAAAATAAAGAGTAAAACCTCAAGGAGGTACCATTTCACATCCTATAGAATGGCAAAATCAAATCCAAATATCAAATCTGGTGAGGATACGGAGCAACCAGAACTCACAGATTGCTACTAGTGGAAATGGAAAATGGGAAAATGCCATCTTCTTTTAAGGTGAAACATATACCTACCCTATAAAGAGAAATCCCAATCCTAAATATTTACTGAAGATATATTCACAGCAACCTTTGTACGAAAATGTTCAAAGAAGCTCCATTCATAAAAAATGGGAACAACCCAAATGTCCATCAACAGGAGCCTGGGTAAATGACATATAGTGAAACCATGGAATATTCCTCATCGGTTAAAAGAAACAAGCCACAGATACGCATTACAGCATGGAAAATGTCACAAAGCATTAAGTTGAGTGAAAGATGCCTGACACCAAAGAGCATGTGATACGTGGTTATCTGAAGTCTGAGAACATCTAAGGAAAAGAAACTGAGAATGGTACCTCTGAGGTTGCACGGGATGAGGATCGACTGCCGGGAGCCACAGGCAACATTCCAGAAGAACAAACATGTTCTGCGTATCGTTCGTGATGATGATTACATGGATATGTACACTTCGTCAAAATAAATCAAAGCAAATACTTTAGGTTATCTTTTATAAACAATACCTAACTTTAAAAAGTAGTCTGTATATAATATATAAAGAAAGAAGACTGCACAATTTCATTGTTATGTAAAGTTCTGAACACAGTTCCAGATACAAATTAAATCAGAGCTTAGCACCATGACTGCCAAAACTAATCACTGAAATATTGTATCATGCTGTTACCTTGGAAATGACGCCCCGTTCCAAGAAGTGGGCTCACGCGTGTGATGAAAACAGCAGCGCACGAAGCTCCTGATCTCTTCTCGTAAAGTGAGGATCAACCCCTGTCTGGGGCACAGCTTCCTGTGGAGTGGGAATGAGAGTCAAAGAGGAAGTCGAAAGTACTACGGAAATCTCGAAGTCAGGAGCATTAAGATTAGCAACCACTAAGTGTGGTGTCCGTTACAATTTTGTGTTTCTTACTGCACCAGGGGAAAGAGTCCTGAGGAAGTAGGAGTTAAAACATTGACTTTCAAAGGGCAGCTGAGCTTGCCATCCAGCCTGACATGCTTTATCTGGGACTGGACATCTTCAATTTGCTCCTAGAATCAGTGCAGGGCGAGCTGCAGAGAGAAACGCAGGCTTCCAGCCAGCCTCATGCACGGGAAACTCAGGGTACAGGAAAATTGTCTTGACCGGAGAGAAAAGCCAGAGGAGTAAACAGGCCTGTTGGGGTGTCTAATTATTCGGTTTGCAGCCTCTCCACTGAGGGCAGCGAGGAAGTTAACGTTTTTTGTATGTGTCAATTTGCCTCTTTCCATTTTTATCACATTCCTCATCCTTGCTGAGTACTGGAACCTTGTTATCTTCAGCTTTCATATTTGGGCCATTCGTGACTCACATAAATACACAGTTTCAATTAAATCCCGTCCCTTTATATTCTTTAGTTAATTGAGAAAATTAAACTTTCGTACATATTCAGCCTTAAAACACTATATCCAAATCGACCTGAAGATTTTATTCAACTATCATGTGATTTAATACTATTCTGAACTATATAAAAGTGGGATGGCTTTTTAGAAATGATAGTGCTAAGAAAAAAGTATTGGAATCATCACAAAACTCCTTTCTCTGACATACTTCTCTGTAAGAAGTGCTATGAGTAAATGCATTACAGAAATATCACACTCCTTAATCTCTGTTCATAAATAAGTGATATACAAGTATGAAATGCTAGTACAGATCCTTTAACCAAAGACTAAGGCTAAATTGAACATGGAATTAAAAACAAAACAAAACAATACCACACGTGGGGAAATGCTAAATTATCACCTTCCATGGATTTGGGATACTTTGTGCTAATTCTGCCAATAACGATCTTGCAGCTTCTGTTGAGAGGGAAATCAGAGGTTGGGTTCCAAGTCTCATCATGAATTTCAGTATTCATTTTGCAGAAACAACGAATTCACCATTTAATTCTAACTTCCCTGGAGTGTATTTCCCAGGGCTGGGGGAGCAAGAATAGATACGGCAGAGAAAACAGTGGAGGCTCCATTTTGGGGGACTTAGTGGCATTTTGGCTTCATTGAGTTACCCAGCCAACGATGAGGTGAAGGTTATGTTTAAAGACAAAAAGTAGCCGCCTGCCTTGGAAGACACGTTCGCCGTAGAGAAGGGAAATGCGGTTTTTCTCTGAGTTTCATGTGACCTTGAGCAAGAAGTTTTACTTTATTTTCTCCGAGACTCCCATGTGGAAAATACAGTTGATGATATATCTGCCTGAGCAGTCTAGGTCTGTGGCCAGGGATAAGATCCAAGGGAAAGGATATATTTAAATGTGTTTTGAAAAATGCAAAACACTGTCAAATATGAAGTACGATTAAGGTATAAATTTCGAAGGCAGAGGAGCTGGGCACCTCGTAGTGAGGGTCAGAGACCAGGAATAACTGGCTGTTTTCCCAGTAAGGATGGAATTGCCGCTCAGTCTCTAGCAGGGACATCCTCTTAACTCTCTGGGAGGGCAGGGAAGGGGTGTTTGCTTTGGAATCTGCCAAAATGGCCAACAGTTGAGATGTGCTCTGTTGTACTTCTTTTTGGGCTTAAAACAGAGGAGTGTTCCCAGCCTTCGGGACTGTCAAGAAATTTAACACAGAGAAACATAAGTGAGTCACGAAGATGCTCAAAGAATATGAATTTCCTAGTGAATGAAAGGCTTTCATTAGTGAGCCTTATCATTCATCGGCGTAAACTTGAAAACACTCTGATATTTCTAGGGAATGCATGTTATATTTCTGCACATGTGTGACTTGGATATCAGCTCTCTGGGTATCTGGATTTGTCCAGTATGATGAGGATAACCTTTTCAGTAATACTTAAGTTCAAAGGACTCATAAAAGTATCCTGGTCAGATGGGAGCCAACATTTTTCCACTCTCTTTCATATGCAGATTCCCTTCTTCCTCTGAATTCTCTGTCTTTGTCCCATGCCATCAAGGTACCAGTTTGGTCCCTTCACCTGCCCTCCCCCCCCCCCCAAATAGTTACTGTCTCCACAAAATGTGAGCCTCAAGTGGAAGTTTATGTGCGACAGAAAAATTGAATGACTTTATGGCAGATAGACTGAAATATGATACAGCGGCTCCCCCTTATCCACAGGGGACACGTTCCAAGACCCCCCAGTGGATGCCCTAAACCGCAGATAGCAGCGTTCAGGGCCAAGCTCTGTCTTGGGGACTCTGGCCCGCGTCGAGGAGTGAAAACAGACTCGCACGCTAAGAAATTGTGACCTCGAGAAAAGCATTCCTCTGGAATTTACTCGTGAAGCAGGAATCATGTTTTCAAACTGGGAGGGATTACCAAATTCGACTTCTTCTTTTATAGATAAAGAAATGGAAAGCCAGATTGATTAAGGAACCTGACCAGGGATGTCTGAGCCCGAAGCCCGGGGCAGAACCCAGGCCCCGAGCTGCCAGCAGTTTAGACTTGACAGGAAGCCCCTGCGCGGTCTCCCTCGGCGTTCTGGGTGTGAAATGAGAGCGGAATGTGAAAGCACCTTCAGGAGTATCATTCTTTGGCTTGAAGAGTTATTACTTCCTGCCTCAGATTGGATTGCCCTGTAGATCTGCTCTTTTTTTTTTTCTTTTTCTTTTTTTCTTTTTCTGACATTTCCCCCCTTCTATTTTTTGGAATTAAGTTAGCATTAACACTTTGTTTCAGAGCTGAAGCACAGTCAGTCACATCTCTCTGGCCAACAGTGACATCTTGTGGACACCTAAAAAAACAAATCTCTGTATTTACTTAACGATGGAAAGTTCCTGGATCCCGTGAGTCTTTGGGAAGCAGGAGAGGAGCTCAGGTCAAACATGACAGAGACTCGGTCCTTGCCACGGTGTGGAAGCTCAAGAGAACAGGAAGGACTGTAAAATGAGTGTTAGTGATGATCAAGACAGGTTCCAGGTGGCTAGGAAATGTGTGTTTCAGTAGATTGCAGTCACCTCCCTAGTAGCTCACTGCTGCCTCAGAGCTCGCTACTTCCTGAGACAGTGTATTCTGTTTATGGGATAAATTCGTGAAAAGCGTATTTCACCCTTTGCTTCTCCTTTACCCTTTTTGCTGTTGACACAGACAGCCAAAGAAGGGGCCACTCTGGAAAAAGAAAAAAACACAATGGCCACAGCGATAATAACAAAAAGAAATCCCTGTTGGCGTCTAGTTTTGAGGTTCAGAAAGTCTACACACTTTTGGCAATAAAGAGGATGTAGACAGAAGTGTGAAGGAATGATCCAGATTCAGACAGAGAAAGTCTTGCTCGGGTGGGCGGACTGGTGGTGTTGGCGGGGAGCGGCTGGGAACCACGGAGCGAGCAGAGGGAGGGGGTGGACGAGTCTGTGGGGTTCAGGGCTCCACGCTGTCACAGCCTCCAGAGGTGTGGGCTCAGCCTCGAGTGACCCCCGAGGATGAAGCCACAGAAAGCTTTGCGGAGATGCTTCTGCTCTAGCAGTTCAGGAAGCAGCCAATTCCTCCTGGTCCCCCACACCCCCAGGAGCACATGGGACCGCACATCTGAAAGGTCGGGGATGAAGAGGACAGTGACCTTGGCCATTGCAGTGGATGTCAACAAGGGCTGATGACATCAAAGACGGATGGTCCCTCCCTCCCGCTCACCACAGTGTAACCACGTAAGCTGCGATGGTCGATTTTATGTAGTAGCTTGGCTAGGTCAGAGTACCCAGGTATCTGGTTAAACATTATTCTAGACATTTCTGTGAAGGTTTTGTTTGTTTGTTTGTTTGTTTGTTAGATAAAGGTAACTTTTAAATCAGTAGACTTTGAGTAAAGCAAATTACCCTCCAAAGAATGGGTAGGACTCATCTAATCAGTTCAAGGCCTTAATAGAAAAAGACAAAAGTTCCCAAAAGAGAGAGAATTCTGCCCACAGACTGTGTCACCTCTGAACTACAGCTGTTGCCCGGGGCTCCGCCCATCGGCCTATGCGCGCATTTTGATCTCGTACCTCCACGATCACGTGAGCCAATTCCTCAAAATAAATACCTCTTTATATACGGATAGACACACACACACACACACACACACACACACACACACACACACACACTCTATTGTCCTATTGATTCTATTTCTCTGGAGAACCCTGACTAATACATAAATCCCCAGAGATTAGACACAACTCAGGATAAAGTATACATTTTTGTTAGGGGAAAGGGGTTCCTTGATAGTACTTTCGGTGCAATGAAGAATCTAAATAGAAAATTAAGTCGTCATGGGAAAATTAACTTTTTTGGCGCTTTTGGGTTTAACCCGCCGAGGTGCACATCCTTAATAAAGGAATAGGTTTGTTATTACTTTGATGTAGAGAGGAATAATTTTTTGACAAGTTGCTTTATTTTTCCTACGTGGCTGTTGACTCATAAGGAAAAAATAATATTTTGACAATTTTTAATTAATCTGTGCTTCATTTTTAGATTTTATGTCATAAAATCTTGTTGTCTTTACTTTGATTTGTTTGTTACTATTTATTTTTTCCTAATTAATGTTTGACACAACTCAGGGATGGTTTTTTCCGCAAAGTAAAATGTTTATAATTTATTTAAAAATATCCTTTCACTGAGAACTCAAAGCCATTCCCCCCTGAATGCGTGTTTCATGTATAGAGGGGTCGCGTGTTTATCAGAGAAAAGCTCATATTAGCCTTGAAAGCAGAAACTGTAGGAACGAGATGTTGCCTATGAGAGAGACACTGTCATTTTGATATAATACGCCAGTTCACTGCATCTGGCCAGGAATGAACCGAGTGAATAGATTTGGCCTGTGGGGTGTTCGAGCAGCGAGTTACCTAAAGAAACAAGTCAATAGCAGTACTTGAGCTATTGTGATGAAATTCACATACTGGCCTGCTGAAAAAAATGTTGTAAAGGGTGTCAGAAATCTCTCTGCCAGGGGTTAATAGAATACATCTCAATCCTTTAGAAGTATTGGATGAGATCCGTTTGACATATTTTACTAGAAAAAAACTTCAGGCATTTTTCTTTTTATCTACTAAGAACGGTAACAAGATGTTCTATCATCTCAGGAGTTGAATAACAGTAAAACTTTTAAACTGTTCTCATGTTTTATATGTTTTGCCCATCCGTCCTGATATCCAGAAATGTTTAAAGTGTGTTCCTCAAATTGACAAAAGATCATGGCCTTAGCTTAAAAAGAAACCAAGAAATTTACCTCTATACATATCTATAAAATCTTAGTTTAGATATGACATCTATATGCGATAGGTGCCCAATAATTATACAGAGCAGGCGACTAGATATCTTGAAAGTTGTAATGGTTTTGTTGTTTTGGATATTCAGAAAACCATCTTAGTCTTATTTTTAGCTACCTCTGTGGTCATTTAATTTCCTCGAGGTCTGCAGCATGTCAGATCCATTACTGAATGTGCCACAGACACTAGTGGATTCTCTACCTGCCCACGTCCACTTGAGGGACACAACAGTTCTCATCGGACGTCTCTCCCTGCTCACAGGGGCTTAGAGGTTCAGTCCTCCCACAGCAGGGGCCCTTCAACTAGAGAACAGATAATAAAGTAAAGACGGTCCTCGACTGTAAGCTAGCCCATCAGGCAGCTGAGATCCTCGCGGTCCAGCACAGAAAGGGGACGGTGACATGGCCGGCACGGTGAGACGACGCCCTCCCCAGCCGTCTTCTCGGCGGTGGCGAGCCAAGCCGTCCTGAGGCAGGTGGGGCCTTGCGCGAACTTGCCCCCACGGCCTGGGGAGGGCTGTGAAATCGGACTTGGCCCAGTGCTGGGGGGGCTGGCATGAGGGCGGCGTTCGCAGCGACGGTTTTACCCACACAGTGGAACCCCCCACCCCCTTCCCGCTCTCTCCGCTGCCAGGAAAACTGGTTCTCGAACCAGAGGAAGCAAACCGTATGGGACCTGGGAAGCAGGGGCAACAGGAAGCTCTATGGGATTAGCAACTCGTTCTCATTTTAACAATAAAGGAAATAAGGGTTTGTTCTGTACTCCACACTGATAAAAGAGAACGCAACGGTTGTGATTTAACGAGGTTGATGGCAAAACGATTTGGAACACGAGATAAGCGTTGTGACGATCACGTGTGTCATGATCGGCTAACGCGGGCCTGCCTTCTAAATAGTTCATGTAAATATGAATTGTATTCATAGATACATGCTTAGTTTTCACAAGACTACTGTGGCATAACATAAGTAAATAAATAAATAACATGGCTCAGAAGAGAACGCAAGGTCCGACGTGCTAGATGACCGTTTATTTATCCTTCCCGGATAACGAGCCCTGACCTTGACTGCCATCCCCCTTGCTGTGGAGGAAAGGTCCAAACCACACTAGGGACCGACGCATGAGCCGCAACACTTTGCCTCGAAGGTGCATTGAGCATGCCTTCTGCCGAGCTGGCTCAGTAGCGGCGTCTTTGACCGAGAACAGCACTGAGCTCAGCTGAGCGGAGCTGGCCCCGTGTGAACACTTCCTTCTCCCCATCGGCCGCGGAAGTGAGGTTTGCAGATGTGTTCAAAGGTTACTGTCTGTCATATCCAAGATTGTGTTTAATGTAGGGGGATGAATAATCAGATGCTGACAGAAGTGAGCGATGCTCAATTCAAAAATTTAATCTTGTTGGCCTTTGTTAAAGAAACATCAGGAGAAATTGATGACCATAAAGATTTATATTTATTAATCTAGGAAGATTTCTTTCTAGCTCTGGATTGATAATAGTTATTTGAGTTATGGCTGGATAATGGAGACTATTGAAGAAGGATGTCCCCTCATGGTTAACACTCATTAATCATTTTTATAATTAAAAATATATTTTTCAACTCAGTCTATTTTTCATATTTAAAGAATATCATCAGAACAAAACTTTCCAGATACCCAATATGGGAAGTTATTTTCAAAGAATGAGATGAGCGAGATCAATCAACTGAGCAACATCACCTACACCATACAGTTATGCTTTATGTATGGAACTCATTTTAATAATACTAAATGTAATGATAAAGTGCTTTGTAGACTAACGGCTTCCTATTTACATAAACTGTGTATATTCACTAAAAAGTTCACATGCAAAATACTATAAAGTCAAAAAAAAGCCCCATATCCTACCTCCGAGAGAGAACCAAGTTCAATATCTTAGTGATTAACTTTCAGGTGTTTCCTGGGCATGCATTCAGAAACAGATCTTGTTCACACAAACACCAAACCACCACATTTGCATCCTAGTAAGCTCTCGTGGAGATAATCAGAGACTACCGGAATGGGAACTAACGGGGTGCATTTATTCAGAACTCACCATAGCAAGGGGTTCAGCCACCATCACTTGCATTTGGCAGAGACTCGAAGGCAGGCCGAGTTGTGAGAAAACTCATAGTGAGACAAAGAAACTGTCTGGTGCGCTCAGATGGGAGGTGACCGGCCAGAGGAAGCTGGAGATGGGCTAATAGAAGCAGGGCATCTTGGACGGCTGGCTAGGGAAACGTATCTGGCTTTCTCTGGATGGCGTAGGGTTGGAAGCAGGGTCAAAAATAGGGAATCCGGCAGACGTGGACCACGCCGCCGCCGTTCTGGGCTTCAGAAGTTCCGGTTTGGTTTCTCCACCTGGTTCAGCTTCTCCACCTGGTTCAGCTTCTCCACCTGGTTCGGCTTCTCCACCTGGTTCGGCTTCTCATCTGCAGAGGGTTCTGTTGTCGCATGGGGCCTGGCCACTGTCCGTTGACATGTTCAGGTTCTCACTCTCCGTGATTTAGATGTACCTTGGATTCTTTTTTTTCTTTATTCTTAGATTCAATTAATATTCGCTGCTTCATAATTTTAATGGCTGAAGAGCGTTGTATTTTATAGATGTGCTATGGCGTCATGCCGATCTTACAGATAGGCAATAATATAATACTGAGTCTCTTTATAATGCCATTTGAAGCGTTTGAAATTGTCTGTATTTTAACAACAGTGAAATAAGCTTTCTTGGAGAGAGTTATACTCATGATATCCACTCGTGTTTCAAATGTAAATTTTTGGAGCAGAATTTCATGGTTAATACATCGGTACATATTGAATTTGAATATGACATGCCACACTTTTCTTCCGTTGAAACACTTAAGTCCCCTAAGTGGATGGAAGCGACAGCTATCATTAATACGATCACTTAAAAAAACTCGTCGAGCCTACAGATGGCACCCTTTTATTTATTTATGAGGTTGAACGGCTCATATATTTATTAAGCATATGCATTTCTTTTCTTTATTCAACTGTCCACTCGTGTTATTTTCCCATGTCTTTATTGTTATAATCTAGTTCCCTTTTGATTTGTGAGCTCATTATGTTTGATGTTGGGGAAATTCTTCCATTGTCCCTAGTTGTTTTTTTTTGTTTTGTTTTGTTTTTAATTTTTACATGGTGCCATGCCTTGTTTTCGCTGTGCAGAGCGCTCACTTCTGATGATACTTGGAGAGTCGTTAGGACTTCATGCCTCCGTGTCAGGGCCGATAGCCAGATGGTGCGTTTTAGACAGGGCGAGGGCCGTGAGATCCAAAAAGTGACCCATCCCTTTATCATTGCGATCAGGAAGTAACTCACCGAAACAAGTAAGAAGAATATTCTCCAAATAACTCCACAAGAGCAAACCAAATAGTCTATTTTTTGTTTTATTTTAATAGTAAATATGTCAATACTCAGGCAATGCTCTATCACCTACCCACACAGGTTAGACGTTCTTCTGTATGCTCAATTTCCGGCATTTTCCCAGTTTAATTCACAGTCCCCAAATAATATAAGTCAGGTAAAGACTAACCCCTCAGGCTTCCTTTTCCACTCTTGCCGAGAGGATCTTGATGAGATGCGTGACGTATCCAGGTACACACGGGGAGCTAGCGGCCGCTTGTTAATGAGCTGAGTGGCCAGGGCCAGGGCGGAGGTCAGCAGAGCTGCTGAGTGCCCTCGTTCTCCATCCACAGTGACCCGCCCTAAGCTCTCTTCAGCCTGGTGACTAATTACTCTCCACGAGGGTCTCAGCAGTTCTAAGTATTGGCCACAAACTGGAAGTATCTATGGAGTACGTAAAGATTTTTCTCATCTCCTCATTCCATCATTACCCACAATTCTGATTCACTTCATCTGAAGTGGGACCCCGGCCTCAGTGTGTTTTAAAAAGCTCTTCAGAATGAACAGGCAAATAAATGTTCATCCACAGTTAGGAACCATGTATCTCAATGTTAACTCATTTTTCCTTTTACCTTTTATCGGTAGGCCATATATATTACACAATTTATCTTCCACAACAGACTTGTCACCACCTATCAAACGATTGCAGCATGAGTTAACTTGCTAAGTCTACTTTTTAAAATATTCTATTACTTTTTGAATAGTTTTAAACACAAAACGAAAATAGCTTATAATGATTAAGAAAACAGTTTTCCCTCCACATTCAAGTCAGACAATTGGACTTGATTAACT
The DNA here is from genome assembly GCF_014176215.1 of Rousettus aegyptiacus. Classification (NCBI taxonomy): domain Eukaryota; kingdom Metazoa; phylum Chordata; class Mammalia; order Chiroptera; family Pteropodidae; genus Rousettus; species Rousettus aegyptiacus. The sequence goes on from NW_023416293.1 coordinate 9,085,151, forward strand.
CAACGCTCACAGTCTTATGGACTCAGAAAGATTCATAAATCCTATGTCTCAACGGGATCCAAGAGATCCTCTCATTATACTTTTCTATTTCATATAGTATAATGAATCTGAGACTTTAAATCACTCGAGCGATTTTTCACAATGTTATCCAGCCATTAAGTATTAGAGTTAGTCCTATAACACCAATGTGTACTATATTAGTTAGCAAATGCCGTACAAGAAATTAGTCCAAAACTTAGCAACCAAAAGAAAAAAATAAAAAATAAAAAAATAACCCTACATACATTTACAGTCTCATTCACCTTTCGTCGCGCAGTTTTTTGGGCATGAATTCAGGGGCGGCAGAGCTAGTTATTGCTGGCTGACCGCATTTCATAAGGTTAGAATCGAAACGCTAAGCCGGGCTTCAGTCGTCCAAAGGCCCGACGGGCCCTGGAAGGTCCTGCCCGCTGCCTGGCTGCTGCCCGGCCGGCTTCCGTTCCGCATCACACGCGCCTTTCACGGGGCCGTCTGGGCGGCCTCATGACTCGGCAGCCTGGAGCCTGCCACCCACAGGTACATCCATAAGTGCATTCCAAATTTTGGGTCTGTGGCGGTCCTTTGCAGTTCCATTAGGTTTTACCACCAATAACATGACTTCTTATCACTTTATATTTCATTATTTGCCAACGTATCATCTAATAACATGTTGAGAAAATAGTGCTTTAAAAATATGCTTTCGATAATGCGTGATGCTCTCATAAAATCTGTGTCGATCTCATTTGACATTTTTGGCATTGAGCTTAAAACTATTTGTTTTCAGTGATCAGAGAGTTCTAAATTAAGAAATTTTATTTTTCTATTTTAAAAGCGTAAAAAAAGTTTGCCTTCTCTGAAGAGATATGCAGTCGTCCCTATCCATAATAAGTAAGATCATTTTTCTCGATGATCATGATATGTGATCTCCATCACCTACATCCTAGCAATCGGTCAGTTTTCATGGTTAAGATTGTCATGAACGTCAACAATGAAGCCAGATGTGCTTTAACAGTGTCTTTTTTTTTTTATGTTAGCATTTAAACATTTTGGTTAGGAAAAAAATACCGCAGTTAAAAATTGCTTTTAAAGAGAAAAAAATGGTGATATTTAACATCGGCCTTAAGTAATATGTAATTTCAAGAGAGGTAAAATTTACAATTATTGATAGACTAAGTCATTGCTCGTAACCCCTATCACTAAAAATATGTGCTGTTCCCTGAAAAATAAATGCAAGGAATTGTACCGTGTTAATATCTTACTGCTTTAATAATCATAAATAGCTTATTGAAACAGAACCTTAATAACTACTCCTGCAATTTTAAAGCAGATTAAACTGCTCGAGTAATTGTGAGCTAATAGTAATAGGCATTATGTGATTACTAAAAGCCACAAGTCAGGACTCTCCAGTTCTTGAGCCAAAATCTACCCTCCAGTGAGTTTAATATAGTGTATTAGGCAAATGCCAAGAGTTAATATTTTCACATGATACTGAAAGGAAGCATAGATTTAAGTGGCTTTAATGGCAAAAATTCTAAAAGACTTCAGGATCGGGGTGTCAGTAGAAAGTCCAGGTACGTCTGTGCATCTCAGTGCATTTTCGTCTGAGCGTTTGAGTCCTCTTGGCCTTGACATGTCTCTCTTCATGGAATACTTAATTACTTATCGATTAATTAATAGCCCACTTCATTCCAAAAAAGTGCCTAAAGTAAGCGGGTCCTTCTGCATTCCTATGTATGGCGTGTATGGATGTGCGTATTGGGGCCTGGGTGGGGGGGTGGTATCTGCCCACTCACGAGTCTCTTAAACGCCTCCGTTCCTTTCGGTACATTTCTCTAGTTCTATCCGTGCCTTTCGGAGTTAAACGATTCATGTTCACTCATCGAGAAACTCACACGTCATCCCATTCCAGAGGGAAACTGAGGCAGCCGGCCGCCTCGCCCACGGCGCACAACCTTCCGTGCATCACATGGTCCTCTCTGCCCCGTGCCTCTGCCTTGGCCTTTCCCCCTCTCTCTCCGGGACAGCGGCAGCCTTCTATTTAGGCATCCGCTCTTCCTTTTTGAGAATCTCCGTTAAAAACCGGCACGTCATTCATCGTATGAACCCCCGAATAGTCTAGCCGCCGGTTCTGCCACCCGCTTCCAAGAATCTGGCTGTCCCTCCAGGGGCCGCAGGGCACTTGAGCACCGCCCTGCCAGCCCCCACTGAGTCTCAGGTACGTCAGGAGTGTGCTTCGCAAACTCCAGAGCACAGCCTCCGCCCTCCAGCTGCCCCACGAAGTCTGTCCCTAAAGCACACCTGCCACCTGTGGTGGCTGTTTATGGGTCGTGCCCCTGCCCGTTACTGTTTAATAAGGACAAGAACGAACGGGCAGTCCTCACAGGTGCTGGTCAGATCGATCAAAACCTCCTTCCATGAGCTAAGGAAATAAGATTTCTGAAAAGGAAAGCTGGGCGAAGAACGCTTCATGTTTTCAAAGGCATCTGTGGCTTCAATCTGCCACCCCTACCGAATTACTTTTGTTTATGGGTACCACGATGCGACCCATTGAAGAGAGTAGTAAATTCTTTGACTTTCCTTTTATGGAGAAACAGCTTTTAAATCTTCTCCCCTTGGATCTGGCTTGGCCTTAGTGACCAGCCTGACCAACAGAACACAGTGGGAAGGAGAAGATGAGATTTCTGAGGTAAAGCTGTAAAGAGCCTTTCGGTTTCCGCCTAGCCGTTTTGGAACACTGTCTCCGAAAGCCCTCGAGGGGTCAGAACCATAAATTGAAAGGATTAAGATGCTATAATCGCTAAAGTCTGTTTTAATCAGCAGACAGGTTTTTCAATGCCTGTGGAATAAGGGCATCTTCAGGATAAAAACGTCCTCAGGGTCAAAACACTAGGCCAGTTCACCCACTTTGGGCATGTTAAGTGACATTGAATGACACAGAGCAAAGGAGCTGTGGGTCCACAGAAAGGAGAACACAAGTAACAGGTTAATTTAAGACGTGTCGACCTTTATAACTTAGGCTGGCTAATGAGAACACTTTCTATGCTCAGGAATCATGAGATCGCACACACATACACCCTCGCCCCTCCCCCCACAAGGGCCTTTCCCCAAAAACGTCCTGTGGAGGATACGGGAGACAGCTTCGCCAAGGAAATTCTGCCTAAGATAGCAGATTGTAAGACTCCCAGAAAAACAGCTTGCTTACAAATGAGAAGTCCAAGCAACTTATGACAGCTTGAAATGGCTCTTAGCGTACCTTTTAAAAGAACCGTTCAGTTGAGAATGAAACAAAAAACAACCAGCTCTTGCTCTGCTGTTCTATACGTGAGGCACATGCTTTTTAAATCTCGCCCCTCCTCAGCTGCGTCTGAGGCAGAACAGTTTGACTGTTAGCTTGTCAAACTTTCATTCCAGTCTGATTGCAAGATTTTTTTGCTTTCAAAGCATTAGAACCTGTTGTTATAGGCGTTTGGATCTTAGATATGTACAGGTCGTATTATTCCTTTAGTCAGCTTAATTAAAAGTACTGATTTTTCTGCTGTTTCTAGGCAAAGCGGTCATAAGGCTGGCAGCTATCAGCTCAGCTGGTACATATTTAAGATGTCCTCTGAGGAAATGGGAGAGGAAAGCTAAAACGAACATTCGAGAGGCATGGCCACTTCCTCGCAACCTTCGATGGCATGGCCTAGCTACACTGTTCACTGCCTCCCCTCCTGGTTCAGTTCTGGTATAAATCTATCAAGGACAGGGACATTTCTCACAATCTCCTTCACAAGCCTCAGTTAATCACAGCCAATTAAAATAGCCAACAGATCCCAGGTGGTAGCCATTTTTAGCTTTCACATAGATCTAACCTAGGAGTCTCATATTAGAATATCAGGTCTTGATCACATTGATGATAGGGAATAAAAAAAAAGAGAGAGAGAAAAGAATAACTTGCAGCTGATCATTGCAGGCGGGATGGGACTCACTGACACTTTCATTGTGCTAGGAACCTCCAGCAGGGCACACGGGAGCAGCAGGGGACTTCGACAACTGTCTCGACATCTTGCTACTTTGACAGTTGCCAGGAAGAACCCCAGCTGTGACCAGTGTAAGCAGGATGGTGTCACTTTGACACTGCAGCTGTTGGCAAGTAGAGTTCCATGTGATCCTCGGGAAGACAAAATATATAACATTTCGAAGAGGGCCTGTTTTGCTGCTATATCAATACCTGCACGTCATGAACATGGCCTTAATTCATTGTTTGGGAGGGCGAGGATCACCAGGTGGCTATAAATTCCTCCTTGGTTTTACCAACACCAAATATGATTATATTTGTTCTGTTTTATTATTAGTTATGGTTAATCTTTTACTATGCCTAATTAATATATTCAACTTTATTGTAGGTAATGTATGTATAGGAAAAAATATATCTAGCAAGAGTTCAGTACTATCCTTGGTTTTAGGGATCCCCTAGGGGCACTTCCTCTGTCCCATTTCTTAGGAGCTTTTAATGTCATATAGTTACTCCTGATTTAATAGCCAGGTTCTAAACATTATTTTTATTTCTTATTATTGTACTCTGTTAAGTGCTCTGTTAAATACCTCTTCTCCTGCCTCAATATTTATAACTTCCAAATAATTGTAGCTTATTATTTTCTCCCAACTAATCTAAAGTAACTGCTGAGGTCTGATCAAATCTTCCCTGATAGTTCATTAACTTTGAATAGATTCAGAAAACTACAAACTCACATAGGATAAAAAGGAAGGAAATGGCCTGACATACCTAATTGGCCAACGGTCTTTCAGCTTTTTACTGTCTTATTCGCGCCCTGTCTTTCAAGTCGAAGACTTTTCTCGCATGTGTGTGGATCTCTGCCCTGACATTCGTATTACGGAGAAAGGTACCAAGAACTTGATGAATCCCTTCCTGTTTGCTCGGCACTCCACCTCCTTGCCCACCTCGGTGACGGAATTCGGCTGCCCTTAGTCACTGAGTTTCTTTAGCTACCCCAGATCTCTGCGAATGGTCTCCTCTTGTAATTCTTCTTGATTATCTTAATGGCTCTGTTATCTATCCTGCCACACTAGCCAATAAGAATGTAAACTTTTATCTCCATAGTTTCCAGACCCGGTCTGCTATAAGTACCTATCGACTAAATCAGCTAAATCCCAAGGCAGATTTCCTTTGGCACAAGTTACTTCATCTGTAAACCTTGGACCCTTAGTACATGTGGACATTTTTCTGGAAAGAGGGGCCGTAGCTCCCATCAGGGTCTCAAAAGGATTTATAAACGAAATGTACTTAGAAATGATTTTCTTTAACATTGCATTGATCTTCCTGAGATGCCATGTCTGGCATTCTGATACCCGGTGGCAAAAACATAGTGAGTAATTGAAAGTATCAACTCTCCTTTAGGAGATGATTCTTATTTTAGAGATAAAAAGAGGCTTTGACTTTTATGTTTCTTATCACTGTTGTAATCAAAAATAAATTTTTAGTAGAATTTCTTGCATAATAATATTATCATAAGTAAAATTTAATTGGACTGAAATTGTATTAAATTTTATTTTATTACACTCACTTTAATATATTTTTCCAAAATATCATTCATGTTGGCAAGTACTTTTTGTTTATAAACTGCATCTCCTTGTCCAAGGTTTATATGCCTGTGCATAAATTTTAATTGAAACACAAAGCTTTTATGTTTAAATCTGCATATTGCTTCACCCTTTTCAATTATTTTCAAATATACAAAAAAAAAAGATTGCAATAGTTATATTTGAATATTTCTAAATCATTGGCAGAATGAAACTAGTCAGAAGAAAAATATTGAAGGGCTAAATTATTGCCCAGGATAATTAGAGTAGCATCTCACTATAAAAAAACAGCATGAAACAAAATTCAAAACTAATGGACCAAATCTCACAAGCGTATTGTTTTTAATAATTGAACAGGAAAACAGATATTCAAGATTTTTCAAAGTGACATTAGTGAAAGCTATTGAAAAGGGAGTATTTCCTATTTGCAGAACTGACTTAATTTTCTTCCTGTCTTGCTGTGTCTAATTTCTTCCATAATTGTCGAAAACAGGCCATTTTTACTGAGTGATGAGGGCAACCGAAATATTAGAATAAAAGCTGATTCCTTCCACTTAAATTTACAAGGCTAAGAACAAAATGGAGAATGAGATGTTTCTGGTTATGTGGAAACTAATTATGAGGTAATATGCAGTATCCTTGATGATTCCTTTTTTTAAGTTCACATAAAAATATTTCACGGTTTTAGCCGAGAGATCCGTCATCCATTTTCAGCCACGCTGCGGTGGCTTGGTCATGCCTCCCAAGGTTTTATCCACACCCAGTTGTAGTAGCTCGTGTGTTCTCGGGTCCACCCACAGCTCTCCGGCCAAGTTCTCTACTTCACCCTTTTTAAAATCCATAGCTTTTGCTGTTTGTCATTCATCAGCTACCTTTGTCAATCCTGTGACAAAATCATCACTCTGTGGTGCCAGGGAAGCTGTGACCTAGTGAAGAGGAGGTTAAAGGAGAACGCTGGGGTGAGACTAGACATTTCATAATAGAATCCACCCCAGCGTTTAGCAACCACGTGCCCCAGGCCGGTCACTGGATTTCTTTGCCTCTCGATCTGCTGATTCGTTCGGGAGGAGGACCACATCTGAACTTCTTACCTCGGGATCTGTGAAGGTTAAGTGAGGCGGTGGGAAAAAAAGTTTTAAAACGGTAAAGTGCCATGTTATTTTAAGGCATTCTTTTCTGACGTAGGGGTAATGGCAGCTAACGCCTGTTAAACACTAAATCCTTCCTGTTCGTTGCCTCTTTTCACCGTTAGAAAATCCCGTGAAGTGAGGACTATTACCGTCTCTATTTTACAGATGACGAGTCTGAAGTGCATGGATGTTAAGCAGTATACTCACGAGCACACTATTAAGAAGCGATACAATCAGGCCATGAACCTGGGCAGCCCGGCGCCTGAGGCCTTTACGTTCTGCCGAATTCAGGAACATGACTTTCCGTAAAGCTAAGTTTAAAAAGAAAAAAAGAAAAAAAAATTCCTAGTGAGACGGGACCGTGTTTTAGATGAGCCGTTCCACACTCACGCCACTGGAAAGTCACGGCCCTCTTAAAAATCACGCGACCCAGCCCGGACAGCGCTCTCGCATGATTTTCCCTGGGACGAAACACGCCATGGCATTTTTACCTCCTCCGGCCGTCCCTCCCCCATAAGAATTACTGCGACGATTGCACGTTGCTCCCATTATAGAAACGCCTTACTGGTCTTTGATAGGGAGCCGTCGGGGCAGATTCTTAGCAAACTTTGTCAATAGGGTTCCACATTCTGTCACTGTGGCACCTTCTGGATGACATGCGTTTTTTTCCCTTCACACTCAGGCCATGTCACATGCTACAGAGTCCCTGTTTTCCTCCTATTCCTCTATCCCTGGGAATTAAATTAAGACTGTCGCATGAAGGCGAATCGATAAAGGAATGCTCCGTTTAGCGGTCGTTCTCATTCATGGCGTGACTTCTTTTTGAGAGAAGCTACAAAAAGCATAAACTTCAAGAACTTATCCGTATGTGCGCATGACTATCAAACTTGTACGTGTGAGACAAACCTGAAAAGCCAAGTTCAAACTGGACATACCGGCCGTGTGTCACTTCTTTACCTCTCGTGTGCAACTTTTTAAAAAAGTTTTGATAGATTATCAATATTTGAGATTTCCGTAAGCACTAAACATCTTCAAGATAAACTTCTGAGCAAAGCGACTTGCAACAGGGTGTCCGATAGATTGATAATCGTGTTCAACGCCATGCGAATTGGTCGGTTAACCTCGAAGGGGTGTGTGAGAGTTGACATCTGACCAAGAAATCACTCGGCATCGGGTCAGGACATTAATCAGTTTAAGCCCCAAAACCATGCCATGAAGTAGATGTCACCGCTGCTACCACTGCACGCTGAGAGGAATGAGGCTTAAAGATCTTTAAAAAAAGTCCGTAAGTAGAGACAGGTTCTGATTCCAGCCCCAAGTCCATCGACGGGCACAGTACCGCTATGCTTCCCCCCAGCGGAGCCATGTCACTCAAACTAAGCGTCACCGAGTGGTGCACTCCGGACCAGCATGAGCTGGGCAGTGACCCCCCGTGCGATGCTGTTCCCGGCCCAGGCACATCCTCCTTGGCTGACGATTTTCCGTGGATCGGATGTTCTCCTCGATGGCCCAGGGAGGAGATTAAGTGGCTGGAGCTCCTGTAAAGTATGTGACAGGTGACAACGGTGCAGGTTAAGAATAATCAGCACGTGCCCAACGCCTATAAGGCCTTCACCTGTTTCCCGTTCTCAAAATCTCACTTTAAATATAACGACCTCTTTGCAGTGGAAAAATGATCTCTAAGGGGTGTGTCGATTTTATGCATGCTGCACATCGGCCTCCCTCCCCCTCTGCCGTGATCGTGCGGTCAGGGCGATGTCACGACTCTGCCTTCACGGTCCGGAGTGGTGAGCGCCTCGTGTCGGGGGGAGACCTTTCCCACCTCCCCGGGCCACCCGCAGCCGCCTGTCTCAGCTCCTGCCACACCTAGGTTTTCCGGTCTGCAAAATGGAACTTGCCTTCTATAGTCTAACTTCCAAGAAGAGATTTAAAGATCAAATAAAAGGGTATCTGCAAAGTCGGGCGGAAAATAAATAGTAGTGATTTATGACAGATGTAAAAGTGTCCCATCTTAGAATCAGAAGCTCAGAGCCAGATGCCGGTATTCTTAGTAATCATCTGTCACATCCAGTGTCTTCTGTCCGGAAATGAACCAAGCTGCTTTTAAGAAACATCAATTCTTGCTTATTTTCAGTGCGGCTGAATTTGTCTTCTTCACAGGCTATTTTCAAGCTGCTTTTCCAATTTTCTGTGATTCCGACTCTGTTTTTGCTAAAAGTATTGGAACTTGCCTACAATTTAAAATATAAACTGTATGAGCAGGATTTTTTTTTTCTTTTTTTCTTCTTTTTTTTTTTTTTTTTTTTTTTTGCTTTTGTTTGTTAATGTATCTGTAGCAATTAGAGAAGTATCTGCCACAGGGTAGCCCAAAAAGAATGCTGAATGCTAATTTCCAAAGAAATTTAAGTATAGGCATATATTGCACTGCATGCTAGATATAGTGCTGTGTGATTCATGTACACGACTTGATACAAATATTACCAACTACTAAGAGGAAGGCAACTTTTAGGAAAAAAAAATATATATATATATATATCTTTATCATTCCACGTTATGTAACTTCCAGTGTCCCATTTTAATAGCTGAAATAATGAATGACGACAATAGTTGCAATTTATGGAGCATTCCAAACTAGATCTTTTTGCTAAACTTTACAGTAAACATACCAAGAAGGCATCATTCTTATTTTAAAGATGAAGAAATCAAGCCACTGCATAATTTGAAAGTGTCTCATGTAGATATACAGTTTTCCTAATAATAAAAGTTAGAAAGATAAGCTTTTGACTTTGACACCATGGGAAATAATTGTCTGACTATAATATCTGTAAAAATTATCTCCTTGTAAACTCTCGCGTCGCTAATAACTTTCCTACTTAAAACTTGAATTGAATATATAAAGGTAATACGTTCCTGCTGAAAAATAATTTCCTAATGAGCAACCAAGTCATGCAACCAATTTAGCAGAGGTGTTATCGTTATGACTAAGAAAATCGGCCTCTCGTTCAAATGTGGAGAAGCCACGGTGGTTCCGGTGACCGTTATACATTATCCCTAAATCATGTGTGGAAACTTGGGAGACTTGTGCCAAGATGTAATCGGAAGGAATCATGAGGTGAGCAATGTTCAGAGCTCAATTTAATTCAGCATCTCTTGAACTGTATCTCCCAAGGTTATAATCACACCGAGCCGTCGGTTTGATCGAAGGGAGGGATCATAGTGCTTCACTGACCACCCTTGTGTGTGCTCGTTTGAAGGAGCAAGGCATTAACGGGGCGGCAAGCACCCTGAGCCCGTCCTTGTCTGCCCCAAATATAAAGCTGCCTCTTTAAATACCTAAATCCTTACTTACAGCCCTTCCCCCAAAGCATTAGAAAAGTGACTACAAAGATGGGTGTGGATAATTTTGAAGATAATCTTTGACATTCAACGGGAAGATAAGGCCCTAGATTTACTATAGCAACTGTCTTAATTTTTCTCCAAATTGAAATTGAGAGAACTCGAAGATGAAACTTAAAAAAAAATAGAGAGCGAACCATAAGTTCAGCATGAGCCTGAGCCTTCTATTAGGACGTCTGGGCCAGTGTGCATAGTGCCGTATGTGCGAATGTTCATTATGCATCTCTGTAACATCACTCAGATTTGATTTTACCTTCCTAAAGGGTCTTCCGCTTTTCTTACCTGGGACAAAGAAGGACAGATGGACGAGGGAGCAGAACTAGCAAACCCTGAACTGAAAGAGCTGTTTTGAAACGCAGCAAAATCAGAACAAACAAGTCTGACTTGTCAGCCCCGTCTCTCTCTCCAAACAAGAATGCCAAACAGTCACAGTCACTCACTTGTTCTTTTTGCTAGTTATTTGGTTTTGTCAATGGGCATTTCAGTCCGTCAAAACGAGAGGGAATCTTCCGGGGTTGGGGGGAGGGGTGAAGTTCCAGAATGAATCCCTTGTCCTTAAGTGAATAAGTAAATAGACATTGTGTGTCTGCCTGTGACGCTGAGACCAGCTGAAGCATCTTGAGATCATGAGACAGTCAGAAAGTAAAATCCAGAGACAGAGGATAGAAAAGCAGAGGGATGGGAAAAATCTGGAATCTCAGTCATTCCATGAAGCACACTGCCTGCCTGACCAAGGGACTTTGTATAATATGAGGTATTTCTTTTTTGTTTAAGCCAGTTTGAGTCTTCCAGCTGGAGGTATCATTGGCAATACGATCTCTAGCAGCGCCCCCCGCCCATGCCCAATTTTGCAGACTCAGCTGTCCTGCAAAAATTTTCAATAATGTTATAGAGAAGATTGGGATGGAAGTTGATTAGATAATATTAAAAGTTAATTTCAATTCTAGGATTCTCTGCTTATCCTATAATTCTATGTGTATCACTATTTTTAATGAGCGGAGTTGACTATATAAAGAATAAAGAGAAAACTACCTGTTAGGGATATACCAGAAACTTAACATCTACGCTCTTATTTAACTTTCACAGTAATTTCTCAAGGTAGATTTTACAGATCCTCATTTTACAGACTAAGAAAGAGGCTAAAAGAATTCAAACAACTTACTAAGATCACTTAGCTAAGTCGATGACAAGAGTTAGGACTTAACCACAGTCAGCCTTTCTCCAACATTTCTGCTTCTCTCCAGTTAAACAACCAAAGATAGTATGTGTTCGCATTATATGGGAAGCTAGATGCAAGAAGAAAGGAAATGGAGTACACGAAGACTATAAATGGAACCAGTGATTTTTGCTTCAGCGGGGTTTGCTCTCAATCTGGTCTCTCCTGACGATGGAAGAATAAATTACGTTCTAGTGTTACGTGGTGTGTTATACACACATTAGAAGATAAAATGTCTGTTTGGAGCAAAAGTAACATTGCATGGTGATTCTAGATGGAAGTTAAAATAATTCAAACTTAGAAAGTGGCATTAATTCTCCTTAATGTTGATGGGCGTGGCTAAGGCTGTGGGCAGGTGACTTAATGTTTAATTCTGCAGAAGGACACCAGGGCGTGCCAACGGGCAACGCATTGGTTTCGCCATTTGCTTTCCATCCTGGGACAGCAGTGGTGGAGCTAAAAAAAATATTTACTGATCTTTTTCATGAAAGCATGAGGGGGAAAACATGCTCTGCCTCTGACAGTCATTCCTGCATAACGTCAGTGCCGTTGCTGGGGAGTGGAGGGTGAGAACCCGCAGAGAAGGTCAATGAGCGCAAATTCATCTCTGCCTCGCTAGGTCTCCCCAGCCCTCCACTAGGGCCACAGGATGGACAAGAAACGCTCGAAACACTAAATAAAACTGGGGCGGAAAGTTACAGAATGAAGGAAAAATAATTAGAGCAAATAAATAGAGCCTTCAGTGCTGACTCTTTATTATTATTAGAACCAGCCTATAGGGGGACATGAAATCTAAATATTAATAAGCTTAATAAGGATTTCTCTGAAATGTAGTTTCCATATATTATATGCTGTGGTAACTTCTCCATGGAGCTATAAAAAAATAAATAAATAAATAAAAATGCTTATTATCCTGTACTTCAACATTATAAGGAGATTTAATTTTAATAGCTAGGTATTAAAAATTGCTTTTAGAACTTGTGTTCAAGTTCAAAGAAAACATAATGGCACATTTAGTTAAAGAAAATTAGAGGTAGAGCTTCTGTAGAAAAAGGTGTTTTATCTGGATCTTTGCTGTGCATTGTGGTGCTTGTCACTGTGATGGCTGCTACGTTGTGCATTTTGACACTCAGCTATAGCATGTCTTCTTTCATTAGCCAAATGTTCACTTTGCGTACATCCTGTTTTGCCAAAAATTGCGAGTTATTTGATTGCAGTCAATGGGCCATGTAATTCAAAAAAAAATTCTTGGACTTAGCACAGCAGAAACTCACCTCTACAACGCATGCAGGACTCTGTTAAATGTTTTATTTTAATTACATTTAGAGTTAATGTCAATCCATATTTTGTAGAATTCCAGACAATGATACAGCACAGTTGGCTAAAAACAAATAAAAGAGCCAGTTACTGATGTTTGCTCACTTTTCCGTTGCAGTGATGTTTTTTTTTAAACACAAATGTCCAAAGTGGGTAGACAGAAACAAGCAGTATCAATCAAGCAACCATCAGGGGGGTATTAGTTGAGTATCTACTACATTTTCAGTACTAACTGGATATTCAATGACCCCCTAATTGAATGATTGATAGTGTTTGTTTCTATCAACTAGCATTAGTGATTCTTTTTTGTTTGTTTGTTTCATTTTTTTCTGATAAGAAACTAAAGACATTTCAACGTGAACAGCTTATTTTTTTTTAATTTAATTTCATTATTAGTTTCAAGTATACAGCACCTTGGTTAGACATTTATATAGTTTATAAAACGATGACCCCTAACTGCTCATTCTATCCTCTGGTGCTCCACCTAGCCATTGTATCAATGCTAACTGCATTTCCCTCCGCCGTGCTCCCCATCCCCGATACCCCTTATCAGCTACTAATTTGTGCTTCTTTAACCCTTCACTCTATTCTCCCAGCGCCCTCCCCTCTGGTTGTCACTAGATTGTCCTCTATCTTTGTGAGTCTGTTTTTTGATTAGTTTGTTCTTTTTGTTCCCTAGATTCCACATATAAATGAAATCGTATGGTATTTATCTTCCTCTGCTTAATTTTTTATATGGGTATAAAATAAGATGAAGTGCTGATGTTTAAATTTAAGTCTCATACTTGAGAACCCTTGTGAAAGCTGATATGAATAAATTACCACCAGGGGTTCACCTTTTATAACTGTGAAATAGGTAATTGATGCAGAAAAATACTCCGATAGGCATCGCCTTGCTTGCTTTGTGTGTTATGTGTGCTAGAAAAAGGTCAAAGTTCAACAATACTTGAATATCTATACCTCAAAAATTAATGTATCCAGTTTGATAAATAAAATAAGAGCTAGTAAATGCGAAGTCGCTGACATTTAAATCTGGAGGATAGTGGCAGAATCTTTTCTTTTTCATGATTAGGACAAGCTATGGAACGGATCATTTTAATGTGTGTTAAAATTCGTGAATTGTCATTGTCTCATGCTGAGAGCTGGTGACCAGAGCTCATGGTACCCACTGAAGAAACGACACCATGACTCGTACGTTTAGGCTGATGCACTAATCAAAGGAAAAGAAATTCAAGAAACAAAAGTAAACGAGAAGGAGGAAGAGGGTTTCCTGCCAGTTAGCTGGACTGAGCTGGACTGTGGAGAGGCAGAGGGGCTTCTTGGTGTCAGGCGCGGTGCTCCCTGATGACCACGCTCTGACCCACAGCATGGGCAGGGGGCAGGCAGCGGGGCGTCTGCCAACCAGTGCACCACACACGACTTCAGGGAAATGGTGCTTAAATGAGTAGTTTTTAAAATACCTGCTTTTGAAAACTTGTAACACTACGCAAGCTAATAACTTTGATCTGGCCTCACATTTTAACTGAAAATTCTTAATGGGAGGAAATTTTGAAAATTTTAAGCATATAAGAAAGAAAGAATCGTGTAAATAAGCTCATAGCGTATAATATCTCATTGGTTTTTCATAAAAAATTAGAATGTTTTTGATATCAAGTTCCTGAATGTAAGACCGTAGGCTTTTTTTTTTTTATCATTGTAGCTTGATTTTAAAGTTTTGAGAACAACTTTACAAGTCTGTTCATGTGCTCAAGTGCCATCTATGTATGTATGTCGTGATTAGTTGATTTGTAAAATACATTTTAAAGACAATTCTTATTTAAAGGGACACACGACTCAAATGTATTAAGCTGCTAGAAGGCTCTACTATTTTGAAAGGATATTAAATACAAGTGCCTGCTTTTTCATTTAAGAAAACCTTAGATTAACTATTTAACAGCACAAAACAAATAATTTCTTTATAAATTTTTGAAAACTAATATGAAATCTAGTGCAATGTACTTTTAATGAAAAACTGCCACCTGGTGGATATTTTAGGCAGTTTCTTGCTTAATACCTTGGTAGACAAGATGTTTAAAATAGCTGTTTTTTTTTTTTTTTTTTTAACCTATCTTAACAATCATATTTTAAACGGCAACCTAGTAACCCAATAGCTAAAGACAAAGTAGTAGAAAAGAAGTTTAGAGTCTTAAAATTGGAATGTAAAAGTAACTCTGTGATCCTAAATGTTTATGAATTTTATAATTTGGCAACCAGTTCAGTCTTCACAATTCTATTATAATCAAAATGTCGAATTAAGCAAAATCTATGTTCCTGTGTGTCAATATTTTTATTCAGAAAATGGAGATATTATCAATAAATATTACCTACCTCACAGGGCTTTTGTGAGGAATCGATGTGCCAAAACAAGTGAAGCTCTCGAAACTGCAGTTAGCACAGAATCTCTCAGTTGTCACTAAGCTTGTTATTAGTTCAGTGATTCTCACCTGGATGAGACAAGTCCCTCAACAGAATGACATCTCATCCCATTACAAGTCAGGGGGTGGTGGTAATGGTGTAATATACAGCATAGGAATATAGTTATTAATATGGTGACCATTATGTACAGTGACGGATGATTGCAATTCTTATCGTGGTGATCACTTTATAAGATATATAAATATTGGATCACTATTTTGTACACCTGAAATTCATTATTGTCAACTATAATTTGAAAATATGTATATTCTTTTAAAAAATAATTATATCTTGGCAGGGCCCTTCTCGTGCTATGACTATTGATTCATTGGCGCATTATACAAAACTAATTTGCTAATCTAAGAAAAAATTAGAGTGAAATGGAAGGCGATACAACTTCAGGAAGCATCTGAAGTCCCTTTGTAAGGAGCAGCTGAGAGAGGGTGTTACGCAAATCCACTTGCCAGCATGATCCACTTTAGAGTATAATTGATTTTTTAAAACTGTTTTAAGAATCTTGCAGGCAGAAGCCCCCAAGGCAAGATGATAGCTTAAACGTTAGCCTTCAAACCAAGAGTATGCGTTCAGAGCAGCTTTTGTAATCTTTCTTCCTGCTCTGCCCTGGACAATGAGAGGCTGCTTCTGATCAGCAGATAAAACTTCTCCCAGCTTCCAGGTTAGTCATCCTGCCTGCGTGCAGTGAATTGAGTAAAACAGAGACCAGCATTAGATGCTCTGTTCTCTGACGAGTAGATGAGAGTTAGGGTAAAGAAAACTCCAGCGTAATTGCCATTGATAGGGGTGAATCCATTGCGTGTCTAATATGCATCTTACAACACGGAGTGGAAATCTAGACCCTTTACACATGTCAATGAACAAATCAGAGAAAGAAAATGATGCAAATAGTACTTAGTCCTTAAGGAATGCTTAAACCAAAGCACACTGGAAGAGTTATCAATATACATGATTTTCTGAAGGTCGATAATTACCATCATTTTTAATTCGGGAATTATAAATAACCCAGCAAAGGACACAGAAAATATTTATAGGATTACAAACTTTCTTTTTCATTAATCTGATAAAAAGGGCTTGAAGCATGGTAGTGTTTCAAGAACCATTATTTAGTAGGAATTTAAATGAACCCTCATAAATTCTAAAGAAGACAAAAAGAATAGCTTAGTTAGTTAACAAGACCATGAAAAGCAAGCAGAAGACATCTCCTCCTTCCTCAATGCTATGTACTTTATGTCAATTACACAAGAAAATTAGTTAGAAGAACCATCCAAATGTGCAGGCAAACTAATTAATAGACTGGGATGAGATCTGAGTGCCGTCGAATGGCCAAACTGAACAAAATTCAACCCTAAAATTAGCTGTGAGACCCAGAACTATGGCCACAGGGTCAGTTCTTTGAAAGCCTTCTAGAATCATGCATATTAACTGAATTCCAACTAATATTTTTATATGCATGTATTTACCTGTTTTGGCCACCTGTTGACCCTTGGTAAAGAGCTTCCTCTAAGGGATGAGAAAACATGACAGGCATGGTTGGACAGGGACAAGAGAAAAGATGCTCTAAGGACAAGGACAGTGTGAAGGACACTCCCCAGCTTGGGGGACTCTGAGAACTGGCTGCTAAGAGTCAAAGTTCTCAATTGCAATAGTTTATCAATTTGCTCATCTTGATTATGTAGCACAGCATTTAAAACATAAGACTCAGTAAATGTTTATGGAAAGGAATGCTAATCATGGTGATGATGATAATTACTATTTAAATACTTACTATGTATCAGGCATTATTCGAGCACTTTATACTTTTTAAATGCTTTTGATATTTTGCACTACCCTGTGAGGTAAGCTTTGTGGGAAATAGAAGTTCAGGAACTTGCAGAAGAAATAGAATTTAGAGGGTTGTGCTCCGAAGCCTGAGGAAGAATGGAAAGGGGGTAAGGAGGTAAGGAGGGGAAGGAAGGAGGAAGAAAGAAGAAACAAAAAAGGAGCAAAGAGGAAAAAGAGAGAGCTGAAGCTTTGCTAATTCTTTCCGTTTCTGACTTCCTGCCTCCTCACTAGAAAACGAGAGACAGGTGATATTCAGGCAATAAAGGAGGATGGATTCATAGAAGATACCCAGCAGACACCCCACAAACAGGAATTTTAGACTTCGACAGCTGAGGGTGCGTAGCTCTGTCCTGGGGCCGGTCTAGCTCAGCACTTCTGCCCCCGCGGTGGTGATGGGGGAGGAGGTGAGGCAGGCTGAGGGTGACACAGTTCCTCCTGAAAAGACAGATCTGCCCACCTGACCGACCGGCAAGCTGTTTCTCTAACCGAAAACTCTCATCTGGAAGGCAAAGTGTATAGCCCTGTTGTTTTTTTTGTTGTTGTTTGTTTGTTTGTTTTGTGAACAGCAATTTGTTTCTCATTGCAATAGAAGGTGATTGAACTATGGGACTTTTACTCCATTTTCTTCTTCCAGTTCTTTCCAGAGACCTTTTGCTATAGATTGCAGTCTAAGGTCATCCTAGGGGGATGCCTTCACATTAACGGGGTGCTATCCTTTGCCCGCTCATAGTTTTGCATATGCAATATAATTAGCTTAAATGTCTTTTCTTACCGTATCAAACATTGGGAAACAACAACGAGGAAGATCTCTCCCATCTACTCGCTTATATTTGAAATCCTGTTAGCAGAGGGGGGTGGGGGGGCGGGGAACCCTTTTGTTCCTACATGAGATGCACACTATACATTATAAGTCCTCCTGAAAGAGGCAGACCGTGGACTGAAGATGATACTAAGGTAAACAACTAAGACTATCTTCTTGTGGGGCTCACACATTTTGAGAGTGATGGAACACATCACGAGAGCCCTGGAAGTTACAGGTGGGAGATGGCAGCGAGCTACAGGCTGAACATGAAAAGAACAGAGAAAACGGTAAATGCCACCCGCTGCCCAATTCTTCCCAAACCAGATTCACACCAGGATGAAAAGCATTTTCCATCCGGCAGATGGAAATCATACATGAAGCATCGTATGTGGTTAAGGACTTGAACTATAGTTCAGAACACCTGGATTTGAAAGCGTGCTATCAACCAGGTGTTTGAGCTGGGAGGCAGGTTCCTCTATGTTTTGAATTTTTCTCATCTAAAAAGTAGGTTAATAATAGCGGCATTCCACGGGGCTGCTGAAAGGATTAAAATAAATTTGTGAAGCACCAAAAAAAAAAAAAGGCCCAACAAATGTTCACTATTACTGTTGCTGTTACTTTAACTCAACAACATTTAGAGATAATTATCATTATCTTTACTTCGTAGGCATCATTAATGAGTACTAGGAAGAACTTCTCACAGGTAACAAGTCTCCTAATTTCTTTTAGTCTTCTGAAATCAAATACTATGAGTACTAATTAATAGTCACAAAATAGAAAACTTATTACTGTTTGTCATTGAATATTTGTTCGACTAGCTGCCAAGGCTATGTCAACTACACTGAGAGGCTGTTTACTGATCAAAAAGATGTTAATTTAATTACAGATTGCTCTGAAGCTAGAAAATAAATAATGACTCGGTGTCACTATGCATTTTTTAAGTTATTTAATAGGATTTACGAATATCGACACACGAGTCATTAAAGAATAAAACTTTTATCTTTTCTAGGTAAGGTTATTTATAATATTCTTTTATAATTTGGCTAATGTAAATGATTCTGCTATTCAGAATTGTCCTGCTTGCATCATTCACTTTGACGTTATTAAATGTTAAAAGAAAATATGAAAATGAATTGCTTATAAAATGAATTCAGACTCATTGAATTTAGAGCTGAAAAGGACCTTGGAAACTGTATATACTTCAGTCCAGAAAAGTCAAGTGTCTTGGGCACGGTGCTATATCTCCAGGAAGAGGAAATAGAACTTACGTATGACGCTGTCTTTTTATACTCCCAACCCTACGTGTTAGGGAGATTTCTTATGGAGTATATTCTTGAGAGCCCAGGAGGAAAAAGCCCCACTTCTGGGTTTCCTCTGGAGTAAACAGAAAGTTACAGCACAGCGTACAGAACCATGCTCTGCTGCTCAGGCGTCACCTCCTCGAGACATTATTTCTGGACCCCGCCACGTAGAATTAGCCGTCAGCACTACCTTGGCAAGACCACATTATCGCGCGCGCTTTAACCTGCATTCTTGATGGTACCCAATCATTATCACTGATGCTGTCACTGGAGACTGGTTGGCTGCTTGGTTAGTGCATTTCCCACTGCCCATCAGTAAACCTCTGGCAGGCGGGGCTTCATCTCTCTTGTTCACTTCTCATCCCCTGCCTGAGAACAAAGCCCGGCACATTTTAGATGCTCAGGCCCCCTGAGCCCTCCTTAGACCCTTCCTAAGCGGGAACATACTTCTGACACTTCAGGGTTCAGCCGTAGAGTGCCCATGTAGCACATTGGAGAGAGAGAGCCTTTCCCTGGGCCCACAAGTGACAGGCCCCCGTAGGCGGGGGTTGTCAGCGGCCAGCTCTGCCCCCGGGAGGGAGAACGCAAGGCGATTCTAAGGAAAGCTGAGCCGTGACGGGAGGGACAGGTGTGGGCACCATGTTTCACATGGAGGGGAGACAGAACTTGACCTCCGCCCCTCTTAGGCTTTCTGCTGGAAGTGTTTAACGACAAGACAAATTAAGAGATAAGACCAGGCAGTTCAGTAATGTGCGGGGTGCACACCACGTAGGGGAGCCTTACGTGAACTACCTCACACGACGGCTAGGATTTCAGCCGGTGTAACGTCTTCCACATACTGGTGTCACAGAGAAATGACCGGGCGAAGCGCAGAAGTTTTGGGGTTCCAAGGAAACGGAAGGAAGGTAAATACATGGAGAGAACTAAAGAAGTGGACTGTGCAGATTCTTCCAGAGGGTTCTGGGCAGAGTCTCTAGTCGAAGGAGATTTCCTGCCTTTAGGCAGACGAGGGGAAGGCTTTCCTGGCTTTGCTGCTGCGTAATTGCCTTCAGCTCAAAAGATTTTTTTTTTACGCGCGAAGAGGCATAATTTGGGGGCGAGATGGTCTGGTTTTCTACACATACCTCTGATTGAACCCAACATGAAACTCAATTGATTTTCTTTATTTGCTTGCTTTATCTAAATTCGGTTTCTGCCATTTGCGAAGGAAGAGTGTCACCAGTGGATGTAATGCTGGGAACTCCCATGGTGGCTCCGCCCTGGTCCTCGCTCTGACTGTGGCATTTTGGCAGACGCAGGTTTGAGATGTCTCCTGATTGTTTTCAAGTTTTTTTTTTTCTCATTACAAGAGAACAAAATCAAAAGAAGGAGCACTTATATTAATCAGCGGAACAACTTATTTATTACTGAGGCAATGCCTGGAAAAATCAATGCATTGCAAATGTTTCCCACAGGTTTGCAGATTTTAGGCAATTAACAAAAGCTGCTATAATTCACTGAAAAAGAGCATTCATTGTGTCGCCAATAACTCATTTTGATAAATTAAGCCCCGATTGTGTTGAATTGTGCTAGGAGTGTAAGTTTAAAACTGCAGAGTGGCGCAGGAACTATTTCCAATGACCCATGATTATGAAAGCTGAAAAAATATAGCAGCTGGAAGCTGTCAGGGCAGCTTGGTGAGTCAGTGTGTGTGTGTGTGTGTGTGTGTGTGTGAGAGAGAGAGAGAGAGAGAGAGAGAGAGAAAGAGATGTTGAGGAGTTGAGTTCTTTCTATTTAAATATGATACTAGAGATGTCGGAAAACAGAAACAGCACATCCTACAAAAATAAAAAAGTTAAAAAACAAAACAAAACAAAACTCACCATTCCAGAAGCGAGCCCTGGCCGCTGTGCCCCTCACAGCAGGGAGCTGCATGGCCCGCACACACAGGTGAACCTCAGCACCAAGCTCCCAGAGGCTTCCCCAGCAAGCAGGGTCCCCAGCCTTCTCTCATGTGACACCTTGGCCAGCCCAGAACCTGCCTCATCAGCCCCCAGGGTCACTCTAGCACTCTCTATTGATAAAGAAAATACTTAGCTTTATGCCAGTCGGTAAAGAAAAAATACAATAAGGACTCATATATATTTCATGAATGGGCCAATAAAGTATAAAGTTAGAGCTGAGAGGCTACAGATTAATAAATAGCGCTTGGAATATCTTTTTCCACTTCTTTACTTTCATGTTATCTGTGTATTTTCGTGTAAGTGGGTTTCTTATAGACAGCATATACTTGGGTCTTGATTTTTCTCAATACAGCCTGACAATCCCTGCCTTTTAATTGAGGTATTGAGACCCTTTGTAGTTAACGTAATTACTGACATGGTCAGATTTTGCCCTACTGTTTTGCTAGTTACTTTTTAGCAAGTTGTTTTTTTTATTAGCTGTTTAGTTGTTTTATTTTTCATTTGTTTGTTTCTTTTCTCCTGACTTTTTTCTTTTTTTGGATTAAACTTTTTATGTGCGTTTCTGTCAACTTAAAGAAATGAACCGGGTGACTAGTGTTTTATAACAGTTCAATCAAAAAGATCGCTGCGTCCTCACACTGTATCTTCCTGGGAATGGAAATCATGGAGCCGGAGAAGTGTTTCCATCTGGTACTAGGAAACCCGCTCCAAAGAAACGGTCAGGCCAAGGTTCGTTTCAGCAAATCGTGCGTTGCTTTGGTCCCTCCAGATGGATTTCTCGTGATCCATACTTGGGGCTAATGGCCAGTGTTGGAAAAGCCCTGGGGACCTCTCTTCCCCAGGGCATGAAGATTGCAGTCCCGGTGTGGTGCAGGCTCCGCCTGATGACTGGAGCCGTATAGTCTGGAGAGAAGAGGAGGTGCAGCGCCCCTAGTGACAGGCAGTCACAGCGACTGCTCCGGTCACAGCGTGTGGACCGCCTGTATCTCCTGGTAGTTTTGAGGCAGCATCCGTGCATTGCCGCCAGCGTGCGGGACGTGAGATGAGGCTGCGGGGCAGCGGAGCGTCTGCACTCCGTGCAGGTGTTAACCGGGAGGATGTGTTGCTTGAGCAGCTGTCTGAGTGTGACAGCAAGGAGATGGTGGCCACCCGTCCAGAAGGAAACCAGCCTGGGCCAGCAACGCAGCTCTAACTGAATACTCAGAGATGATACTAACGAAGGACTGTTCCCTTCAGTGACTTGGGGAACGAGCCGGTTATCCTCTCCCTCCCCCCATAACCGCTGGGTATTCTAATCACTGTCGCATCTTCTGTCTTTAAAGGTCAGTGGCCAGGTTTGGTAGAAATGAAGGTGAAGAAGGGAGTGGGGGTGTAAAACGTGACGAACACTGAATATGGCAGGACACGGGACTAGACGGCAAGGCCTGCAGCAACGTTCTCCGGAAAACCAAACGCTCGGGGTAAAAAGAGAATTTATTGTCTCTGGTGTGCAAGCCAGTGGGACGGGACAGATAAGAAGCAATACGTCACCCTACGGAAGTAGATGGACAGTGTCACATAATGTCACCTGGAACCCGACGTCTGTAAACCGTTACTGCAAATGCATTGTGGTTCCGTCCACAAAGCACGTGGCGTCCAGCATTCCCTGAGCAGTGGCGGCCTCCAGGGACCGCCCCGGTCGGTGGGGCTGTGTGATGTACGAGAAAGGACGTTTGTGCGGAGAAGGAATGGAGAATCAGAACGCGACGTAAACAGTGTTCGATGCTTCACTGATTATTTTAGCCTCTGTCGCAGCTCTGTGGTGAATAAATATATATTTTTTATTTCACTGATAGAATTAAATGAATATCGGGTCTTCGTAAACAAATGATCCCCATGATGAGAAAATATTATTCAGATTAAAACCTACCACGTACTAACACTCATAGAAAATTTTGGGAAAAGATTCTTTATATGTTATCTGCAAATGGCTCACTAATGGCTTGGAGAAACCTCAATCAGAGAACTTTAGCCCTCACGTTATAATAAATTGCTATAAAGTGATATCGAGCCTGAGCAATTTGGTCAGCCAAAAGAGAATAATTAGCATGTGCTGGGGGGAGAAAGGTTTGAAGTAACGTTCTTCTATATACATAATTGTTCTCAAAATAATGTTATGACATAGGATGGCATTTCTCCTAAACCAACCTTTCAGAGCCCACGGAAACTTTTGATATTCGAATTATATTTAGCATCGATATAGTCATCCATTTAAGTAGTCTAATACGTTGGTTGATATGTTAACAAAAGTCTTGTTTTAGTCACTTTTTTCTCTTCATCACATGAACTCAGTTTGAGATTTGGAAAAAGATTTCTGATTACAAAATAGAAGATCACGATTTCAAGCTGCAGTGCTATTATTTCTTAATTAAACCACAGAGTTAAGATGTGTTTTCTCAAAATCGTATAGACTTCCTGGTCCACACACATTCTGCTAAATTAAGTGTAATAATGTGGTACTTGTTGAGTAGTCCCCATCACAGAAACCAATTTTGATTTAAAATTTTACTGACATGAAGCCCTCCATGTTAAGTTCACTATACCGGTGCTCTTAGACTTTTAGGAAACATATCAAGAAAATGTAGCGCACCTGGAATAACAAAATTTGTTAATACATCTTCTAACAATATAAGGCAGAACTAGTGCCCCTTTAAATGATAAATAAAGAAAAAATATCAATTTCAGGGAAAATGGTCCTGCATTTTGTTCTTTTGTCAAGACGAACTAGATCATGGGGCATTATGTTACAGTTTGAACACTTGAAGAATTGTTCTGATTCCTTCTCCTTTCAAACCCCATGATGGTAGGATGGACTTTGGCTTCATAGTTTTCAAAACACTTTTATATAATAAGGTATTAACTTTTAATGAAAATTCAATATATATTGACTACTGATTAGGAGAGGCTTTTACTCATTAATAATAGATTCTTCAAAGTACTCTACTGAATAGATTAATCAATATCATCATCAAAGAAATTGTTCCAAAATAGAAATATTGTTATTAGCCTAACTAGTCTAAAGTTTAGTTCTTTCTGCACTTTATAGAACCACTAGTACTCACTTTTGTATATGCAGCTGGTTGAATTGAAGATTTTAAATTTTATGTCACAATCTACTGTCCCCTATTTCGGTACCTAGCCCACATTTCTCATTTAATATTGTACCGCATCAAGAGTAAATAGGACAGCCCTGGTCCTAGGACTCTCCTCTGGAGAAGGTGAAAGAAAATCATTTTATTGCTTCCTTTCCACCTGTAGTGACAACGTAAGGAGAAAGTCCTGCCTAAGAATTTGATCGAAGGCTTAAATTTTAAATTTTAATTTCAAAGCTTCTGCCAGTTACTTGCCTAAAGGCTGCGCTAGCACTGTTGTTTAAAAAGTTATAATAATGGGCATGATCTATGAAGCATTCGTAGGCGCTGGCCATGACCTGGATGACAGGTGTTTTCTATAAAAGGCCAGATGACTGAGTAGTCTAGGCTTCACAGGCCATGTGGTCTCTGTCATGACTACTCGCCTCTATCACTATAGTACAAAAACAGCCATATACGCATAGGTGTGGCTGTTTCAACAAAACTTTATGTTCCCATAAAACTTTATTTATAAAGGCGGTGGGTCAGGTTTGGCCTGTGGGCCATAGTTAACCAATGACTGGTCTAGAAATAATGAAAGAGAATTGAAATAGTAATGCAAAGCAGATCTGAGAATTCTTAGCAGATTACATTATCGTCATTATGAGTCTTATTGCTGAGACTACTTCTGTTTTACCTGAGGCGGAGGGTGGGGTGTAGAGGGGGGATTGCACTGAAGAGAGAGGGACTACTGTTTAGAGTAGTGTGGACAGACTTAGGGGATCCATAAAGTGATGGTGAAGTATGAAAGGACTAGGAAGAACAGGAAGCCATTTTCCCTTTATTAGAAGAAGACATGGCCTGCAGGAGCCCAATCAGAACTAGACTCCCAAAGAGGCGGAGGTAACACGAAGTGTGAGGGACACAAGCACTTCCAGAACTGTGGAGAAACGGGGCAATAAGAGCCTTGATCACTCACTGCCCCTCTGTGTCCAAAATCTCTTCCTGGTCCCTCCCAGTGGCTGACGCTGTTTGCAAGAAGAAAGATGCCCAGGTGATGCATTTCCTAAGAATCGGTTTCCTGCAGCGCATATGAAGAAAGGAGGAGAAAGGAAAACAAATTGAGTGCAACAATGGCTCAATAATATTCCCAGAAATTATGGGCGGCATGAGGAAACATTAGTTTTGAGTTTATTGAGGTGTAATTAAAATATAATAAAGCGTACTTAGAGTAAGTGTTGGCAAGTCTTGGCATACGTATACATCCAGAAAACCATCAAGATAATGAATATACTCATCACCTGAAGTTTCCTGGGGCCCTTTACAGTTCCCTCCCTATACCTGTCCGTCTCTCACCCCCAGAAAACCACCGATCTATGCTTTCTGTGGCTAAAGACTGGTTTGCATTTTCTGAAATTTTATATAAATACAATCACATACTATATACATTTTTTTGTTTGTTTGTTTAGGTTTTAGACTTATAATGCTGTTGATACTCATCCAGGTCCTTGTGTGTAGAAGTAGTTCATTCCTTTTTATTGCTAAGAAGTATTCCATGGCAAGGAATGAATTTATTCATTCACCTGATGATGAAGAGTTAGATCGTTTCTGCTTTTTGGCTATTACAGATAAAGCTGCCGTAAATATTTATGTGGAAGTCTTTGTGGGGACATCTAGTTGGTTAAATGGTGGTCCCCAAAATGTATATCGGCATCCTAATTCCTGAAACCTGTGAATGCGAGCCTATTTGGAAATAGAGCTTTTGCATGTGTGAATAAGTTAGGAATCTTGAGATAAGATCCTCCTGGACTTAGGGTGTCCTTATAGGAGAAAGGAAAGGGAGATTTGACACGCAGAAAAGGAAGTCCATGTGAAGACAGTGGCAGACGCTAGTGTGACTCATGGGTCTACAGTCTAACGTTCAAAGAAAATAATGTCGTAATCATCAAGGAGCCATGTCATTAAGACACCATAGCGATTGAAAGCATTTAGTCAATAGCCGAACTTAAAAATACAGGGAAAAAAACTGATGGAACTACAAAGAGAAAATAGACAAATCCATAATTATAGACAGATGTTTCAAAACATCTGAATAATTGATTGAACAAGAAGATGGAAAATCAGTAAAGATACAGAAGATTTGAACAATGCTGTCAAACCAGCATGGCCAGTGGATCTTTCTAGAATGTTGCACTCAGCAACAGCAGCATGCGCCTTCTTCTCAAGGGCACACAGAACATCCACCAAGACGGGCTATATTCTGGGCCTTGACACATGACTTAATAATTTTTTAAAAATTCAAGTTATGCGAGTTTTGGTCTCTGGCCACAATGCCTGGGGTCAAGGGTAGTAGTGGTTGCTGTTGTCTTTTTGTTTTGTTTTGTTTTCTCCGCTTAATAACAACAACAAAAACCCTGCTTGGGAGAGTGGGGATGGGATTGTAACCTGGCCCTATGCTGTTTCTAACAGACCCAGAACCAGTTTAAACCTTGGATTCGCCACTGAAGAGGAACACGTGTGAACCCTTAAATGCTACCCCATAAAACCCCGCCCCAAACCCCGGATATGGAAGAAGACACGTTAGAGCCGGGCCTCCCGTCCTCTCGCCGGTCACCTGAGAGGTAAAGCTCCTTTTTTGTCTCTAAAGCTGATGCCATAGCGTCAGCTTCTGAGCGCTGGGGACAGGGAACCCTTGGTCGGGAACAAGACTGAAGAGGGTCTTGTAACAAGTTTGCGGAATTAAGTGATATAAACTTTTTAAACCACCCCTACTTTCACTGCCTTTTCACGATTTGCCTGTGTGCAGCAGCTTCCGCTGCCACGAGGGGCTGTCCTTGCAGTCCACGAGCGCACGTGGAGAAGGGAGGCAACGTGGGTGCCCAGGACCGCTGCCCAGACCGGCCCCATTGGGGAGGCCTGCCTCCTGGCGCCAGCAGGGCCCCAGGCGAGGACGGGAGGGGCTGGGGCTGCGCGCGGCGCGGGGAGGTGCGGGGGTCTGAGACTGCGCTGAGGGCAGGTGGCCCGGGTCCGCGGACGCGGGGGCTGGGTGGACGCGGGGAGCGGGCAGGCCGAGGTCCGCAGGAGCGGCGACCACCGCGGCTCCCGCGCGCTCCTCCGCGCCCTGCGCGGGGCGGGGCGGCTTCTCCCAGGCCCCGCCCCTCGCCCCGCCCTCCGGCTCCCGGCCCCGCCCCTCGCTTCGTCCCGCCCTCCTGCTCCCGGCCCCGCCCCTCGCTTCGTCCCGCCCTCCTGCTCCCGGCCCCGCCCCTCACCCCGCCCCTCGCCCCGCCCCCGCACGGGAGCGGGAGAAGGAGCAGAGCGAGCGTTGAGGAATTTTGTCCCCAGCGGCGCCCCCTCCTCCCGTGCTGCGGCGTCGGTGGCGGCGTCCTTGGCGGCGGCGGGGCGCCCCCGAGAGTCTGCGCGAGCCGGAGGCAGGGGCGCGCCTGTGCGCCGCCGGAGCAGGGCGGGGGGGCGCACGCGGGACAGCCCCGCCGGGCGCGGGCGTGTGTGCGGGGCCCCGCGCGCCCCGCGCTCCGGCCGCCGCCGCCTGGCGCTCGCGCGGCGGGCTCTGTGGCCGGGCGGGCGGCCATGGCGGGAGGGCAGTGCGGCGGCCCCGCGGCGGCGGGCAGCGGCGAGATCGTGCAGCTGAACGTGGGGGGCACGCGGTGAGTCGGCGGGGCCGGGGCGGCGCCTGGGGGGACGACGGGGACCGGCGTGGCGGACGGGGCGGGGGCCCGGGGGGCCAGGCGGGCCCGGGCGTGCCGTCGGGGCCGAGAAGGGACAGGCCCGGGGGCCTCGTGGGGTCACGAGAGTCCGGCCCGTGCAGCGGAGCCGCTGCCTCCCTAAGGTGCCACCGTCGTCCGCCCCCGCCCCGTGTCCCCCAAGAGTGCGTCTGGAGAAGCCGGGCCTGGGGGCCCGGCCGCTGCGGGGCCCTGGCCCCCCTTGCGCTGGGGTCAGCGCCGTCCGTGCCCCCTCGTTCAGGGCCGGCCGCGCTCCCCAAGGGTTTGGGCGCAGGGAGCGCGGGAAGCTTGCGGTCCGGTGATGCTCGGTTTCAGAGACCCCCGGTGCTTGGCCTCGAAGGTGCTCAGCTGGTGGGGCCATGCGTCCAGGTGTCGCACTTACAGAGTTGGTTCTGGGGCGCTTTGGATGTGGGCACCGTGTCGGGCGCGCTTGGGGAGCAGGGAAAACGGTCCTCTCCCTCTGGCCCTCCTCTCCCGTCCGCTCCTGTTCCTTCTATTAAGCTTGTTGGAGAAAAACATGTTTTGCCAATTTACTGTGCCTTATGAGTCACGCCTCAGAAGGGGGGCTTTGCCAATTCTAAAGGCCAGAAGTACTTGGGTTTTAGGGTTGGTGGAGATAGAACGGTGAAGTGTTTTTGGAATACAGCGAATTTTGCTGCACTCGACAATACCTAAGGTTTCAAAATGTTTTTGAAGGTGTAAGGCGTCAACAACGTGAATCGTAGTGATAAAAATGTGTAGTGCTTTAATTTTAAGTTTTCTGAGTGTGCGGGAAAATTTAATATAGGAAACAGCCATTCTTTTTTCTTTCCCTGCTCTTTCTTTCCTTAATCCCTGCCCCCCAACAAAACTGTTTAATAGTTAAATTACATTTTCCCCGATATATAGATACCAGTCTTAAAGAAGAAAATATACATGAACCTTAGTGTAAGAAATGGATACTTCTCTAAAATCTCGTGAAAATATTGCCGGTTTGGTAACTTATGCATGCAAAAATGGAATACCCTGCAAGGGTAGGCCTTTGATATCTGTTAATACTCAGAAGTACCAATGTAGTCATTTTAAATTCCTGCATTGGTTTCTCACTGCTACTGGTAGCCAATATATTTCTTTCCAGGCATTCTAAAGAACATACTGTATTATGGTAAAAATTAAACAGTACTGATATTTATAATATGTTGAAAGTAGATGGATTAATAATGAGTGAACTCTAGTTAACGACTGTAGAACTCAGTTTCAAATATTAAATCATAAACCCGCTATCTTGTAGCTAGAACTCTTCTTTTTGCTTTATTACTTAGAAACCTGATTTGATCAGGTTCCAAGTAGTGATATTAGCAAAGAATGCAAAATAAGGCAGATACATAATGAGATTGAACAATTTACAAGACAGACAAAGGCTGTTAGGAATGAGAATTAAAGTTTTAAAAAGGCAAATTTTAGACTTGCTAGGATAAAGTACCTTATAAGTAATGACATGGCCTATGGAAAACAGAACCTCCAACAATGAGTGTTCTAAGGCTCTTGAGTTACTTTGAACCATACTCTTGCAACATTTTAGAGCTGGGATGGATCTACATGTCATCTATATCTTGCACTCACAGAATAACACAGTCACCTAAGTTGTTGCAAAAGAAATCCTAATGTGATTGCCATTGAGTTGAATTGCCACTGGAAGAACCATCTGAGGCACAGAATTAAAGTTGGTTCTGCAGTGATACAGTAAAACTCAGGAGAGTTTATTTGGGCAGAAAAGCATATGCTGTAGGTAAAGTTGTTTTAGTTTCAAGGGATCCAAAAATGGACATATTCAGTGGAATTATGGAAATGACCAAGTTTGATCATTGAACACTTCAGGGGTGATTCAGAAAGGGGAGATGAGGTGTCATTTAGAATCGTTAATATTATTTATTTACAAAAATGAAAAGTAAAAAAAAAACAAAATATGACTCAATGTGTGATTGATTCTATTAGTGAATAGGATTTGAGGCCTCATAGTAGACTCAGGGGACTTTGGAGTTCCAGTTCCCAGGCTTTACCTCTGACTGGCTCAGCAGCCTTGGGCCAGTTACTTAGTGCGTAGTTTCCTACAATATAAAGTGGCAATAAAAAGAAAATGAAGTAATAAATAGGAAATGCAAGGGTTATTGGCATTAATAGTAACTGCATATCGCTTTCAAGTTTATTTAGGAGGAGGCAAGTAAGTAGCAAGGAGTATTAATTGTGGACATGATATTTTTAGTAATACTTTTGATGAGACCAGATTGCACATGATCATTTTCTTGGCACACTCTGGGTATGAGATTAAAAAACAAGGATTTCATGTAATTCGAAGGAAAGGATTTTGTCATCTACTTTTAAATGTCATATTTTTTTCATGAAATCATCCTTGGAACCAGTTTTAGAGCTCTTTTTTTTTTCCCCCTTCCATCTTCCTCTTGCTTGAAAATTTAAAATATATGTATATATAGTGGGAATGAGGCTCCAGTTGCTTTGCTCAGAAATTCCAGATTCCCATACCCATCTCGAACTTCAGATTTTAATTGAAATTGCTAATATGACTTTAAACAATTAGACCTTTTTCATTTCCTAAGCAATGCAGCATTTGAGTTATTTGGCAGAAAATTTGCTGAATACGTAGTGAACGTGAACAGTTACTAGTTAAAAGTGATCCTTAAATGGAATTAATTTGATGGCCTCCAGAACAGAGTGATTCATTTTTGCAGTGGATCCCTGGCTCCTTCAGTTCACCATTAACTGGATTTGCTTTTATTTATTTGACCAAGTCATTTTCCTGTAACTGGTTGGAATCCACTTCTCATTTTTCTTAAGATTCCACCAAGAAATACATTTGAGAAAATTTGCCATGTTTTTTTCACTAAACTATTTGGCTTTCTTAAATCTAATGGGCACAGGAGCTGCCTTGAAACTGTTTTATAATGCTAGAAAGTGGATGCAGAATGCAAGTAGAAGTCTGTTAGACTCTTCTTCACGAGGATGCATGGTAGTAGGGCAGAGAGTAAAGTACCCGCATAGTTCAGAGTGACGCGTTTTGGAATGAAAATATTCAGGTAAGGGCTGGACTGGATGAGCCCTAGATTGCATTCTTAGTCATGTCACTTTACATCAGTTACTGATTTTTTGTCATTGTTCCGGTCTGTTGCAATGTGCGTTGGTAAAGCTCCCTCCATTGGTGGTAATAAGTTGACTTTATCAAATGGCAGTTAACCTCAAAACAATATATTTATTGAGTGAGTTTTGAATGAATGCAACAGTTGTAAATAGCCCAAGACTGCATATAAAGAAAGTGTTAAATGCATGGCATACAAAGAAATTACTACGAGCACAAAATGATAATATAGGACAGACTGTTTAGATAAGCCATTAGAGAGAAGGTAAAATCTTAAGCGGTATCAAGGTAGATGACACTTGGATAATTAGATGTGAAAAGAGCTATCTAGCTGAGATCAGGGTACCAGAATGGTAGTGAGCGTGAATTGGGGATATTAGGAAGCACTCTTATTAGAGGGGAGCAGAGTTTGTTTAGGAAAGACGAAGCGGGACTCGAAATTAATTTTCAGTGTTATGTTGAGAAGTTCGGGCTTGTTGCGATGGACTAATCGTTGATTCTCCAGCAGATTGGTGTGCTGGAAAGTGGTGTTTTAGTAATCATTGTATGTCAATGAGTTAATTACTTGATTTTGTTGAGAGCTCCTTGAATAGTCTTAACTCCGAATTGAAAGAAACAGAATTTTTAACCATTAAATGTAATAAATGACATAGCTGTACTTTGCAACAAACGTAAATCATTGGCCAGCATATTAGAGCAAGTTAACTCATGCATTATGAAATTTCAAATTATGTTCTCATTTATAATACCAGCTATTTTTCAATTGCAGATTTAGTACCTCAAGACAGACCCTTATGTGGATTCCAGATTCCTTTTTTTCCAGGTATTGCATATAATTCTTTAGTACCATTTTTAATACACTTGTTTTTTTTTATCAAAATAGTAATTTTTTTCTTTGCATTAATTTTGTTTCATCTCTCAAATAAAAAATCTTACCTTTAAAATAGCTTTTTTGAAATATTTATTTTACTTTGGAGATGACTCATTTGTATTGATCTTTGACATTTGATAAAGAATTAGGACATTTATTCATACTCAGATTTTTAAAACTAACCAGCTTATTGTTCACGACTTCCAGTTTGCTGAGTGGAAGAATTTCCACGCTTCGAGACGAAACTGGTGCTGTGAGTATAATGTGTAATATATCTAAATTAGATTAGCCGATGCTTATAACGCTTTATCCTAATTATACAGAGACTTAGAAGACAGGAAGGCTAATATTTTAATTAAATGAAAGTGACATATGTACTTAGTTTATTTTTTGTCACAGAATTTATAGAAGACAACAGAATGCTAAAATAGCAATTTAAGTATTCATGATGCTAAGATATGAGCTTACATTGTCAATAAAGAAAATATTTCTTTTAATCAATAATTAAAACAGTAAATATATTAATGTAAATACTAAAGAAGATATTGCAAAAAAGTTGTTTTACAATTTTTTTCTTTTCCTTTTTTTTTTTTTGTTTTGGAGAATAACCTTATGAACTTAACACAGCAAAGGTAGAATGAGGGAAGTAAAGAACGATTGTTTCAGTGCAAAAGAAATGGTTTACATTTGTAAAACAGTTATGTGTCTAACATGTGAAGTAAATGTCCATTGCTGTCAAAAGCAAAAAGTCTTTGGAGGCCACAGAGTGACCAGAAGTATTTGTCTGCTGTAGTGAAAGTTGCAGATGAAGTAAAGCAGCAAAAGCAGGAACACATATGTGAGATCATACAGACATAAGATCTCCAGAAATCTGTGGTGGCTCTTCAACTTTTGATGGGTTCTATTAAAAACAAAAGCAAGAATTTATGAATCCAGCAGAACTTAACTCATTGTATATGCATGGTCGATCATAGTATAAGGAGTTTCCTTTGCTGCCATTACCCTAATTGACTTACAGAAGCTTTAAAAGATGTTCATTTTTGTGGTGAGAGTTGTAATTGATTCAAAATAGTTTTGGTACCCATTTCTGTAAAAAGTTGTCAATTATGTATTTCATATTTTTAAGCATTTTATTCCCCCCTTATGTATTCTGTGGTGCTGTAGTTGTTACTTTTAAAATACGTTTTTTGTCATCACCCTCTTTTCCTCTAGCCCTTGGAGAAATTGAAATAGTGGGATGTATAAGTGTTATGAGAATGATGGCCTTTTCCAGTTTTGACAATAGCATGCAATATTTATTTACCTTTCTCGATTACCCCATGTGTATTGCATAAAGTACTTTGTTGTTTTAGTGATTCACATGTGAATCACAGATTATGTAAGTCACAGTCACTGTCACCCTCAATTAATGATCAAGCAATGTAAGAACACATTTATGTATAATATTTTCAAAGTACTTATTGAATTCTAGGATATTTCAGATAAAAATTTAAAGTGTCACTTTGACCAAAGATATCAATTTAAAAAAATGAGAGAACTGATTTACTAGATACCATTTTCCTACATATTAAAATATCATCAATCTAATAATAGCTTTCGGGGGAAAAAAAGACACTACCAAATTAAGTTTACACAGTTGTAACTGCATTCCAATTTTAGAAACATTAAAATTTAAGAGTAGAACCAAGGGAATGTGTTTTAAGTAATTTAGTCTTTATTCCTTAAGTGTTACATATATGAAAGTTAGAAGTTGTATTTGTAATTTGAAAATAAAATGATTCATTTGCAGATATTTATTGATAGAGATCCAGCAGCATTTGCACCCATTTTAAATTTTCTTCGGACGAAAGAACTAGATTTGAGGTAAGAAATGCATCCTTTTAAATACATTCTTATTGATAGGTATGTGTCTTTTTGTATATTTTGTAAAGAAAAGCCGCCCTCCTCCCCCAAGGCTGTGTCGCCTGAGGGTTTCCTCCGACGGAGAACTCGCAGATGTGGCCACCGTCCCCTTCTCGTCCCCTTCTTGTCCCCTTCTCCCCGGCACCACTCCAGCCGCTTCTGACCCAGTGTCCTGTCCTGACGTAGTTCTTGCCCCTCCCACTTACTTCTCACACCGTAGCCTACGTTATCATCTGAAAACAGAAGTCTGATCTGGCTGCTACTCCCCTTGCAGTGATTTTAGTGTCATTAGATTAATGGCTAAGGATTTTGGTAACTCGGTATTGTTCCGTAATGCTCTGTAATCTGGCCCCCGCTTAACTGCTCTCCCGTCCACACGTGACCCCAGCAGCCTTGCGCGGTCCTGATGCAGTGATCTTGGCCCTGTCCACCTCACGTAGGTGTGTAGTTGCGGCGCTGCCACCACCCCAGCCTTTCTCAGGAGTCTGTCTTCCGTGAGACTTCGAACTCCAGAGGACAAGCACTGCTCTCCGCGCGTCCTCGGGATCTGGCGTTGCGCCGGGCACGTGGAGGTTCAGTGCATGGTTTTGGGGATGAATGGAGGGTCACTTAAACGACTGCTTTAACGTCGCCGTAGTCTAGAGTCTCACCAGGAAGCTTCTGTTTATATTTTATTGTTCTTTTATTTCATATATTCCTAGTGAATTTTACTAAGGATTTATTTGTATATAGCTTTTAAAGTTGTATTGTTTGAACTGCTTCTTTAGATAATCTAAGTTTTGGCTTGCATTCACTAGAATCTGAGCTCGAAGGCAAAGATTTTTTTTTTCCCTGGTTGGTTCTCTGCTGTATTTCCAGTGTTAAAACAGTGCATGTAGTAGCTTCTCAGTAGATGTTTATTGAATGAGTGACAGCGTTTGTTGGGGGTTTTTGTTTGTCTGATTTTTGGCATAGAGTTGGGTTGAAGCGGTAAGTATATTATTACTTCCTTTTTTATAAAAGTAAAATTACTTTGATCCATAGCATTTGATTTAAAAAAGCCAAAATTTTCTGTCCTTTTGACTAATCCACAACTTAAATAACCCATGAAAGGCAAAATTGATTTTAATACCTGTATTTAATTAACTGCTTTTCTTACAAATTACTACCTTATTTTACTTAGAGTGAATTTTTTTTTATATTACTGTACCTTAACATCTTCATCAGGGTAGCATAGCCTTTCCTAATCTGGTCTTTGCCCCCTACCTTCTTTCTTCTTGTATTCTTGGTTTCTGATTAGGAGAGAGTCATTTATCTGAATTCATTCAACAAATTCATCTTGCATAATTGTTATATGCAAGTGTTAGGCTATGCATTGTGAGAGGTATATGACAGTGGATCAGCAGTAGATGATGCTTGCAGGGAGCTTACAGTGTAGTTGGGAGGATACGTAAACATAAAAAGTTAAAAGCCATTAATGCCACAGAAGGATGATTCCCACTCTTGTTTGCCTTATTAGATGCTTACTTTACTAACCCTGTAGAACCTAATCTCATTTCGTTGCCCAAATCATCTATACGGGATGGTTTTTAACCCATTTCCCATTTAGAAAAACTGCAGCTCGCTGCCAGCATTAATTAATTTCACATAAACATGCTCTTTGAGGCTGAAGCAAATTGACTGGTTTCCAGTATGAAAATAAAATAGAAAAACTGTTCTTGGAACTTGTGTGTGATCCTAATGTAACAGAACTGTATATGATGATCAGTATAATCTTTTCATATAGTAAATTTAAAAGCAGAACATCTAGGATTTGACATTTTCAGCGATCAAGAATTACTATATTTTGTAAATGGAAATACCACTACTAAAAACAATGTGATAAATAAAATGATGTAATTTGTTCCCAAAGATTATTGATATACTAGGCAATGCAAAAATAATAATAAAAACGAGATATTCCGTAGCAGATCTTGGGGGTGAGGTTAGGACCTGTGGTCCACGAGGTATCTCAAGTCAAGTGCCGTAGCCACAAGCATGAGAGGCGAGTATTCTCAGGGCAGACAGGAAGTGGGTCGAATGAGAGAATGTTTTTGTTGGCGTGCAGTTTTTTATTTAGAATTTTTCAAATGATTAAGAACATTAGGAGAAAGGTAAGTGTTAAAGCCTTATGGTTTTGTTCACGCTAAGTGCTTGGTACTTTTCGCTTTTGCTTTGGATGCTAAATTCGAGTTGCCTGTTCAGGGATTTAATCATTCGTTTGTTTCTCCGCAGGGGAGTGAGTATCAATGTGCTGAGGCACGAAGCAGAATTTTATGGGATCACTCCATTAGGTACGTGTCTCCCAGTATTCGTATTTGGGATCGGACCCTGTGTGCACTAAGCTCGCCCAAATAAATGTATCTTATGCCAGGTCCTAATTTTTGATGGACTAAGTTCAGTGCTTGCTTGTTGTGAATTTCTATAGTAAAACGATGTCGGTTGATTTACCTCAAGCGTTTTCATTGTTCCCCGTAATCCTCTTGAACTAGAGAAAATAGAAACCGAGTGCTGTGTGTGTGTGCGCGTCCCCTGACCGTGTGCTCTGCCGTGTTTCTAGTGCGCAGGCTGCTGCTGTGCGAGGAGCTGGAGCGCTCGGCGTGCGGCAGCGTGCTCTTCCACGGCTACCTGCCGCCCCCAGGTACTTCTGCTCCTTTAGTCTTTGTAGACGCTCTTTTCCGTTCAGCGATTGTATACAAATAAGCATTCTTAAGCAGGTATGTCTGTGCAGATGTGTACATAGGAAAAAGGAAGATCAATTCTTTGATTGACGTTCTCATTTATAAATCTACTAGCTGCGGTGAGAACTTTTAACAGAAGTTCAGTCACAGGTTACGTCATAGCTGAGAGTTTTCTGGAAAGGCCAGGTGGTAGGCTTGTGGCCTCCAAGGTCTCCGTGGCAGCCGTTCAGCTCCGCCACGAGCACTGCAGACGTGAACGGGTGTGAGGGAATAGGGTGCAACTTTGTTGACGTAAACAGCATCAGGCAGTTTACCGACGCCTGTGTCGGAGCACTGGTTGTCAGCCTCGTTTTGTTGGACCCCAGGAGCTCATTGGCAGGCGAGACACACGTCTCTACCCCACTCAGAAGAGTTCAGCCTCCACGTGTGTGACGGTGGGCTTCCGAGCAGGATTTCATTCCAGTAAAGACCTTGAACGAGTGGGGCACTTCTGCCCTAAAGCAGTTTAAATCAGTGCATAGTACCTCAGATACAGTAACGCGCAATGTAAACAGGGGTGACAGACTGAATGGATTTAATGTATTTTTCTTCAGTAACCTAGAGCTAGGTAGAAATAGAGTATAATATATAAATCTTAATGTTATCATATATAATGTGATAAACACCAGAAATCGGTTGAGTTTCATTGTTTTTTCAGTTTCCTTTTGTTGTTTGTATAGTAATTAAATTATTTAGAATAAATTGCAATTTTGGAAGATAAATGTCGACTATAATGAGATACACATTTTTATGTTTTTTTGTAACAATGTGAAATTTTAAATTCTTTGTAGGTGACCTTAGAAATTTATCTTATTTCCTATTGTAGGTATTCCAAGTCGTAAAATAAACAACGCAGCTAGATCCTCTGCTGATTCTAGGAATGGACTAAATTCTACAGAAGATGAAGCTCGGGCAAATGGTACCCAGCCTGCTCTCTCGGGAACTGGGGAAGAGACAGTCAGGCTAGGTAGGCAGAGATCACTTTAATGGAAGAAGGAAAATACATGTTTTTAGGTCTAGCTTAATTATTTTTTAAGATGTAATTGTTGCTTCATCTCTCTTTTTAATTCACATTTAATCATTTATGTTGTAAAGTCATTGAACATATAATTTCTATTTAAGAAGTATGTAATGTTCTGTTTGCTTTAAATCTTCAGAGCAGGGGTTGGCAAACTTTTTATGTAAGGGGCCGGGTAGTAAATATTTGAGGCTTCGTGGGCCACACAGACTCTGCTGGAGCCACAGCTCTCCCATTGTGTCATGAAAGTCACCATGAGCTATGCGTAAACAGGCATGGGTGGGTTCCAGCAAAACTTTATCACAGCAGGGAGAGGACTGGAGCTGGCCTGAGGGCCAACACTTCCCAGCTCCTGCGTTAGTACATTAAACATTTATTTTTCTAAAATCAACAGGATTTCCTGTGGATCCACGAAAGGTGCTAATCGTGGCTGGCCATCACAACTGGATCGTGGCCGCGTACGCCCATTTTGCTGTGTGTTACAGGTACTGTGTCATTCGTGACCGTTCAATTTGCTTTTCATTTCGGGGGGTAGTTTTACTAATTGTGATTTTATATTTATAGGTTGAAGAGTTGTTTCACTTAGTCATCAAAATTGGTCACTCTGTATTTAAGCCACTTCTTTATTTTTTCATTAGATTTACTTTGCTTTCCTTCTGATAGATGACTTGGTAAATATTGCTGGCAGCCTTAACATGTCTTAAATATTTTTCAGACAGTACGAACAATGATGTGACTAAGGTCTCGAAGTTCTTCTTACATATCTAGCTTCTGAATCATTTAATTACCCTATTAAATGCGTGGGTAAGATTATTAACACGAGCCTCGTGATTTTTCTATGTCTCAGTCTTTCATACTGAGGATAGCGAGGACTAAGGCAGCGTGGCGGGGGGAGAGGGGGCGAAGCAGGACTGTCCTGGGCAGGAGGGACGTAATTTAGCATCTGGAATGCGAGAGGCTTACAGTGGTGATTTGTTTTTACTAATTCTTGCAGTCTCAGAAAGTAAAGTGGAGTGAGGAAAACATAGACCAGTGGTTTTTTTTAATTGGAGAAAGGATGAGATTTTTAGTTAAAAATCATTATTGCAGTGAAAAATGTTGATGAAGAATGGTGTAGAATCACAGAGTGGTTGGGAGATTCTAGTTTGGACTGTGATCCCATGTAATTTAATGGCTGAAAAATCAAAGGTTATATAAACATCGCTATCGTGTCTGGTTAAGAAAAAATAAGCACAATAGATTAAAAATATTTAGAATGTCTTCCAAAGTTATTTACATACATATATATAATATATATATTTTTAAAGAATCCCAGATATATTTTTTCCAAAAACTCCACTTAATAGATTTGCCGTATATAGTAAAAACAAACAAACAAAAAAACAAACAAACAAAAAAAACTTTTAAATTTGTAATCTCCAGTTCATATTTTCATTGCAGTAGAGAGTCAATGCAAACTTTCCATTTTGAGAGCATCCGTATATTTATTTTAAGTGCATAGCATGGACGTGATTTTTCAGATACGTTTTGGGGATAACTTTTATATGAAGCAAGACTGATTTGAAAGAGTTTTTCCAGGGGTGTTTTGAACTGCCATGCCATCTAAATTGAGAACTGCTGTTGTTTAAATATCATGTGCTCGTACCGACAAGGGGCTCCAGAGAGCTGCGAACCCACTGTGAGTTTTCCCGGCAGAAAAGCATAACTCTTCACTCGTCGTTGCACC
Source organism: Rousettus aegyptiacus (assembly GCF_014176215.1). NCBI lineage: Eukaryota > Metazoa > Chordata > Mammalia > Chiroptera > Pteropodidae > Rousettus > Rousettus aegyptiacus. The sequence continues at coordinate 9,124,379 of NW_023416293.1, forward strand.
ACAGGGCTAAAGGTGTCTGCTCGCCAGCGGGACACACAGCCCTGTGCGTGGCGTGGCTCACTGAGTGACGTGCGAGGAGGGTGCTATCCTGTGGGCAGTCGGCATTCGTCCGCCTTTGGCCATGGTCTCTCTCTGCTTTCGCTGCGTGTCAGGGCGGTGTGCCTACGCGACATGCCAGAGGGAAAGCCTTGAGGGCATGTCGGAGTTTCTCACATGTAGTTAAGTTATTCAATGGCAAAAATACATTTCCAAGAGAAAAGAAAATATTCAGATTACTGTAAGGGTGTACTCTTTTTGACGAGTTGTTTTTGCACAGCTTTTTTTATCGATAATTTAAAACCTTGAAAATGAAAAGAGTGGTACAGGGAACCCCTATGTAGTCTTCACTGGGCTCACTAATCTTCTACATTGTTAGTCTTAGATCTTACGTTTCTTTTTCTTGCTGAATTTATGACAGTGTTACTTGTATTAATGAAGGATAGTTGTGCACGCTGCTCCCTTCTTGGAGCTTGTGTTCCACTGTAGATCTTTCAGCCCGTGGGGTTTCCTTTATGTATATGTTATGAGATTTATTCCAACTGGGCAGGTAATTATGCTCTGATTATTTGTTACATAAATCATCCTTTCACATTTAAATTTGAAAGTTCCCTTTATTTTGCTTTATATGTATATACATACATATTATATACACTTGTGGATATACGTGATTGGATCTAATTCTCAGCTCTCGTTTGACCTTTGACATGTTTGTGTGTTGCCCTTTACTCGGGGGACGGTATGCCTAGTAAGTTTCTAAACCTCGTCGGGGCTTCTGCTGTGTCCGCTCCACGTGGACGATAGCATGTTCTTTGCACAGTGCCCTGACTCCAGAGCATCGGGTCACCAGGCAGCAGTAAGGAGAGGAGTGCTGAGACTGCAGAGCTCGCTCTGTCTTCTACACATTTTAAATTTTGCATTACTTGTGTGGAAAATTCTAGAGCAGATACGTTTCTTCTTTGTAGTTTAACTTACAAACAAAAGTAAATTTACATACCTTACTGAGTTCTGTCATTATAGTCATTCTCAAATATGCTGTCCTGATTCTTTTATTCTTTTTGGCATCTTTTTATCTTATAATACCCTAATTTCTATGGAGAAATAACTTATAGGTATGACCCCTGTAGACGAGTAGATCATATATAGTGTTTATATTCCTAAATTAATGATCACAGCTCACATCGCTCACCTCATTCGAGTCAGCGTCTCCCCACGGACACTGTCGGGAACCTCGCGTCTGCGCGTCTGCCCTGTCGGCCCTGTGCCCAGTCCCATAGTCCCTCAGAGCATCTGCATTTCATTTCTCAATGTTTGTCAGTTTTTAGTTTATTAGATAATTATTTTTATTGATCTGAATGCATGAGTCCCATCTGGCGGCAGAACAAGGTAATTATAAATACAGTGCTCAGGAAAATTTGATGCATTTTTTCATGTATCGCTTTGAAGTTCATTAAGGAAATCATTAATTCTTGAAATTAATAAGGCCGAATTGCACATTTTTCTGAATTACATTTGTATTTCAGCATACAGTTAAAAATGAAATGAAAGTGATTTCATTTAGTCCTTAGGGAGCCATCATTTGCAAATACCTAAGTTTGATTTTGGGGATAAATATGTCAGATCGTTTGTAAAGGAACACTTTATTTTCTTCATGTTCTGTTTATTCTCTTTAGATAAAGCTGAGAGCAGCTTTATAATTGTTTTATCATCTGGTTAGTGTAACTTTAAAAGTAGATATTCCATAAAGTTCAGGTCATTCTGTGTCACGATTGCACAGCTGTGTAGGTTCTAAATTTATGAAGGCTTGCTGTGTAATCACACAGAACACATGTCTGAAATTGCATTCAGATGAGGGAGAAAAACTCAAAAAACCACAGGTATGTTTATCAAAATTAAATATTAAAGAATGCATTAAATATATATTGGCCCCACTGCACGTCTGAACCTTGGTAAGCCTTTACATGGGGGAGTTAATGGGCCCCTAAGAGTTTTCATTAAGAATGAAACCTTTAGAAGTCAGTCCTCAGGTTCCAGAGCCCCGCATTTCATTCATTCGATTGTGCCCGGTACCGGAATGCACGTGCTGCGGCAGGTGACTCGGTGTCTTAGCTGGCCAGGATAGACCAGCATGTCATGTCGAGTGCATGTAGTTCGGGTTAATAACTGATTAATTACAAAGTAATGATGGTTACTTTAAAATTCTGAATTTTGTTGGCTGTTCCTACCCATAGATAATGACAGTATATCCCTTTTTTGTACAGGGAAAAGTCCATTTTTCTTTTGTTCTTAATGCTTTTTAGTATTTGGAGGGCTTTTTTATTCTTTGGAAAACTATAGAACTCTAATCTCTTTTTAAGTGGTTTAGATTTCATATGTAGATGAATACGATACCTCAGAAATAATATTCTAGATTTGTAGACAATAATTACCAAAATCGTGTATTTAATGTAGACAGCCATGGTTAATATTTTGGGGTACATTGGTCTGTATTCTGCTTGCCTGACTGGAGCTGAGTTTGCCATGTGTCTGTTCTTAACAGAATCAAAGAGTCCTCGGGATGGCAGCAGGTGTTCACGAGCCCGTACCTGGATTGGACCATCGAACGCGTGGCTTTAAACGCAAAGGTGGTCGGCGGTCCGCACGGGGACAAGGACAAGATGGTGGCCGTTGCCTCTGAGAGCAGCATCATCTTGTGGAGCGTTCAGGATGGAGGCAGCGGGAGCGAAATCGGTAGGGAAGCGTGTGCGCTGCGTCTCGCTGGCACAGACCACGTTCCGAAGTTTGCCGGGGGTCGCGCGTGAATGTCGGAACTAACCGGCATCGTCAGCCGGCACTGCCGCATCTTCTCAGGGTCCCGCGATGACAGGTGCTCGGTGCGAGAGGAACGGCCCGGCACAGGGGGGGACACTCGCGCCACCGCGCGCCAGCCGAAGCAGCGCGGGCGTTCAGCAGCGGCTGCTCGGGCGGTGCCGCCGCCTCCATCTGGGCGGCGGCTGCTTTCACCCCGCGCCGCTTTGCATCAGTAAAGCTCCTAGCACGTGCAAGCTTTCGACACCACGGGGTCTGTAGCCAAACGCGCACACGGCAGATGCTCAGTGGCGGTTGGGGTGCAGATGCCGGATGCACAGAAGCGGGGCGCCAGGGCCGGCCACGCCCGCGCGCTCGTCCGTGTCGTGCAGGCGAGGCGCTCTCCGCTCGGGCGTCGGTTCAGGGGCTTACGTGTCACCGGAAGCGGCGGTGCCGCGGTCGCTTTCGCTGCCTCTCGCCCCGCAGCGCTCAGCTCCCCGTCCCGAGGCTGCGGCGGTCCCCCCCGCGGTGGCGTGTGCCTGCCTAGCCGGCGCGGTGCCGCGGCCTCACCTGTAGGGAGCTTCCGTGGCTGGTGCGTTGCTAGTTTAAAAGCCCCGAGGGAGCAGTTACTGGCGTTAGAAGAGTTTTTCACACGTTCACGTAAAATATTGCTGTGAACTTTGAGTATTTGTTCTCGATGAGCCCGTGCCTGGCATCATAATAGAACTCAAAAGCTTTGTTGAGTAAGGCACGTTATTAACATCTGTGAAGCTGAGGGAAAGAATTTTCATTTTTAACTTTTTTATAGTTTTGCCTCATTTCTTTAGAGCGCTCCCTTCCGAGTCAGAGAACTGATAAGTCCTGTCTTCATCAGCTTCTTTAAGCTTAACTAGTGCAGCTGTGAGCTGACCACGTGAGTGTTCTGATTTCCCATTTGAAGCCAATGACCCGTCATTAAGTATAAGTAAAACATTAATTTATTTTGGAATAAAATATTTAACAGTTTTAGGTAAAATTTTTATATTTCAAAAGGTTTTCAGAACATTTTTAAAGCTAATATTACAAAACAAAAACGTTTACATATTTCTTGTATTTCTGTAGCTCCAAGGAAAACTGAATTTCAAAACTTATTAGAGAATAATGAGGTTAAACAGATTATAGTAGATAAAACTAAAGATTGTAAGAGAATCGTGGAAATATTTAAAACAAACTGAGTTACTCTTGGGAAACTTACAGTTAGTTACACCCTACACCTACTGTCATAGACAATTCTAGAAAATGTAAGACCCCATCACATATCACGCAGCCTCTGGAAAACTCCTCTGCACATTCTTCAGCTAATGAGAGTAAAGGAGACAGCTGATGCTTTAGTATCAGGAAAGTAGTCTTGACTTCTGGAACGCGTCTCAGAGACCCACAAGGGTTCCCAGAGCATACTTCGAGAACATTGTTCTAGACCTTTTCCTTCCCTGCTCTCCCACCCCAGCCTCTCAGGTCTCGTGCGCCTGGGCTTAGGCTTGCTCTATCTTCAGCCGCCCTCTTGGACTCTACCCTTAGTCCTGCGCAGTAACCAGCGCTGTCCCCAGTTCAGTGTTTAGAAACTCCACCGGGATCCCCGCTCGCCCCTTCCCTTTTGATCCGACTTGGATTCCGTCACCACAGTGGCTCTAGTGAGGTAGCCTGTTTGATCGCACCCCTTGGCGCTGCTGCTTGGAGAAACCCCATCCTGGCCACACCCGCCTTTCTGCCTGAGTAGCTGCACAGGGCCCGAGAGAAGGACCGGGCCTGTGCGGCCCAGGAACGACGCGCGGGCTCAGGTCGCGGGCTCCGCTCTCGAGCGAACCTTGACAAGCTGCGCTCCTCGGCGTTCCTTTCACGCTCCCTTCGACTTTCAACACTTCCTGTGCTTACCAAGAAAACGGAAAATCACGGGATTTCCCTCAGCCCCCTGCGTCGCGTCCCCCCCTCCGCCTGCATCTGGGCCTGCGGCTCTGCTGCCCCCTCGTTGCTGTGACTGACTGGTCTTCGCTCCCATCCGCGGCGAAGTCCGGGTGTGTAGGACATGGCATCCCTAGCCATCTGTAACTTGTTATTACAGATGTTCTTCAGAACTTGACAACACCGTCCAAGGAGCGTGGTCGGGGCCGGTGTGTCCCTGCTAGAGCTGCCCAGGGCCAGCCCCCGCCGGACTGCTAACAGCAGCATTTCCCCACACGGTCCCTTGAGACAGGATCCTGCCATTGCTTACACTGTTGAGTGACACAGAATTTCTTGAGGTCATTCAGAATGCTTTCCTTGATTTCCCAGAACCTCATCTTCCTCTAGAGTAATCGATGTTAGTTTCCTGTTTTTGTTCCTGCCTTTCACAGAGCCCATAGTACTGGCTCACCTGTTCTGAAAAATTGTTTGGCATCAAAATTACAGTAGCGTTACATAAGAATTCCTAAAGTTGCATGGGAAATGGTGACTGCTTTCAGGTGGCAAGTTTATGTCTCAACCAGTTCTGGTCAAAAGGCTTAGATTTTTTGTGCGTTAATTTTATTTTGCTCTGGATTTGTTCGATTTGGTTGGTTGGTTGACAGGTTGGGCTGAAATGATATATTCATGTATACAACTATAAGCATATATACAAATTAAAATATGTATACATAGGAGACATTTCTGGCAGTGCTTACCAGGTTTGTTCTATGGTTTTTTCCTTCTTTTTGTCCAGTGTATATAATTTTCCTTCCTGCCAGATGCCTGACTTTTTCAAGATTGCTTAAGAATTTTTAAGGTGTTATTTATTGTCCCTGGTCTTGTACATAGTGCGGTTTTGAACAAGAAGAGAACTCTCTCTCACTGGTGTAAGATTTAAAATAAATTAGTCATCTTTGCTGGATTATACTTCTAACACATGCTGCATTTGCATTCAGTTGGCTCGTTTCTCCCAGTGAGTTCTTCAGAGCCGTCCTTATCCTTGTTTTTTCAGCTAGATGCTGAGAATTGTTCCTGTTGTCACGTAATAGGTACTTAAAAAAAATAAAATACCGAAACAGCTAAAGATCCACAGAAAACAATATTGTATAGGTGAGATGTTTTTCAGCAGTTTTAGGTAAAATGATATCTCTTATAAGATGCTTTTCAAGTAATTAAGATAATATTATCTTGGTGTCAGAATTGGTTAATAACATTGTGAGGGTGAACATGAGCATCGAGGCATTCAGCTTCAGCGGTTGTGTAGGCAAGATGGGTGGGAAGCAGAAGGCGGCATGGGCAGGCTGGCCAGGGCCGGGGCCCGCCCCCCGCCCCCCATGCAGCGACAGCCCGGGTGAGCCTGGAACTCTCCGCCCTCGAGATTCCGGGCTCTTTTGCCACTAACGGGGCATCTTACAGCCTCCCTCGCCTACATTCCCTCTTCCCTTTCCTCAGTCCCTGCCTGGGCCTGCTCATTCCTAGCCCTCCAATTTGATGAACTCTTACCCACCTTTTTAAAAACCGAACTCGGACGGCTACTTTTCTAAGAAGTATTCGCAAACCCCTTCCTCACCCTCGTTCCTCCTGCGTGTTCCTGGGCCCTGCATGCTCCTGTCATTGTCGCATTATGCCGTAATTGGTCGCTTGCATTTTTCCTCCCTTCGACCATAAGTCCTGGTAGTATCCTGTCTTTTGTATTCAGATCTAATATAGTACCTTTCGAATGGATTACATTGAGGTCCACAATGCTGGGAAACAAGAGGTTTAAAGTACGTGAAGTCCTGAATGTTTGGGTATGGTGTGACTTGTCTGTGTTGCGTATTTCCAGACGTCTGGACACAGTCTGCATAGCTGAAGGCGCCAAGTCTGTTTTCACATCAGAGGTTCCCAGATATGTGGCCCACGAGCAGCTGCCACTACTCTCTTCTGGAATTTGTTAAAATGCAGTGGTTTTTATTATTTTTTATTTTTAAAATTTTTATTACTATTATTTTTGATATAGTGGGCTAGGCACGAACTCTAGGACCTTTTTATTTGTTCACTTCAAATCTCCCCAGTTACTTTGATCAACCAGGTGTGGGAACCGTGGCTTCAGATGACCAGGTGATCTGTTAGTGTCATGTTACTCGGGGCCAGACTTTTATCTGCGTTAGGGGTAAGCCACTTAGGAGTTTCTCATTTCTGGTCCCCAAAGTGTCTGTCATGCAACTTGCAGAAACGAGAGTAGGTTTAAATTAGTTACTTTTAAGATGCTTTTAATCTGGCTTTTGGTTAATTCCGAAGATGACTGATTAACCTCTTCGTTTTTGTTGTCATTGAAGGAGTGTTCAGCCTCGGTGTCCCTGTAGACGCTCTCTTCTTCATCGGTAACCAGTTGGTGGCCACGAGTCACACAGGGAAAGTGGGAGTGTGGAATGCTGTCACTCAGCACTGGCAGGTTAGTTTAAAGCATATCACAGAAATGAAAATATTTATGAAGCGCGTGCCAGGTTTGTGTCTGCTTTGTTGTTGTGAATTCATATTATTTCTGTTTTTGATTATACAAACTGTTGAATATATTTAGTGATAGAGTTTTTTCTGGATACAAATTTCACTATGTTTTCAAACATTTAAATTACTTGGAAAATGAATGTGTTTTTAAACTGGTTTGACATTTCTTCATTTTTAAGATGTTTTAAGTTCCATGCCTTGGGAATGGCAGCTCAAGCGAACGTCATTCCCTGTGTGGAAGTGCGTAGCCTGATCAGAGGAGATAGCAAGCTAGACGAGCTCGGGGACTTGTGAAGAGCAAGGAGACAAGCCTGAAAAAAAAGGCTCCTTCCTGGTTCTGAAGCAGAGAGCTACGTGATCACATCCATGTTTTGGAAAGATGAAAGCGGTAGCTAACGCGTGAACGAGACCGGAGATCAGGGGCGTAATCCAGCAGCAGCAGTAGTGAGAGCACGCTGGGGGCCGTGTGGGGGCGGTGGCAGAGATGAGACTGTGGGGGACATTTTCTAAGCCTTTCCCCAATGCTGGGGTTGCTGTCTGACGTGGAGCTTCAAAGAAGGAGAGAGTCCTAGTTTTGGATTTCTAGTTTTGAGGGGCTAGTAATAGATTTATAGGCAACATAAAAGATACACTGGAGGATAATGTGACAAATAAGTAGATTGATCAAACAGATCGAGATTCTCATGGGCGTCCAGGTGCCGGCGTTAGTGTGTAGTTGGGACTGCCCCTTCAGAGTTTAGGAAAGAAGAGCTAGAGAAAACACTGCTGTGATGATTGAAAAAATAAGATGATGAGATTGTCCATTAAGAGGGTATGAGAGAGAGAGAGGAAAGCCAAGATTAAAACTCTGGGGAACATTAGCATCTAAGGGGACAAGATAGGAAACCCAGAGCCAAAGAGACACATGTGATATGATTGAGAAATGACATCGGTTTTGGCAGTAAGATGCCCTTCGCAAATGCCCGTCGATGTGAAGTTTGGGTGGGAGGAAGCCAGATTGCAGGAACCAAGGCATCAGATCAGAGATCAGACGTGGCAGATTCAGAGTGCGTTGTCGTTCAGCAAGTCGGTGGTTGAAGAAAAGCAGAGACACCAAGCAAGGATGAGGGCAGATTGAAAAAAAGTTCAGCGCTGTCATTTTTCTTAAAGTTGGGAGAAACGAGCATTCTTGTAGTCAGAGAAGTTGCTGGAAAAAAGTATTTGTAGCCTGGGAGAATGGACATGATTTCTAGCCCCACAGAAGTCGAGCAGGTGGGATCTGGCGTCCACGTGCCTCGGTCTGATTGGGGATTGGAGATGGGATAAAGCGGGCGTGACACACCCAGGGGCGAGCAAGCCCAAAGACGGCAGAGGGATCAGGAAGTGGAGGGTGCCGAGTAGCAGAGGAGGCTTCAGGGAAGTCACGAGACCCGAGGGCGGCGAGACGGATGGCGAGTAAGAACCGGGCATTGCTGGGAGAACCCGGCAGGACCGACGCCCGTGTGACCGCACGCGCCCCCTCCCGTCTCTTCCCCGTGCGCCGCGGGCGGGCCTGGGGGACACGCAGGCCGTGGCCCGGGGTGGCGGGGAGAGTTGGGGAGGGTGTCATCCCGGAGCCCGTCCTCCCGCAGGACGAGCGGTTAAAAGTTTGCCTTCGATGGGGCTGCTGCCACTGCTTCATTGAAAAATGGGGCTGAAGGGAAAGGAACCTCGTGGCCTTATCCATCCCCGGTCTCTGGGGTGGGAGCTGAGGAGGATGAGCGTGGGCGGGACACTGGTCAGTGGACGTCGAGTGTCTTCCCTCCGTCTTCACACGTCCTTGCCCACGTCACCGCAAGTCCTCGGTGTTCTCCTGCTGGGAGGCCTTCTGGCTCCAATGACGCCGAAATCTGCCCTTGGATTGGGGGCGGTAACCGAGACTGTGCAGGTATTTCTAGTGTGACTTACTGTGCGCAACACCACAAGGTGCATGTAGAAATTAGTGCTGTGTGCACCAACAGCGTAGAGGAATCAGCTTCCCAAGTCTCAGCTCTTGTTTTAAATGGTGTTTTTTCCATAGGAATGGATGTGGATTTTGTGCTTTTTGTACTTGAGTTCTGGCAGACACACCCTCCCCTTCCTCCACTGCCTCAGAGCGAGCAGGCTTTTCAGTTTTCAGGCTTCACTGCTTTTCTGAACTTCTCCTTGACCTTTGCCCTGCTGCCCACGCTGGGGTTGAGATGAGAACCCTTCCTCTCTCCCCCGCGATCGTCTTGCACACCTGATTATGTTGCCTGTTATTGGCTTCTCCTTTCTCGCTCACTAGTTTATAAGCTTCTGCAGAGCGGAGTGCTATCTCACATTCCTCACCCAGCACTTGCCCTCTGGGATAGACATCCCCTGGTCCACGTGCGTCTCTGGCCTGGCTCTGCGCACGGAAGGTTCATTTCGCGCTTATTGCCGCAGGTCTAACATTTTTTGTTTTTGTTTTGTAGTAAAAATCAGCTCCCTTTGCCTTTATCACAAGTACAAGCAGCTGTTAATTTGTAACTAGATTGATTTGCTTGGGAAACTGATTTTTTCTAGTATTTGAAACGAAAACACATGGGGCCCTGTTTGCTTTACCATTTCCTTGGAATCAGGTAAACTCGTCAGTGGGGGGAATGAGAAAGAGAAGCTGCCTTTTCAAGGCGATGATGATAGATACCAAGGGAATAAGTACCACCTGGGACTCATTTGATTTGTATTCTTCTTCTGATTCCGTCCCTCCCTTACGTGTGACTTCGGGTCATTTTATCTCATACAGGGAGAAAGGAACCTGGTCAGACTTGGTCTTCCAGTCCCAATGTGTTGTTATGATCTCACAATCATGTACAGAAAAAAGAGAATCCTTTTAAATTCTGAAAAGAAAGGGCTGCTGTTGGAAATGTGATTTTTAAAAAAAGTTTTAAAAGAAATAAGTTCTTCAGAGTCTCTTGTGAATGGGTTTGTGTGTGTGTGTATATGTATAGACATTTCATTCTTTAAGCCTTAAATTGGATATTAGTGTCCTTTTTAGTAAGATAATTTTGGAGAAATTGAGCAGAAAATATAACTTGTAATTGCTGTTTAACATCTGACCATAATCTTATGACTTCAGGTTCAAGACGTGGTTCCCATAACTAGTTACGACACTGCCGGGTCCTTCCTTCTGCTGGGCTGTAACAACGGGTCCATATATTACATAGGTGAGTCCACAGACATGCCATGTGTCCTGTTCATCGCGATTTTTAAAAATGAGAACAAGAAAACATTATCGTTTTAGTTTTGAATAGACACACTATTCGTTTTAATGTTATTTAGTTTTGTTTGTTTTTTAGATATGCAGAAGTTCCCTTTGCGAATGAAGGACAATGATCTTCTTGTAACTGAACTGTACCATGATCCTTCAAACGATGCTATTACTGCTCTGAGCGTTTACCTCACACCCAAAACAAGTTAGTGGCTGGCAAAGTTACTCTTACGTTCTTGAGGTAGTTTTGAGAATGCGTGTTTATTTATTGGTTTATTATGCTAAAACTGATGCGCTCTTCCGTTTTCCGTATCTGCAATACTGAAGATTTCATCTCTATTAGTCTAAAGTTTATATTTGGTTTTATATTGAAATAAAATGTGACCAATAAATAAGCATAATTTGAGGTGGGAAATTAGATCTTCTGAATTATATTTAAACTATATCATTACAGTATTGACAAATTGTTTACAAAGTTAAATGCACATTTACCTTCCTGTTATACCAGCTGATTTTGTTTTGCAATTAGCTTTTATTTTTTTAATAAAAAGAGGCTCAAAGTATTAATCTCATTGGAAAGTACACTTATTTCCTTGAGAAACTTTAAGTTATGGGAAAAGACATCTGGAAGTTCAATTTTTATAACTTTCATTGCTTTTCAAGGCCATTGCAATGAAAAGAACTAAGATCTGTAAATTAATTTTTATTTTCTAGAATGAAAGATCAACATAAATAGGGAACTTTAAATTTATTTGTAAGGAAAAGAATTCTAAGAAGCATTAACATGTACAGGAAAATTAGATTAGATTTGAATTTGTTCCTGGTATAAAATCACTTCATCAAATTCATAGAATGAAGTCACCTTTCCTGTGAAAGAAATATTCCTGTGTACGCAGAGGGTTTCGATGGAAATTATAGTAGGATTTCAGCTGTGTTGTGCTGGAACAGGGGTCAGCAAACCGTGTTCTTTTTACTAATAGTGCCACACATTGCCGTCCGTAGCAGTGACAGAGTTCAGTGGCTTCAGCAGAGACAGTGTGGCATGCAGAGTTTCCAGTATTTGCTCTCCGGCCTTCTGCAGACCGTCTGCTGACTCCTGCTCTGGATTGAGACGCAGTTTTTTCCATTCTGAATCAGAGGGGCCACGAGGATGGAGCCAGCTTACCTCACCGGCTCTGAGTGTCGCCCATGGCATGCCTTCTCCCTTCTGATTCAAGTACTGTGACGCAAATCAGAAAGAACAGCTCTTAAAGTTAGATTCTGTCTCTGCAGCTTTTTAAGACTATAAGTCACGGAACTCCCTTCCGTCTTTACATATGTGACGGAGTCCGGGCACTCGGGTAAAAACCCAGCCACAGACGAGCCTGACACGAGCTGTACGTTCGGAGAGACGGCGTGGGTGTGACATCAGATTGGTTTACGCGGTCCATGTCAAGTGTTATGAAGCTGTTAGGTGGTGTGTACAGGACCTGAATATTCAAGGAAAACTCAGTATTGTCGCACAAGTAAAACATGGTCCTTCTAGGCTGGAAGTAATATGGAGTACCGCTTTGGGAATACTGTGTCGTGTCTGGTATTTTTAGTATTTACGTGTTTTATGAATTCTTTAAATATTTATTGAGTGCCCCCTATGTCTCGGGCACTCTGTAGGGTAATGTAGATAAAAGAATGATTATGTCTGTCAACAAGAAGTAGAGATAGACAAGAAAATAGATTATTAGTGTATCATTCCAGTTGCCACGCTAGAATCTGATATAGTACGGGGCGGGGGGTGCATGACTGTATCGGGAGTGAGGGTTAGGAGCCGACTGGCCAAAGGAAACATGATTGTGCGGCGGTGGAGATCTAAGATTTCTCTGCCGAGCTGGCTTGGGGGCCGATAGCAGCGGTGGATCCGGCTCCGCCCTCCTGTCCCTGCGGCGCCAGCGGCTCCCCGCATCTAACGTGTCGTGTCCCCTGTGACTCGGTGTAGGTGTCAGTGGGAACTGGATTGAGATCGCCTACGGTACGAGCTCCGGAGCAGTGCGGGTGATCGTTCAGCACCCCGAGACGGTCGGGTCGGGCCCTCAGCTTTTTCAGACCTTCACGGTTCACCGAAGTCCCGTCACGAAAATCATGCTGTCGGAGAAGCATCTGGTGTCAGGTAAAGTGTCCTCGGGGCGGGCGAGGAGGTCTGGCTCGTCACTGTCCTACGCGAGAAAAGCGTACGGACAGGCCTGGTAGGAGAGTGTAACTGAGGAGACGTGACTGTCTGTAAGCTTCGCTTCGATTTGCCCGGTTGTACTGTGCGCCGACCTAGGAGCATACTTCTTATTTGCTCTCTATGGCATATTTCATTTTAAAATATTTTTCATGCTTCTGTTGAGAGAGGTTTTCATCACAGAAATTTAATGCAGACTTGGTTGCAGTGTCTTAAGGGTCAGAGTTCAGGTTGTTGGTTTACATGTGACTTCGATCGTGCAACAATGCTAAAAACTAATGCAACTGATAGAGATTATTTGAAGAAAACATTTTCGAGTTTTCCTTATAGTCATATTTTTTTAATGTTAATTAGATACTTTAAAATTAGGTACAGATTTTCAGGCTTAATGAGTGGGACAAAGTAAAGTTCTGTTGATGAGATTCACTGTAATCGATGGATGACTTCTGACCGGCTCCATGAAAGTCGAACTGCGTGCCAGGCAGATCGGCAGAGCTGGCTTTTACACTGTCTTTGGTGGGTCACTTCTTGCCTACATTTTTTGTAAACATCTTCATATACCAAGTTTCTTTCTTTAAAAACTATATGACATAAAAGGTGATAGATCTTCCGCTGTCTTCCAGTCTGACTCAGCCAGCGGAGCTGACGTGCCCCGTCAGCGGATGAACGCGCGTTTGCGTCTGGGCGTAATCACGCCTCTGCGAAACCATCGCTTTGGGCTTCGCAGGCTCGCCTCACGCTCACCCGCCCCGCCGAGGGGGCCTCTTCGCTCTGTCGCCGGTTCCTCCTCCTCTGCCCACTGACTGCTGTCGGACCGCCCCAGAGTCCTGTCCCAGATTCTCCATTCTCTGTACTCTCCGGGGTGATTTCAGTAGTGGTACCTGTACGCCAGTGATCCCGACTTTTCCTTCGCCTGTGACCATCCGCAGTCCCAGACTTGGACATCCTGTGCCTATGTCTGGTTTTATGTTTAACGGGCATCTCAGAATTAACCTGGGTAAAATAGCACTTTTCTCTCTCAAAGCCATGTTAGCCCTACCCATCATCGCCATCTGGTCATTTACTCAAGCTGGAAATCTAGGGATCACACTGCCCCCCCCCCCCGCCCCCTTCCCGTAAGTCCGTCACATTGGTCAGTGCGGCTAGCTTTGCTTCAGGACTTGCGCGCGGTGCCGGTCTCACCGCGCCCGTCGCTGCCCACCCAGCATTGCTTGTCGCTTCTCTCCAGACCCTGGCTCGTCCCTTGCCCCCGTCTTGCCTCTCTGCCGTGCATTTCCCTCAAGGTAACACGGGCCAGAAAGTCCTGCGAAACCAGATTCTCTTCCCAGTGGCTCCCATTGTCTGCGGAATAAATAAATGACCCGACTCTTCCTGTTCTGCCTCCCGTCTGCCTTCCAGGCTTCTCCCTGCTCCCCCTGTCACTCTTCTGATTGCTCGTGACCCTGACCCGTTGGCTCTTCTAGTCCTTAGAAATGCCCAAGAATCTTTGCACTGTTCTTTTTCTCTGAAGTGTTTTTTGTCTGCCTTCTCCTTGTCATTCAAGTCCCGTTTCAGGCACCTGCTCTGTGAGGCCTCCTTGGCCACTCAGTCTGAATCAGCCGAACCCGCCCGCGGTCACTCGCTTTATCAGGACCTCTGTTTGCTTCACACTGATCACGTGATCGTGTTGTTTCCCATCTGCCTCCCTCTCGTAGAATATAAGTTCTGTGGCAGCAGAAACTTGTTCTCCCCGTTCTCAGCACTTAGCATGGTTCTTCACACATAGATGCTGAATGATGTTGGCGTTAATTACTGTGAGAAAATATTTTTCCAGGGTTGTTGTGATTTTTAAAGGGTGACACTTAAACATGTGATTGTTGTTTTTAATTTGATGGTGATGATGATGTTGTAGGATGCGTGGCAGAGAACTACAGAGTGAAGTTACATTTTAACATCCAATATTTCATAGGTTTGAAATTATGTAAATTTGTCAAGAAAAATGTCCCAGGTTAGCCAAAAATCTGGAGTATTTTCTGTCTGTAGTTCTCAGCTATGTTAGTCTGCCACCTGGTGGATGGCCACAAGTATGTAACGGCATTCTTTTTCCTACGGTCTTCATGCATTAAAACTTTAGATACGGTTAATATTAATAAAATCATCATAATTGCTCATTTGAATCAGCTAAAAATACTTAGTTTTTCTGGACCCTGGTAGGATTAATTGTGAAATCAGGAAACGATTGCCCATGAAGCTGAATAAACAGCCTGGGGCTAAATGTCTTCTTTTTACCAGAAAACTGGCATTGAGAATTGAGAATTTTGTTACTTAGGTAACATGTGTACACTTTTTATTCTTATTTCAGTTTGCCAAAATTATATTTCTTTCTGAAGTTTTATTTAAAATACACAATTATAGCATTTTACCCCTAGTAAGTATGGCATGTATATAAGAAATTGTGGACACTTTCCTAGTGTGTACTGATGAGTTCGTAGCTCATTGCTAATAATAAATTTTCTGAAATCATAATACGTGGCAAATTAGTACATTCTTTTATTAAAGCATGCCACAATTATGTAGTTCTTGCATTAGTGATACCACTTTGGGGTTTATATTTCTTAATGGAGTATCCAGATAAAAAAGGTAATTAGGATATATCTCAACATATATACCACTTAACATTTACATGAAAAAATTAAGCTAACTGGAGTATATATCTTAAATGCAGACTCTTATTTGATGTAATATAATTTTCAGTTTTATGTGTAATCCTAATTTTCTATAATTTAACCGAGCGGGCAAAAGTAGCTAGTTCCTACAAGCTTTTTGACAAATATCATTTGCGACAATAAATGTTCAGTTGTTTAACACCTGAGTGAAATTAGCAGAACAGTTTCTATGTTAAAAGAATAAAGGAGGCAGCTTGTCTTCTCTGCAGTTCAGCCACAGAACAGGTCGATCTCGGCGCCTTGAGTCTTGCACGTGCGTTTCTGTCTGACCTTCCTACCCTGCAGGCTCCTTTTCTCCTGTACGTTACATTCCTTATATTTGTAGCAAGGTAAACTATATTCAGTTCTTGTTTTCATTGTCAAGGTACAAGTTATAATTTTAAGATAAATATGTCATTTGCCACTCACACGTGCTGTGATTTAAAATAGATCGAAGTGAAATAAGTTAGAATGTGCGTACAGGCGACTTGCTATTGCCCTGAGAGCTGCGCTTAACCACTGCTGTGCCCTCCCCGCAGTCTGTGCGGATAACAACCACGTCCGGACGTGGACGGTGACGCGGTTCCGCGGCATGATCTCCACGCAGCCGGGCTCCACCCCCCTGGCCTCCTTCAAGATCCTGTCCCTGGAGGAGACGGAGAGTCACGGCAGCTATTCCTCTGGGAACGACATAGGTGGGTGAGGCCAGCGGGCACCTTCGGGCGCCCGGAGGCGAGCGCTAAGTGTAACTTGTCATTTTAAGTATGAAACTTGTTTAATTTAAAACACATTTAGCGCATATTTCTTAAGCCCCGTGAATATACAAACTATAGCATCATTTTCAATTCTTTAACTTTTCATGTAGAGTGTTTCTTTAAATCTCTTAATGCTAACCATTTGTTCATAATCTAAAGTCATGATGGCTATAAACATTTGAATTTTTTTCTTTTTTATTGCTAATTAATCTGAAAAAAACTGAAGCTAGAAAAGGGCCGGTGTTTTTGGATACTGAGAGCTGCTTTGGTGGCACTGAGTCCAGTGGGAAACAGTGTAGTGTGTCTCCGCCGTGTGCTCCGAGTGCAGCAAAAAGCACGTAAAGTTAGTTTGGTGTGGCTCTCGGTCCACCGTACACACGTGTGAATGTGGGCGTGCGCACACGGTCTTCGTGGAGATTATATGTATATACACATAGATTACATACATATATTACATTAACATATGTAATCTGTGTGATCTCAGTGTACTTTTAATAGTTCTATAGTACTTACTGCTTAACAAATGCACCTTTCTGATCATTTTGTATAAGCAGAAATTATAACACTGATGGAACATAGGGACACATTAGAATCATTTTGCATGAAACTCTTAAATGTCTATTCATGCATAATTTGCTTCCACAGTAAAGATTTCAGAATAGTTCTTTAAAAAATATAAGCTAGCACTGAGAATCGCAGACTTAGTATTTTTAGGAAAAAATGTCCGGTGTGTCAGTTTTTTCGGTTGCGCTGTGGTTCCAGCTCCATGTGCGATGCTGGTCCCTGCTGACGGCTTTATCGGGTCAGCAGCTTTTCCAGCTTCGCTGAGATGTAACTGACGTGTGAGGTCTGTAAGTGAGGTGTGGCGCCAGCAGCCGTTCGAGCAGCTTCGGTCCAGGCGCTGGAAAGCCAAGCAGTGCCGCGGACGCGCAGCAGAGGGGGCGGTGGGGTGAGCAGCGATGGCTGTGTCTTGTGCGCTGTGCTCGGGGCCTGGGGCAGAAAGCGCCGGACGACAGCGTCAGGCTCGGTGGCGGATGCTGCGGCCTGCACTCCGCTGCCTTTCTGCGGTTTCGTGAGGTCGATCCTACCCCCGTTAACGATGGTGGAGACAGTGTTCACACGCAGCGCCTCAGAGAGGCTTCACGCCCGAGGCGCGAAGGTGCAGAAGGTTGTGGGACTGGGCCGTTCCTGGCAAGGAGAGCGGCTTGTTAAAAGGGTGGAGGCCCAGAGAACTGGCCGGTGTGCAAAATGCCAAGGTCATTACGTGCTGGCACGTGGGTGAGAAGCGTAGGACATGAGCCTGGGTGGTTAGGAAGGCGGGCCAGGGCGAGGCCTGTGTAACGTGGAAAAAAAGATGTTTAGAAACAGCTCTGTAAAACATTTAAAATGGAGCAGAGAGATTTTCTCTCTTCCTAGTTTTATTTAAAAATGTTTCCTAAGATACAGACGTTGGGGCCAGTGGGACAGAAGAGAGAGCCCAGCGTCGGTCGGGGGGCGGGGTGCACTCGAGGTTGAGGTGAGCAGTGGGGCGGTGGGGACTGGGGGTGACTGAGAGGGAAGCAGGGGAGCTCGCCAGGGGGCTGGCGCCCAAAGTCACGTTTTTGATCCCTCGTCCCTTCTCCCACATTGACGATCGGAGAGATCTGAGCACGTTGTGTGTTCTGAAGGTGAGGAGCCAGTTCGGGGAGCGGATTTGGAGAAGCTGCAAAGGGCGAGGTGTAGATCATTAATAGCCGGGTTACCTGACACTCGCATCAGTGCAGAGTTTGAAGGGAGGGGCGATGGCGGCCCCATCGTCCTCGTTCCGGTCATTTTACTCATCACCACTGCTTTGACTCGGTTTACAGGTTATCGAACGAGAACTCTCATTTCAGCATAATTAGACTTTAGAAAGTTGTCCAGTAATGGAGCCGCTGTATGCCTAGTGAAGGGTGAGACTGTCGGGGTTCATTCCCACTTTCATCAAGTGGCTTAGCTCACTGCTGGGTGCCTTAGTTTTCCTCTCTGTAAAATGGCGATATTACTCGTAAATCCCTTACATGTAAGGTGGTGATGATTAAATGGTCCTTCGTGAAGCCCGCACCATGGTTCACGGTGAGCACAAGTATTGGCTACTAAGGATGCTGCTGTTCCATGTATCAGGTGTGATTCGCATAATAGCTGGGAATATACTGTCTTTAAAGATTGTGTTGTATATCGCATACTTTCATGAATAATTTGGTGGTTTTTTTTTTTTTGGCTAATGAATATAATGTGAAAAGAGATTAAAATTTTATCTTTTACATGAAAACTATATTCAGAAATTTTCTAAAATGTATAAACCATTTATCTGCCTTGTCTTTTCAGATTGAAAGCTTTTCAGGGTACAGCAGGCTTCTCATTAATTAAATTCTTCTGAAAGATAGCACACATAGAGCTTATAGTTAAATACATTTTTTTCTAAGCAAATTATTGCCATCAGGTTTTACAGCATTAGTGCATAAAATAACAATTTTGAAGTATGTACTTAATTTGTTCATACAAGTGAAGTACTTGTAGCACGGCAGTTTGTCTGATTTGGACTTGGAACGTAATGCCATAGTGATAGGCTTGAAAAATATTTTTTTGGTGTTAATGTTGTTAAATGAAACCATTTAAATTGTAACTTTTGACACTTTGTTTGTGACCAAGGGCCTTTTGGAGAGCGAGACGATCAGCAGGTGTTTATCCAGAAAGTCGTTCCCATCACTAACAAGCTGTTCGTAAGACTCTCATCTACTGGGAAAAGGTAATACTTCTCTGTAAACACTTATGCTTCTTACAAAACATACAGCATTGAATAATTTAACATACTGATAAAAGTGCTACCAGAAACAATAAGAGACGAGGCTGTTCATTATCGTGTGATTGCTATAACTTAAAATTAAGACAGTATACTTAGTGCTTATTCTCCAAAATATATTTAAGATTCTCAGTGATGCAGAGACAGGAAGTGCTGGAACGAGAACACGGTGAACTTGACAACAGGCAGCGGGACTGCACTCTAATCCTGGCACTTCCTCTTACTGTGCAAATGCAACTTAAGTTACTTTGTTGCTCCGAGCCCCAGTTGCTTTATAAAGTGAGGCTCAGCTACCTGGGTAGGATGTCACAGGATAAAATGAGTTAAAAACGTGTGCTGTATCGTCCCCAACTGTAATAGATGCTCAGTAGAAGTTCGTTTCCTTTTCCACTTGATGACTGAGCTTTTACTTTTAAAAAATTATTTATAGCCTCAAAACACATCGAGTTGTAACATTTCTCCTCTTTCAAAACACAATTTTTTGCATGTCAAAGAAGTGAAAAAAGTAAAATTCTATTTGTAGTTATTAAGGTTATGGATATTCGTATTAAGGTTACTAATGCTACTGATATTTTTAGTAATTTCTCCGTTATCCTTTAGCACAAGGTCTCTAATTGATATTTTAATTTGGTAATTTTTTTTTTTAAAGAAAATGTATTAATTAGGTAGGTGCCTGTGATGCACTGAGAGACCAAATTATTGTCTTGAGGAATGTTATGAGCCACTGTGACTCACGCTCGCCGAAGGCGCTGCCCATGTGTGTGGAAACCGCGTCGCGGCGGGGCGGCCTCCGGCGGCGCCTTCTCACGGCCTCGTGCAGTCCCAGGCTCTTCCCTCAGCTCAGGCGGTGAACAGTGCGCTGTAATCAACTGTAATTGCTGCACGATAACACTTTTTATAATTTTTAACTGATTCCAAAGGAAAATCTATATTTATAAATAGAAACTACTCTGCAGAAAATCAGCTTATGAAGCTTATTTGAAGCTTCTTGTTTATTGACAGCTCAGATTCTGAAACAGTTAAATAGTATCCTCCATTAAAATATTCAGGTATCTATAGAGCTACACATTGTTTCTGGTTTTAGAGTTTTTAAATTTACATTTAAATGATTTCTTAAGATGGTTTCTAGTATGGTGTCTACTTGCTTTGTGTTTTTTTTTTTTTTTTTATAACTTCCTTTGAAAGAATTGGAGCTTGTTCTCTAGATTCCAAGAAACAAAGCTTCAGCTTGCCTTGCTCGACCCCCTTAAATCTTTTACATGTGTGGACTATGCAACTATACCTTTGCAGATAGGTGAATTATAAAAAAATGTCATTCGTCCCTGCGGTTCACAACTGTGCGTCGTGTCTGGCAGGATCTGCGAGATCCAGGCGGTCGACTGTGCCACGATATCCTCATTCACGGTGCGGGAGTGCGAGGGCTCCAGCAGGATGGGCTCACGGCCGCGGCGCTACTTGTTCACCGGCCACACCAACGGCAGCATCCAGATGTGGGACCTGACCACCGCCATGGACGTGGTCAGCAAGAGCGAAGGCGCAGGTAGGTTTGCGTGGGCGGGCGCCGGCTGCGGGGCGGGCCGGCGGCGGCGGCGTAACGAGCGTGTGTTCCCCAAGATGGAGGTGGCCCGACCGAAGAGGAGCTGCTGAAGCTCCTGGACCAGTGCGACCTGAGCACGTCCCGCTGCGCGACCCCCAGCATCAGCCCGGCCACGTCCGTGGTCCAGCACGGCCGGCTCCGCGAGTCCAGCTCCAGGTAGGCGGCGGACCTGCAGGGCGCGCAAGTCGGATTGATTAGTGTCTGCACCAGTGGTCCCCAAAGCAGCACGTAGTTCTGTTCTTCAAAATCATTTTAAATTCAGACTATAGTTACGTAATTTTTTAGAAAATTTCACTGCTAGAAAATCTCACTGAATTTCCCCTGTACATACATCGTATTTTTTTCATAGAAAAAAAATTTTTACTCTTCAGGTAATTTTTTGAATTCCTGCTAATTTGGATGCCCATTTTATGTTCAAGAATTCAAGGGAAATGAGAAAAATCATGTGTCACCTTGAACAGTATATGGCACTTCTGTTCTCCTTGCCTCAGGGGCATAAGCAGAGGGAGCATAGTGTTTTATTAAGGTATAATCGACATACAATGTTAGTTTTTGATGTATAACGTAATGATTCGGTATTGCTGTGTGTGTATATACATATATATATGTGTATATATATATGCTTTTAAGACAATGCCACAGTGTTTTTTAGTTAACATATCTTTTAAAAATCTGAAATCTGAACTTAGAGCCAAGTCCTGAATATTGGTTTCAGATCAGTTTTAACCACCACGCCCCCGAGTTATAAAAATGCTTGCAGGGATATAAAATACAGCATAGGGAAGACAGTAATATCGTCATAACTCTATGGTGGCAGATAGATGGACGATCACTTTATAAGTTATATAAAATGCTACTGACTGTTATACATCTGAAACTAACATATTGTATGTCAACTAATTAAAAATCTAGCTTGATTGTGACTGTTGTTTGCATTGGTAATTTTATACACATGTACACATCATAAAGTACTTAAATATATAAAGAACACTATATCCTTATCAGTAGTTTAATTAATGACATATTCCCCTGAAAAATTTTGAAAAACCATTTCAGCCTCCAGCTCCAGCACCATGAAACCATCCACGAAGCGGCCACTTACGGCTCCCTGCGGCCTTACAGAGAGAGTCCTTTGTTAGCACGGGCGAGGAGGACCGAGAGTTTCCACGGTTACAGGGACTTCCAGGCGGTCGGGTCGAACAGAACCGTAGAAAGAGCTGTGCCTGAGAACGGGGACTTGGGGCCGACACATGCCGAAGCGACGTGGGCAGCTGGGGGGCGCGAGGGGTCTGAGAAGAAGTCCCCGGGCGCAGAAGCGAGAGGGGCGAGGGAGACCGAGAGCGGCCTGGAGGCGCACAGGATAGCGGAAGCTGTTCTAGAACCCAAGAAGAGGTCTTCAGAAGACGAAAATGAAAGCAGAGTGGAGTTGAAGAAGAAAGGGTTTGAAGGAGGAGGATTCCTTGGCAGGAAGAAAGCCCCCTACCTGGCATCGTCACCGAGCACCTCCGACGGAGGGGCCGACTCACCCGGTGCTGCGTCCCCTCCCCCTCCGAAGACCGCCCCGTCCCCTCGGCATAAAAGGGGTGATTCTTCAGGCCAAGAGTGCAGCTTGTGAAAACGCACCAACAGGAAAGCTCTTTGCTAAACTTGCATTTCAGTGTATTTAGCTTTTACACCAAAACTTTACAAATTAAAATTGGACTTTTTTAGTAACAACTTTTTAAGAGAATTACATGGAGTCAGGAGATAAAATATCTCTGACCTTTTCAAAGATTTTGTTTTACAAGTACATTTAACTGGTGATTTGTAAAACAAGAGTCCGTTTCCATTTGTAGCTGCCCCGTGGGTTTTGGACCTGGAGCCCCACATTGTACTAAGGGTGGCGCCCGTCCAGACGAGCGCCCCCCAGCGTGGGGCCCACGGACTGCAGTCCGTGATGCCAAGACTCACCTTGCAGTGTATCCTAAGTGAATCACATCATCTTCTTTGGAACTCAGTCTCTCAATCCTTGTAGTGATTGCAAAGTGTTTACCAGATATTTAATGAGGTGCTATGTTTGTGAAAAAATATGTAATTCAAAAACACTAATAATGTAGAATACCAGATTATCCTGTGTAGTAGTTAAGTCTCTTAGGATAATTTTAATTGTTGGCATTCTTAAATCTTACCAAGTGTCACCAACATTCAATGCCTAAAGTCCATTGAAACTTCTGTTAAAAGTGGAGCAATTGTCTTAAAAGGCAAGGACAAAGCCATGAGTGTCCGGAAGGAAACACTTCAGCAGCTGCTAGTCTATCTTGATTTAGGGGCCACTATTTTTTTTTCCCAGTATTAATAATCAGAATGTGGCCATTTCGTTAAGCTTATGAGACTGTAGTTCTGAATTTTTGGTTACAGGTTTTGGCTGCTGTAAAGAGGTGATTTTGAATATATTTTAAATTGTACGAATAAAATTTTTTTGAACTTTTTTCATTTAATTGGAATGATTTTCAAGTTTCTGGAAATATGGTAATTAATTGTAAAGTGAAAGCATTAAGCATTTGCTGGTGAAAATGCATATATTTCCATTCAAAGAAATATGACTGAAGTTGAAATAAATTCTCTGAAATTTACCATATTGCCAGTGGTTTCACAATAGTTGTATTTATTTATCAGTTAAGACTATGTGCTTTCAGTTGTTTAAGGAACAGGTATGCTGTTTAAAATGCATCTACGTTTCATCTTTGCTTCTTCCCCTGACGGGGAGGGGAGAGGGAAACTTTAATGTGTACGAAAACTTACATTGTCGGTGACGGAAACTGGCTGACAAAGCATAATTTCCGTATCACTAACAATTATAATTATCCAGACACTTGCTTACTTTTTAAACTAGTAACAACTGCGGCCAACTGGAAATTGCCACTGATTATTCATTGAGCCAGGCCCCTCCCTGCCAAAAAGCCAGCAAAGTAAGTATTTTCATAAGGTTGGTACCGTCATTTCAGACAACCAGAAAAATAACATTTCTAAGACCTCTAACGGGAAGAAAAATTTCCCCTACTCCTCATTTCATCAAAGGGTGACAGAATAACAAGCAACAGCCTCCAGCATTTCTGATGTGTAACAAGCCCGCGAGAGCGGGGTGTGGAGGCCGCCTTCAGCCTTACTCACCTTTCGCAGGCTTCCGTCTCTTACAGGTGGGTGTCGGTGAACGTGGTGTGTTCCTTCGTCACAGAGCTGAAACCCTTGATGGCATTCATCAGGTCCTCTTCATCCACATACTGAAAATTGAGCCAGTCATCCCTGGTTAGGCTATTTGCCGTCAATTGACAGTTTAAAGGCTAACACGTGCTCAGCACTATACGGTGTGGTTCGAGACTGTCCTTCCTTGCCTAAAACTGACCTTATCAAAAGGGTCCTGTCACACGGAACTATAGACTGACCCAGAATGTGTCATTTGAGTGTGACTTTGTGCTGTTTCTTAATCTAAGCCTCGTTTTCCTCATCTAGAAAGTGGGAAGACAATATAAGATTGAGTTCAAAATTGCTACCCACTCTCACTGTATTTGTATGTATTGAATAGGGTTGGTAGTATTGATTATAATATCATAGTGTGAACAGATAATTCAGCATCTTCAAAAGCATCCGCTGCACTGCTTTGCACACTGCCTATGAGTACTGTCAAAAGCAAACGAAAACGGCAATATTGGTATAGTGGAGAATGAGGTTTCTGCAGTCAATGCTTTTGAGATCCCGATTCCAAAAAAACATACTGGTGAAAACAACGATTTTACTCATTTCAGCCACTAGGGGCCCGTAGCAACTAATAGACGAGGAGGTTAACTTTCTGAGAGAACTACTTGTACTGGAGTAAAATTATGAAAGATGAAGTTCGAGAACAGGAGTAAACTCGCCTACCACGATTTTCTGAGCTGCTCGGAAAGGGACCAAAGACTCTTGCCCACTTTTCTGAGTATAAACCAGAAGGAAAAAGGTGATGCTGTTTTACTTTATTATTATTATTATTTTTTAAGTAAAGCGTGTCCCTGTCCTTGGGCTGGAGGCCAGGCCTTTTAGTTTCAGTGCCCTGGTCCCCTCTGCCCAAGGTAATGACGTATACGGCCTGTCTGCCTCTTCACCTACTCGTGAATATGAGTATTTATTCTGCACTTAAAAAAAAAAAACTGTCTACCCCGCTCCTCACACAATGACAGCAAACTGAAAACAGGCCACACCGCGACCACGTGCTCGGTACACGGTCCGGGGGCGCGGCCCCACGCTCTCGCTTGGCCGCCGTTCCTGGGATGCTGAGCAAAGGCTGCGGGTGAAGAAATCGACTCACCAACTCGCTGTTGTGGCCCAGGATGGTCTCCCACAACGCGTCGTCCAGCAGGACCTTGTCTGGAAGGTGCATGAGCTGGCTGACGCTGCGGTGCAGGGGGCCTCGGGAGCAGGGCTGGCTGGGCTGGCTGCGCCTTGGAGCGCGAAGCGCGGAGAGGCTGCGGCCGCTGGTGCTCAGGCGCGCCCCCGCCCGGCGGGTCTTGGCATCGGCTCCGCCCTGCCGAGAAAGGCACCGCTCGGATCAGACTGAACACCGCGTCACACACACTGTCCGCTCGGCAGCCTCCCACGCACTCCTCCGCGCGGGCAGCGCCGTGGACCAGGGCTCAGGCCCGTCCCTGCAGACCGGGTGAGGGCGCTACAGAGCGCGTTAGCAACGCGACCGCTCGGACGCCGCGCTCCAGGGGAGTAGGGCGCTCACACGGTCCCCTTCCGCCGCGCTGCAAAACCCCTGACTGTGCCGGCGCATGCACGCCTCCCTCCTCACCCATCCCTGGCCATTTCCCTTGTTACAGGACGCCAGGATGCAAAACAAACAAGGTCCGATCTTCGCATGGGAAAGACAAACGCGCTGCGTGGCGAGCATGCGCGCACGGGCATCCGGCTAGGCCCGTCGAGGAAACACCCCTTTCTACTGCGCAGCCCGCACGCCATGCAAAAAGGCCACGCGCTCGCGCCGCACACGGGGCTACCTCGAAGTGCATGGTGTAACTTTTCAGGGTCACGTTGCTCGACACATCAGATATATCGGCCACAGAGTCAAACTGGAAACAAACGGGGGGGGGGGGCATCAGACAGTGTCTGGAACATTTTAAAAGACATTCTTGGTGTTCGCCCAATGACAGAGCGTAACTGCACACTCACGTTTAAGTTCTGTCCTGAGAGCTGTGTGTGTGTACACACGCGCGCGCACACACACATCACCACCACCAAGTCACCGCTCCGTAGCTGCTCCCCGCCACAAAGGGACTGCTGCCCTTTCGAGGCTCCCACCCTCCTGCTACGTGGGCCTGACCCCGCTTTGCAGGGCCTGGGTCACTGCTCCTCGCTGCGTCCCGGGGGAGAGGACAGAGCCACCGTCCAGTCCAGTCCCTGCGGGAGCACTGCGCCTTCTGCGCTTCCCGTCGGGGCTGCTGTGAAACCGGACTTACACTGAGACGCGTTTGGTCTGTCCCGTTTCTAGCCCAGAGCTCCTGAGCCCCTCCCCCAGAATTCCCCTAATGAGAGCCGCAAGGGTGTCTTGTCATGTTAATGAGGTGAACTTGAGACCACACCTAAGGGCACCTTGAGTCCCACACCCCTGCTGTGGCTGGAGGTTGAATCACCGGCCCAAGATTTGAACAATCCTCACTGCCTAAGGAAGTCTCCACAGAAACCTGGAAGCGCAGAGCCTGGGCTGAACGCAGGAAGATTCAGGGAGCCGGGCCCGAGGCGGGGAGCTTCCTGCCCTTCGCCCCTGCCTCGCCCCGGGCAGCTCTCCCACTGGCTGCTCCTGAGTTGCATCCTTTTACAATAAACCAGTGATGCAGCAAGTAAAATGCGTGAGTTCTGTGAACCACTCGAGCAAATCAATCACACCCAGGGAAAGGGCCATTGGAACTCCCAGCTGCAGCTGGTTGGTCAGAAGCCCAGGTGACACCGTGGACTTGGACTTGGCATCTGACGTTGGGGGCAGGGCTGAGCCCTTGACCCGGGAAGGGAGGCGGTGTCAGAACCGAGCTGAACCATACGACGCACGGTCACGGTCGGCGTCAGAGAACTGCTCATGGGAAAAGCTCCCCACGCGTTGGGACCGGTGAGCAGAACCCTGGCTGCACAGGACACCAGGGGCTCCCACGGGGTCTCCGTGCCGAGATCCCCTCGGGCAACTCGGGGAGCAGAGCGGGGCCCTTCCTCCTGCAGACAGACACAAGCCACTGCAGTGACCGTCGGCGTCCACCCCCTCCCGCCCCTGCGGCGAGTGCTCCGCGCGGTGAGCCCTGCGTCTCCACACCTGTGACCCCCGGCCCCCCACGCCTCTGCCTGGCCGCTCATCTTGGGATGGGCGCTTTGCCGCTGTGAGGAGCCACCCGTCCTCGGGTGTCAGGGCCAGGGGACAAACGCTGCTAGCACTTTAGCCCCTCCTTACGCCCCCATTTTTATTACTAGCCCCCCCAAGTTGCAGCTGTATGACCTACACGTTCCCCAGGTGATTTCAACACAGAACTCTGCTCCGTGTCCCCGACTTACGGACACAGAGGAGAAATGCCCCTGCCTCGCTGCCCGCGGGAATCGCTCTGCGGAGCCAAGAAAAGAATGCGAAGCCCCAGGCCCCCCCCCCCAAGACCTGGGAAATCAGCATTTCCGGGATAAGACCCAGGCCAGGTATGTCCACAGGTTTCCCTGGTGTCTCGGATGCTGTAACAGGATCCGTGGACTGTGGTTTGTAAACCACGGGATTTTATTAGGTTCTGGAGGTCGGATCCCAACCTCACGTGCAGGCAGATGGAGCAGCCGGCGTTTCCCGGGCCACAGCCAGGGGCATCTTGCCGTGCCCCCCACATGTGGGGGGGTGAGCCGTACACCCTGCGTGGAGGGGAGGGGTGCCATGCCCCCGGGTGGAGGAGGGGGGCACCGCACTCTCCGGGGGCCTCTCATCAGCTCACTCGTCGCACCCATGACGGCGGAACCCTCATGACCCCCCCGGTCACCTCCCAAAGGCCTCACCTCCAGATCCCGGCACCCTGAGACTGGGTGGGACGTGATGCGTGAGTTTGGGGGGGACCAGCGTTCGGCGTACGGCACCAGGAGATTCTAACTGCAGCCGCACCTCAGGGTGCTGCTCTGGAGTCGGCCTCCCTGGGCCCTCACACCTAGTCAGACGCGGGCCCCCCGTCCCTGTGGTCTGGAACGTTCCCCTCTACACGACAGCCAGCGCCCCGGCCCAGTGACGAGGCGTGGGGGTGGGGGCCTTCGGGGACCACGTACCACGTGGGGCTCCCCCGGCGGGTAGACGCTCAGTGCCGACATCCTCTTCTGAGCAGGCACCAAGGGCGGTCTCTCCCTGACATACGGCTCTTTCTGGATCTTCCTCTGCAGTATCAGAGACAGGAAAATGGCCAGCAGGACCAGGCCCAGGATGGCCGCCGCCACGATGAACCACAGCTCGCTGTAGAACGCCGCACCCCTGCTCCCCCGGCCCGTCTTATCCCCGGGACTTGTCAGCACCAGGCCTGCAAAACCGGGGGACAGAGGAGGGGAAGGTGACTTCGGAGGGACCCTGCGGTCTCCGCCCTGATGCCGGACAGAGAGCAAGCGGGACAGGAGTTTCGAGCCGCTGGCCTCGCGGTGCATGTCTGTGCTGGCGTTCAGGCTCGGGGGACAGGCGGTTTGGGGTCGGCGGGCGCGAGCAGAGGCCCACGGCCCTCGGGAGGCCCGCTGACACTCAGGCTGAACGTCACCACTGCCCGGGCTCGCATCTGGGGAAGACAGTGGGGGGCAGAAGGGGGGCCTCTCGGGGCCTCTGAAAGGGGTCATCCAAATGACCTTGAGGAAGTCCTGCCTCGCCGCTGTGTGTCCCAGGAGCAAAGTCCTTTCTGGGCCCTGGGCTCCAGTGACGGCCAGCCTGGCCGACGATGCTGCAGACACCCCACTGTGTATGCAGCTGGCTCCGTGGAGACCCGGGGCCGCTTCTTTACGAACTAGCCCCGTTCCTGAGAAGTTCTGTGCACACTGGGCTTTGAGACCTCAGATCCCCTTCTCCAGCCCGGGCTTGCTAACGTGGTGGGTTTACAGTCCAGGTGCCCCGGCCTCCTGGGACATAGTGAAAGTTCCACAAGACACCACTCAAGGGCCCGGGAGAGCTTCCCGCAGACAGAGGCGCCTTCGGCAGCAGGACTTACCCTGGGTTTGTGTGCAGGGGCCGGCAGCTCTGCCGACGTGACTCGCTGTCTGTGACTCTAACGGAGGGTCGGGTTTAGTGAGCACGCCCTGTGGCCGGCTCTGTGCTTACAGGATGGGGGGAGGGGACGGGAGCAGCAGGTAGCCAAGGCTATGGCCATGGGGGAAGCTGGAGGCAGCCAGACAGACAGGAGGAAGGCTCATGGAGGCCCCTGCGGGACCAGGCGAGGCAGCGCCATGGTGCGAGCCGAGCAGGAGAGGGTCTCAGCCATCACCTCCAGCCCCGACGCCCACGGGGGCACCTGGGAAGCCCGGTCTGCGGGAGCCTCACATCTGCTCTCGTGGAGCATGTGCTGACGGCCGAGAGGCGGGACGAACAGTTACAGACGCCCGTTCACTCGCGGGGCAAACGTCCCCCGTTTCAGCACCTCGAGAACAGGGTGGGGGGGGGGTGGCTGCCCGGCAGGCACACCCACATTCCCGGGGGAAGGATGAAAGGGAAAGCATGTAAAATCGGTTGGGGATGTTCGAGGGGGGGAGGGAAGGTGACCGAAACTAAAACCTGAGTCCACGAGAAGGGGGACACTTCTCTGCGAACGTGGCTCTACCTCTGGCGGCTCCATGTTTAAAGAGTCACTTCGCCCCTCGGGGCCTCTGCGGCCCCATCTCTAAACCGAAGAGTCGGGGCCCACGCCCCAGCAGGCCGGAACCCCCCAGCTGTGCACCGATGCGTGTCGGTGACCGAAACGATGACCCTGCTTGCGCGCATGGGGCTGGGTCCCATGCACGTGGCACGGGGCTGTCGCTCCAGGAACAGATCAGGGGGCCCGGGACCCCTGCTTGGGAAGACGCGGGGAGGGCGCCCTGCCCGGGGGGAGCCTCGAGAAGCAAACAGCCCTCAGAGCAGGGGGAGGGAAATGAGGACTGCCTGCCTCTCCCGGTGGAAGGCGGCCTGAGGCGAGGGACCACGAACACTTAAAAAGCTACATCATAAAAGTTAAAACCGACCACGACCAGCTGGACAATACACCTGGAAACCCCCCATGACGCCGTGTGGACCTCGGCGTTCTTCCCTCGTCAAGAAGAACCCTTCTTTTCAGAGTTCTGTCACTGTGGGGATGCCGCCCCTCAGCGGGCTTCGCTCAGCTTGGGGTCCTGGCCCCCATGCGGCAGGGTCACTGGGCTGTGCCCGTTTCAAGAGCTGATTCTCAGCCTCTCCTGGTTCTGAACCTCGAGCTCTCATCTTAGTGACAAGCTTATGCCCCCCTGGGCCTCCATCTGTCCACTTGTGAAGATATTGGAGTTGCTAAACATATGCCAGATGAGGTCTGCTCTATCCCACAGATGCTACTGAATAAGATAAAGGAGACCGTGAGGGAGGAATTGTGTTGTGGGTTAGAAATCTTACACGGCCCAGACAATGAAAAGTCTGGAAATATAAAATAATGTTTTACTGTTTTTTTTTGTTTTTTTTTTTTTTTTTAGGCGAGGGAACCCTTGGTTGACCTCGCAGATTGCAAGGACCTTGTCAGTTTATAATCCCTTATTTTTATTTTTTATGCCTACAGCACCTGGTCTTCCTAGGGGGTCTCCCATCCAAGTACTAACCAGGCCCGACGCTGCTTAGCTTCCGAGATCAGAAGGGATCGGGCTTGTTCAGGGTGGCATGGCCGTAGACCCTTGAAGACTTTTAAAAGTTCCTTACAAAACTTAACGCAATTCCTTCCACATAGTCTATGCGAGTACATCGTTAGCACAAGTACGTATAAACGAACGTATGCGTGTTTCTTTAGCAAGATGAGCAGTGCTACGCCACACGTAACACGAGCCGGATGCTCACCGAGTCCAGTAGATGTGTCATACTGGATCAGGGGTGTCTTCACGGTCCCTTCATCTGTAGTGCAGATGACCTGGAAAAAGAAGGCTGGAAAAACGGTCAATGAGTCGGTCACCCGGCGCCCGCGAACGGAGGGCACGCTTCCACAAAAGAGCAATGTGTCACGGCGGGAAAAAGTCGGAACGCAGACTTCGAGGGCCCATTGTGAGGTTTTGCCTACTATGCAAACTTACGTCTAATTTTAAAATTATCAAGAAAAACAGCTAGACAAATTAGTGTAATGATAGCCTATACGTAGATAACGGAAGTAAAGAAGCTCGGAGCTTATGGAGCACGGGAAAAGAATTATCAGTGGAGAAAAGGTGATAATGCATGCAGTGTGCCTTGTTCTGCTTGGGGCCCAAACCTGCCCCTATGAAACTTACACCTGCACCCTTCGCTCAGGGACTCAGAGTTCCTTATTAAGCGGGAGACAGCAAAAGGGATCCTGGAAATCAAATGGTCTAAATGCCTCTTTCGATAGCCAGGAAACCGAGGGAAGTCCGCACAGATGGTTAGAGGCCTGTCAGGGGGCAGAACCAGGATCTGTCACCCGTCAGGCCACCTTCCCTTCACGCCAGCTTCCCAGGTGACCAAGATAAACTCTGAATATGAAACTGTGTAGCTGAGCTGCTGCACAAACGCTGTGGATAATTCCAAATACTGTAAACGCAATGCTGGAGCTCACTGTTTACATGTACTTTTGAGGCACAGTAAGTAGTATTTTTAAGAAAATTAAAAAAAAAAAAAAGACAAACAAACAAAAAAAATTGATTCACTGTATAAATCCAAATTGCTGAAGATGGCTTCACATCCACTGGTTCTGTGGCCATGTTGATCATAAAAAATACTTAATACCTGGTAATGTTTTTGCTCAATTCAATTTAAAAACAAGGGAAACCGAAGTAAACATGTACATAGGGAGAAAACATTCGGAGTCCAAGGGCAAAGGGCCGTTTACTCCAGCAGGCGCAGATGCCTAGCTTGGTTAAAGATCGCCCTACGCAGGGGCCGCAGAGGCTGCAGATGGTCACTGCCTGACTGGGCTCTGTCTGGAGGCCGCGGACGCAGCCGGACAATCTCTGAGCTCCCCAAAACGTGCTCCTCCGGGAGACTCGCTGATGACCTGTGGGGCCATCTCCCTCGGGAACGCAAGCTGCCCTTCCGTCTGCTTCCTCCTTGGGGACACCAAGGTCACCCGGCACTCAATGCATCATCACGTCGATGCATCAAGCGGCAGACAGGGAAGAAAACCTCGTTTACTCCGAGCAGTAACTTTTCTGCCGGAAGTGGCCACTTAAACTGAGACGTTTTAAGGGTGAGCCGTGGACAGTCACCTTCCGGACCGCCCGTCTCGTAAAGCTGGGGAGCCGCGCGCCACCCACGCACGCTGCGGAGCGGGAGCCGGACACTCACTTTTGTCCGCGGTCCTCGGGATGTAGAGGGTGGTGTCCGAGCCGCTGTACACGCGCTGGGCGCCGTCCATCAGCACGAACTCCCTGAGCGGGCCGTTCAGGAAGAAGGAGCCGCTCCAGTTGACACACACCACGGACGAATTGCTGTCCACGAGAAACGGGGCTCGGTACTGAGGCACTGGGGGCAGAAAGTCGCGCACTATTGAAACGGTAACGTGCGAGGAACCTTCTTTAAAAGAGAAGCAAACGAAAGAATTTTTTTTTTTTTTTTTTTTTTGGCCTTGCTGGAATCCTTTACATTTTCCTCGGTGCTTAAAAAAAAATAAAAAATAAAGCTGGCATTGGGGGTAAAGAGAAAAGCAGTGGGAGCGCGTGTGAGAAACGCTTTCTTGGCAATATGGCTCCTGCTTCCCTCCCCCCCAAAAAATCGATGCAGAGCGGTGTTGTGTGAAATAAAACTATTAGCATACAATGGTCCTGCTCTCCGACACAACCCTGGAGCTCGGATCTGGTTGCTTTTCCCCTCTTTTAACAGGTAAAGCATCCTTCACACTGTTAACTACAGCAGATAGCTATTTTTCATATCAAATCGATATTTATTGCTACAAAACCCCAAGGACTCGGTGCAGTTAATAAATTTTTTTTTTTTTTCCTCCAAAACCAAACTGCTTAGATGGTGAATTATGTCTTTTTGGCACCCATTTATTTTTAAAGCTTCTTCTTGAACTGTTAGTTTGTTTTCTAAGGTAGTTAAAAAGCCTTGCGAATACCAATTCGAGTATAATAATTCATTGCCTCGGCTAATCAATCAATAGTATAGTACATTAGTATATAATCAAGCTCAGGTCTTCTAAGTATTATATTAGGTATAAAAGTAATGTTTTTAGCATCTTACTGGCATAGTTTTTTTTTTTAATATATATTTTAGCTCCTTATAAAACAAAAGAATAAGAATCCTTAACTGAGGCTCATCTTTTAAATAATTTTTATAGAAACAAATGAAGGAACATCACATCATGTTATCAAGTCAGAAAAGATTTATTTCATGAAATCTCTTTTTCTCGGAAATAATATATTTGCAACAGCATTAAGATCCATCTATGTACTAAATTGGCTTTTAAGAAAAGAAAGTGGTAGAAATAAATTGGATATCTTTTTTTTTTCCTTTAAAAATTAAATGTAGCTGTTGCTGATGTTAGGGAATAAATACAATAAGAAATAAGTATGGTTTTGTGATTATAAGATTCAACCATGAAGACCAACGTGATTCTTATCTTTCAAGATGAGACATTTTCATTAAGCCATATTTTTTCCCTACGAATACTAAAATAAGGCCTATTTAAATATCTGTTTTTTCTAACACAAATTATGCCTAATATTACTGTTTGTTGTCGTTGTCTATGACTTCTCTCTGTGACTTAATTCGAGAGATTTCCATTTCTCTGTACGTTATGACAGTAGAAACAAAAGAAGGCTTGTAAATAATAAGAAAACAGGAGCTTAATTTGCTTTGCACGATTTGAAGAGCTTCCTGAGGAAATGAGTGACCGATCGAACAATCAAAATACTTAGGAATAACGGATCTGGAGACACGGAATGGTACGGCCACTGTCCCCTTAGCATTCGATGTACTTTACTGCACTTAATCCTCAAGACAATCTTTTCCGAATGGGCAAGTGACGACATGAACGCTTGCTTTTAAAAACGCCGACGCCAAATACTGAAGATGAGGTGATCTGATAAAACGTTTCTGGACGGCAAATCCGCAGTAAGAATACCAAGCCTTAGCATGTTCAAATAGCTGATGCAATCTGACACCACATTTATAAAAGGAAAAGGTGAGAAGCAACTGAAATGCCCAACCTATGCACAGGATGGAGTATTATACGGTCGTTTAACCTGATGGACAAAGATCTTTCAATGCCACAGGAAATGCAAATAAAATAACATCGGGTACGAAGAGCAGACGATGAAATTTTAATTACAGTGGGATCTCCGCCATGGGATAAGAATGCACAGGAAGGTTTTAATGGGAGGATTTATGCCGCTGGGTGATGGGGGTCACACACAGGACCGGCTTCGCGGGTGAGCGACCTGTGCGGCTGGACAGGTATCCTCCACACGTGGAGGGGCCCTGGACTTAGCCTGATGCTCTGCTGTCTCTCTCTGGAAATTCTTCATGATTTTTGAACGAGGAGCCCCCCCCCACGTTTCCATTTTCCACCGGGCCCCACATGTCACTAGTTCTGATGATAAGTACTTGCTTTACTCTTAATACTTTTTGTATTTGCCAGTTTTAAACAATAGACTTATATACCTTATAAAATTTGAAATTATGTTTAAAGAAAACTAATGTAAGGAGGCCTCGATTAATTAGTCGGTTGCCCTTTTCCGTGACGGACTGCCTTTCTGCTTTTCCTGACATGCCCTGTCTCACGGCTTTCTGGACATGCTGGAGATTATGCCATGCGATTGTAAATGGAAGGGAGTGACAATCTTCCTAAACAACAAAAAAAATCATCTCAAATGTTTATTCGTTTTCTTCATTTCAAATCATTAACTTCCCCTAAATTGGGTTTCACCCCATTACTACATGAAAAATCTTCCTAAACTCCCCTTTGGTCCTTGTATTATTAACTGCAAGAGGCATCTTTTTCCCCCAATAGTCGCTTTCACTGATGTCACAGTAGCATTCAATGAAACTGAACATGCACGCGAATCCTTTTAAAAACCGGGTTTTCCCTGCTTCCCGTGGCGAGCCTCTCCCGGCCGCGTCATGTCACCGAATCCCCGGCTCGTGGTGGCGGCCGCCCCTACTCACGTTCCCGCTGGGTGGTGAAGCCGATCCACTCGGAAGCACCGCTGCCCGCCTCGTTGTGGGCCAGCACCCGCAGCCTGTAGGCGGTGTGCGGCTGGAGCCCCCCGAGGCTGGCTCTGCGCCCCGGCCCGGTGTACCTCGTCTCGGTCTGGCCAGGAGCACAGGGAGCGGCCGCGCTGGGAGGGCAGGCCCGGTGGAGCTGGAGCTCATAGCTGCAGGGAGGATGGGCGGAGGGAGGCAGGGAGGACGGGTGGGGGGAGGGAGGGTGGGCGGGCACAGAGGGAGAAACGGGCAGAGAGAAATTAGGCAGCGGAATTAGTCTGACTCTTTTACAAACGCGTATACTTCGTGAGGAGACATTTCATTCTCGTTCAGCTGCAAGGTCTTGAGGATGCCCATTCGTGGGAAACCACTCCCGGGAACGTCTCGTGGAACGCTTCTGGAAGGGAGCAGTGGGAATGACCAGAGAGACGAGAGAGGTCCCCGCACGCACGCGCGGTACCCCCAGTGACGAGTCGTCCTCGTCCGCAGCGGCGGGTACTCCTGCGCAGAGGAGACTGAGAAGACCCTCCTCCGTTGACAGCAAAGGACACCTTGCTTTTTCCCGATTACTTTACGTACGACAACTTATTATTTTTTTTGAACAGTGGTTCATCGCGACATTTTTAATTAGCTCGAGGATACTCTGATTTAACCACAGAACTTTCTTACGTTCCCGCTGAGGGTACAGAGTGAATAAGTCCAGAGAACCACGAGGAGAAGCAGACTCTAAACGAACGCAAACACACAGCATCGTCTTTCAGATTTAAAGACAAGTTTGCGGTTTCCCTTTCTACCGTTAGTTATGATTTAGACGCGTGGCAGGGAGCGTTACCGCTCCAAGCAGTTTATCCGTCTGTCTGGCCGATAAGCATGCTTCTAGGGCAGAGTGGTGGATTCTACGTTGGCATGCACGTCTCGTTTGGGTTGGTTTGTCCAAGTCTGGCCAGTTACCTTTGGATGACGCCATTGGCAAAGAGCGGGGGACTCCACTGGAAGGAGGCTGTCCTCGAGGCCAGCGTCTGGATCTGGGGAGACGGCAGCCCCGAGGGGGGCGCGGGGTGAGTTCTCAGCTCTGCTGTGGGCCCTCTGCTGCAGCAGCTGAAGCACGTGCAGGCCTCCACCCCGACTGCGTACGTGGTGAAGGGCTTCAGGCCGTGAAGGGTCTGCTGGGTGGCCATGCCTTCGGACAGCTGCAGGAGACAAAGGACGAGAAGAGGCCACGTCACAGATCACAGACCGCAGGAAAACACGACCGTCTTCCCTACCTCCCGCGAACGGACAGCCCCGCGGTGCCGCGTCTGGAAGATGCGCCGTGGGCCGTGTGTACGATTTACCCTCAAGGAACCGCCCGCCCCCCGGAGAGGCAGTACTGAAACACGCCCGAAACGGGCGGATTTAAGTTAGCTGGAACTTTGAACTAACAGGATGGAAATCCCAAGGCATCACATCGTCCATTACCATGGAAGGATATTAGGAAATGGGACGGAATACAAAAATCAGTGATCGAATTCTGCGACCCTCAGAACGATCCATTCATGAACAATAAAATCCGAACTTGAATCATATTCCCAGTCGACGCCCACTGAGGTCTATGTTCTGCCATTGTTACCTGCTTGTCAATCTGGGGTTGCAAATCCCCTGACAACCATGTGAAGAGTTGGGTATTGAAGAGCTAAAAATGTGCACTTAATATATATTTGTAGATTTTATATAATTTATGTTAATTTAAGAGCTTGCTTGATAGTCCATCTTTTTCTCTGAGGGTACTGGTTTATATAAAAAATATCATAGTCTTTTCCCCAGTCATCTTTGTTACATCATAAACTTTTCAGTTAATTTGTGGCAAAGTTTTTAAGCTCATCGTGGTTTTATTAAATACTCTTTGGAACAGAAGTGTTTAGACACTGGAAACTAATTTTCACACTGATATAAGCTACGTGTAATTAAGAAGCGCTGTTATTTAAAAAATGCATACAGCAAATGCATACTCCAAATATAAATTATTTTAGTTTAATAATATCACTTTATAAGCACAGATAATCAAGGATTGATTGTATTTACATCATCCGTGTTTATTGAATACGAAGCCCCGAAGAAAATATGCTAATGTTCCCTTAACACTCGACAGGCGAGGCCCAGAGTCATCTTTCGAACCTGCTGCGCTTGGGCGCCTGGCGCTCTGGCCTCGCACGGGTCTCCGCGCTCACCCAAACTGCGCCCTAAATTGGTCGAAGTCGTTTATGATGTGAGCCTGGGACACACACGATCTCTCGTCATCTCTGCGTGTTCGTGAGGAATGGGGGTGACGGCCACACAGCCGAGCCGCAGCGGGGAAGGAGACGTCGCCGCGCTGGCTCGTGTCTGCGCGCGGAAGCAGCCGCGTGGGGACCGGTGTCGCGGACGGCGAGCGTCCTCCCTGCCGACGGCCGGGTGGGAGAGAGCGGTCCCGTGACCAGGCCGCCGTGTCCCCAACGTGCCTCGGGCGCCGAGGCCCACCGGGGCTGTGGCGAGGGGCCCTGCCGCCCCTTCCGCGGGACGGGGACTTCCTCCCAGTCGCCAAAAGAAAGACTGCGTTTGAGGGGGTGACGAGAGGCCTGCGTGCGCCACAGTGAAGACTCCGGGGACGTCCTTCGCTCTGTGTGTTTTCTTCTTTTTTGTGTTAACATTCACGCCGCCGCCAGTGGCCGTTTGTCGTCTCCTTCCCGCGGGCCACCGCGACGTACGTGGCGCGAGGGTTCTCACCCATGGGGTGCGACTTCCCGCCAAGCCTCGTCTCTCGCGCCGGCCGGGACGGGGACCCCGCCGTGGGCATCGCTGCCCTCCGGCACGTGCTCCCTGCTGGTTCGCTGGCGCTCGCTGTCTCTCCCCTCGGGGACCTTGGTGCCACCGAGTTCGCCACGGGGCGGTGGAGCTCAGGCGACTCAGGAGGAAGGATCGGGGGTTGGGGGGGGACCCAGCGCGAGGGCCGGGCGCTCTGCTACTCACCACGGTGCGCGCCCCGCTGCCGGTCTCGCAGAACAGCCTGTAGACGCTGACCATGCCGTTGGGCCTCGCGGGGGCGCTGATGTTGACCACGGCGTGTCTGGAGGACACCGCGTGGAACCTGGGGGCCCCGAGCCCTTCGGGCGGGGCCGGGCCCGTCCTGCACCTGCTCCAGCTACTCGGGGCTTTGCCCGCTGAATTCACCGCCCAGACCTGCAGAGAGAGATCAGTAAGACCAGGCGAAAGGCGGCATCCCCAAACGACTGTGCGTACGTAGCAGAACGAGACGCACTTGGCCGGCACGGCCTCGGGACATGAGGGGGACGGGTCCTTCCCCGTCGCCACCGGTGCCCAGGGGAACACGGAGGCGGCCGATTTGGGAGCCCTGATGTCGGAACGCAGCTGGCGGATTTAAGCCCGATGAAAAGCCGCTCTCTCTGGGCAGGGAGTGGCGTGATTTTTGTCCACTTCTGCAAACTGCATGGATCTGCAGGCTACATAAAACTCAGCAATTCTCAAACGCGGTTCCCCTCCACATCTGCATGAAAATTAGATTTTCCTTTCATCAAGGAGGGAATAAACATATGGAAGGATGTGTAATCTTATTTATCAAGGACTATTTGTATAATTAAACACGAATATCCTAA
Organism: Rousettus aegyptiacus; assembly: GCF_014176215.1. Taxonomy (NCBI): domain Eukaryota; kingdom Metazoa; phylum Chordata; class Mammalia; order Chiroptera; family Pteropodidae; genus Rousettus; species Rousettus aegyptiacus. The sequence continues at coordinate 9,162,913 of NW_023416293.1, forward strand.
AAGGTTGCCTTAGGTCGACATTTGCATGAGTAAGTAATTTGTAGAATGTCAGGTACAATAGACAGGGTAGATGGATCTGTGAGTGTATAGGGTTAAATTAGGCCCAATAACAGCCAACTACACAGTGATCAATCAGAATGATAGATCTAAATGGCAATACAAGAAGACTGTGCGTTTGGGAGTACGGTACGGGTCTCCCTTACTGAGCTTTCACGGCGTGCAAACCTAACTTCAGGGTTTATTTTTCTCACTTGGTGTCTTCTTTCTTTCTTTTCTCTCTCTCTCCTTCTCTCTCTCCTTCTCTCCTTCCTTCCTTCCTTCCTTCCTTCCTTCCTTCCTTCCTTCCTCCCTCCCTCCCTCCCTTTTTTCTTTCTTTCTTTCTTTCTTTCTTTCTTTCTTTCTTTCTTTCTTTCTCTTTCTTTCTTTTCTTTCTTTCTTTCTTTATCATCAGCCATCTATCATTTACCTCCCTATTAATTTAATCTATCATCCATCATCTATCTACCTATTAATTTTATCTAGCTAGCTAGCTATACAAACTTGTTCTGAGCTTTTAAAACACATCTGAAAAACCTATTTGATTCTATAAACCATACATTCCGGGTATGCAGTGTTAAAAAAAAAGCATGCAAAACTTTCAAAATGAGACATTTAGAAAAAACTGTAGGAGAGTACTTTGCAGTGAGAGTTTAGTTTTGTTGTTTTGCTTCTGCGTTAATAATATATTCAGGAGAATAAACATTAGAGAGAATTTTATGAGTGCTTCTATACATTTTTGGGGGAAAGATTCGTTTGTAAAAAGTAAAAGCTTCTAACGAATTGCTCTAGGATCGCTGTCAAATGCAAATCTCCAGCCCCTTGCTGCTGGGACTGCTGGGAGCCCCATTTTAAAAAGAGAGGACTAACCTAATTCCGCACAGAACCTGCTCTTCTGCATGTTCTGAGACAGTCTTTTGCTGTCTGCATAACAACGATTCAGATCTGCATAAAGTCTACACTTTACAAAGCACTTCGACATGTTGGCCCACGGAGTCCCCCCAACACAACCTTGAAGGGTGGCTGGAAAATATTATTCGCCCCCTTTTACAGGTGAGGAAATTGAGGCTCTGAAAATGCCACTCTCTTATTCAAGGCGACAGAAGTCACGAGAGCTCAAACTAGGATTCTGCTCTCCAACGAACACTTTTACGTCTCTGTCCCATAACTTGTACTTTTGATCTGGCATGTCGTCCACTCACGCAAATAAGTTAGACCAAGAAAATTAATTCACGGGTCCTTAGACACGTATATGAAATTGTGGATTGAAACCTCAACTTGCAAGGATGGACAGGTGTACCCGGTTGTACCAGGTGATGGAGGCTGATTCTGAGAGTCACGGGAAGGTAAGGAGCAGGATGCTCAGCAAGGGCGGAGGCGGGGTTCATGGAAACCAGAGCCCAGGTCAGTGGATGCTTTTACGGACCCTTCTGCAATGGTGGGTGTCAGCCTTAAAGTGGGGAGGAATGGAACAGGAGGTTACTGCAGAGGTCAGATGTTAGGGCTGATGACAAGAGGCCCTTGGCTCCTCGGGCTGCTCCAGACCAACCTCTTTTACCACTTTCTGGGGGTGGCGGCTGCATTTTTTATTACACAAAGAGTGACGAGGTTCGAAAAGAAAATATTCTTGCAAACTGGATGCAAAATAAGGTGCGTATGTTGATACCAAATTCCTTGCCAAGAGCAGGGCACTGGTGGATGATTTAAGGGCAGATGGAATTTTAGTGGGGACCGCAATGGATAGGGGGTAGAATCAGAAGGGAAGTGACCCTCGGTGTCATAAAATCGAAAGTCGGTAAGTTGTCATTTAATTACTGAGCATCAGCAGAGCAATCGTGCAGGTACGGGGCTGTCGAAGAAAATGGCATCAAATAAGTACCGTTCCTAGAAAGTGTCAGCACAGTTCGGGGCCAGAATTACAAACATTAACGTTGCACGTATTTTTGATATGGATTCATAAACACCATTGAGGCCTTTAAATGCTGGCGTTGGAAGACAGGACCAAACCTCATGCTTTCTTGAACTTTTTACTGGGTTGGGTCCTAGGTCCAAAAATGTGATTTAATTCACAGGAATTTTAAAACACTCACGTCTCAATATTGTAATAATGTTCTACTGTATTGCTTTGGAAATATTCTCTTCTAAAAAAAACTAGTAATAGACGATTCTCCAGTCCTAACTGGGAATGTAGGGAGGATAGCGTCTTTTGTCTTCGTCGGGAGACCTTCATAATACAGTGTATGTTTCGCCCCCTAGTCTTTCTTTTTAGCATTCAATCAATTTGAGATCAAAATAGCATTCATACAAATCACCGTGCTTATGCAAAGCAGCATCAGCCTATTTACATGAGCCACTCAGAAAAGGAAGGTGGCTGCGATGAAGAGAAAGCTTACTGAGATCACAAAGCACTATGGGTTTCACAAACCTTGCAGCACAAGGCAGCGTTCTGCCACGCCGAGCCACAGGAAGGAAAGTTAAAAAGGGAGTTACCGAGGCTGTCCTCTCTGCCGCTCTCTGTTGAGCTCCTTTACCCCAAAGGTGCTGTGGATTTCTGTCTATGCCCAGCTCAACAGGAGATAAAGGAAATGAAGTTTAGGGTTTGGAATAAAAATACTAACGGATCATGCTTTCCACCAAGAAACAAGAAACTCAAGATTCGGGTCCAACTTTACAGGGGAGATCTTACATGGGGAATTCTGAGCCCTCATCTTTTAATTTTAATAAACCATTATAAAAGCCAAGAGATGAAGTATCTTGTGAACACAGTTGCCTACTTTACCTCTATTCTATGTATCTATGTATCTATGTATCTATGTATCTATGTATCTATGTATCTATGTATCTATGTATCTATGTATCTATGTATCTATGTATCTATGTATCGATGTACCTACCTATCTATCAGCTATCAATCTGCCACGTATCTACCTGTCTTTCGCCTAAATGACGAGTCCATCCTTTCGGTTTATATCCCAGGATTCCCTCACATGATCGCTAGGTACCTAAATGGAGCACGTGGGCTGCTTGCAGAAAGAAAGAGACATTATCTGGGGGTGGAAGGCCTACGAATGCCATGGCCAAAAGGAAAAAAGGATATTGTGCATCTTGGATTTATTCAGAATATCCTTATACCTACGGCGCCTAGCTAAACACATGTATCCTTTCATAATAAAATAATAAAGATGATCAAAGTTTCCACTAAAACAACTTATTTGGGTTTAGCGAATAATCGCACACATGCTTGTGTGCATACACCTCCCCACCCCCACTCACCCACACACAGACACACAATTATAGCTGTAAGAGTTAGGAACTTGCCAAAGAACTGTTAAAAAGGAGAACAAGTCTGAACTGGCCAAACTGAGGTGGCTTCTTCTCTAAGATTTTAGTTGTCAGCATGAAAAGGGACACAATGTAAGAAGATGTCACAGAAAACATAGATTAACTATGTGGATAAAATGTAAAGGAACTAAAATCATTAACCACAAATTGTGTAACTGACTAATGAAATAGTACATTAATTTCTGTTTATATTTGTTTCCAATCTAAAATTTAAAAACCTAGTGACTATTACCATCTTTATGTCATTGTCTATTAAAAAATACATTGCTTTTTTTTTTAAAAAAAAAAATTTCCTCTCTCCCCAAAACTAATTACTGTATTTTGCTTTAAATATTTTTAATTGCATAAAGTGTCAACATCTGCCATCAAGTTGCAAAATCCCATCACTGTGCACACAGTGGGTCTGATGGTTTGCTCTCTGTCGTGAACGGGCTCTGAGAGTCTTCCTTCAGAGAAATCAGCCAACGTGTATCCTGGCTACAGCCATCAAAATCATTCTGGGTACATGCGTCAGAATTTACGGTGAATGACCTTGGGACCTAACACATTCCCAAGTGTTCCTCTTGCCCAACACTGTTTGAGAAGCACAGAGGGCTGTTTTCTATAGAACCAGGCACACAAATCTCGGCACTATACATTTTTCGACTTCTCTGTCTGCGATGCCTATTAAGAGTTGTACTTTGCGTAGCCTTTGCCGTTAGACCTTTGGTCATTCACATAAGCACAAAGCCCGTATCTGTTTGAATATGTTACATACACGGTGAGCATCACAAAGTTTACTGCAGGGGCCGCTAGCTTTGCAGAACCACCACTTGCCATGCGGTTTTCACTCAAGGTGCAAATTCCCTGAAACACCGATATTTCTGGAACTTGCGGGCTCTATTTTCCCCTTTGTATCCCAGATGAATATTTTTCTAAATACTCCCAATTCATTTCCACCCGGCATTTCTCCTTCCCATTTTATTCCAGAAGGAAAGCAAGAATTTGTGAACAGAGGCATTGGTAATACTTTTTGCAGAAGAGAGAAAGAAGGAACAGTGACCACGGAGAACGGCGGAAGGGGAGCCGTGTCGGAAACCCTCCCACGCGGCAGCCCGCGGTGCGGACGCCACGAGGCTGGCTGTTCCTCACCACGAATTCCACACGTAAACTGCCGTTCTCGTTTTATTGCTGTGTCTCACTTAGTGACACGTAGCTTTCTGGACTAACATTCTTTAGGACTGATATATTCTGATATTTTCTGATTTTTCCTAGTGTAGTCTTAGTAGAAAGAGAAACCCTCAGTGTAAATTTCGAGCAGGTTCCCGGTGTGCTTTTCCTTTATAATATCATTAAAAAAAAAAAAATCTCCCTAATTGTAAAAATACGTTAGGATCCTCTTGGATGAAGAAATGCTACACGTCTTGTGGAGGCCGAAGGAGACTGTTCAGAGATGCTCTCTACACTGTCCGCATCCTGCTGATGCCTCTTTGGTCTCATATTTGCTATCGTTTTCCATGCAGGAACAGAATATAGGAATAGCCAAATCCAGCGATCTTTCACATGAAAAAAAAACAAAAAACAAAAAAACAAAAAATCTCTCTAATCTGTTGACTACCTAATGTGACGGTGACTGTCCTTGCCCTTGGAGCAACTGGAGATTTTGCTCTTTCCCCAGGCTGCTCATTGTGAGCTGTAGTATAACTGTTACATTCAGAAGATTAAGATATGGAGGAATTTTTTTTTTGAGGTCTCTGCAACTTCTCAAATAGTCCCTAACATGCTTCCTTGTGGAATAATGACAATTTTTGATTAAAAAAAAAAAAAAAAGAAAAAAAAAAGCATTTCAACAATACTGAGGACACAGTCATGTCCAACAGCTCTAGTAAGCAACATCACTGTTTATAAAAACTGGAGCCTGACAATTTGCATCCCAAATAAACAAAAATCCAACATGAACAGCTATGCCCATAATTAATAAGTAGAGTAAATAGGTTGCATGTTAACAGGCAAACAATTAAATTATTTGTTTCCTAGGGGCATGTAATGAGATTGTTATCGCATTCCCATGAGGGAGACAAATAGATATTAAAAAGGTCTTTCCAATACCTGTATTGGCTAAGGCCAGCAGCTAATTCAATAGATTCGATCGCAATCGCCCCGTCTTTCACTGCTCCTGATTTATGACTCTGGCTGTGGTGAGTCATCACTCACGGCAGTTTGCTCTCCAGCGCTCATAAATTATGCCTCATAAATAAAAAGATACAATCAACGGAATCATATCAAGTCATCTGCAACCTTGGGGTATAGTTTCCCATGGCACTCATGCTAATTCCTTTTTAAAGGGTGCTTGCCGTGGGTTTTGGATATGTTCAAAGAACACGATGCCAAAATGGGCTTCGGCAGAAGTGTAGTCAGAGAGACTCGTGGCTAAAAGGAGAAGGCGATAAATCTGAAATCGCGTTGACTTTCGGATTATTTCGTTTCATGAGCCGTCCTGCAGGCTGTAGTCATAAAGGGATGCCTTGCTGAAAAGCACTCATTCTTCGTGAGAGAAGACACCCATCACTCTCGGCAAATGTGAATACGGCTCTCTTCTAAAATACGAGGTGGGGGACACTGGCTTCCATGCCAGTGGGGGCATTCTGAAATTAGCCTCGATGCGACTTTGGCAATGATACCCAGAACCTGGAATTTATCACACACCGCTTTTTACTGCTTCTGTCTGTTCTCCTCGACAGAAAACAGGAGCCCGGTCCCGTCCAGCTCTGCGGCAGGATCCGCAGAAGTAGTTAACAGGTTCACCGGGCACTTAGACGTCTATATATGTATTATAGGTACTAATTCATTTCATTTTCCCGATAATCCTATGAGGTTGGTTTTGGAAACGGGGCCGCAGAAAAGTTGCTCCCACTTGGCTAGTGGTAGGGGCGGGCCTTCCCGTACAGGTATGTGACGTAAAAGCCCAGCCTCTTTCCCTTTTTCCATATAAGGCCATTGAAGGAAGATCTGGGCACAAGCCCTTCCCTGGGACTGTGGCAGAGCTCTGCACAAAACCGGCAGATTCTGCAGACGGCAGCCTCGCAGTAAGACTGTGGGAATTCCCACAAACGCATGGCGTCCGATCCTGCCGCCAATCAACGCGCTTTCAACAATATTACACGTTGCACAGAAGCAGATGGTACTCACGAACTTCCCGTACCGCTCCGAACGTGTAGAAGTGTCCTGCAATTCTATGACGTGAACTAAATGAATAGCTCTGCCTTAACTGCCATAGCAGGGAAGCGGACACTTTATGTACAATACGTTGCTGGAGGAAGCTAAGCTCGCAATCGCCAATCAAGATTTCCAGCCCCAGGAATGACAGTACAGTTAACTAAGTAAGATTATTTATCATCCATTAATTCAACAGGTACTGACCGAGACCTTTCTCTGTGCCACCGTCCTGTGAGCTGGGAACGGAACGGTGAACAAGGCTGGGGTTAACATCCTGGTGGGGAGAGGCAGCCAGTAAATAAACACGACCCATATCCTTACCTATTTGCTTTGTGTCTGTTTACTGAATGTGCTAGGAAATAACTGACTCATAGGCTATAAACTCCGTGGGATGCAGTGCTACAGTAGAGAAGGGTTAAGTTGTCGAACCAGCGAGGAGTTTGCCTTTCACGGGAGACCACGGGAAGGGTCCCAGTCAGGGAGTGACTTTATCTGATATCCGGTTTACAGAGTTGGCTAGACATCAAATAATATCTATGTATTTTATCTTGAAATTTAATTTTACACTTTTTAATTAACCCATTTAAAGTTCACAGCAACCCTACTAAGCTAGGTCTTTTCATCCCCTTGCTACGGGTCAGGAAACTGAGGCTTTGAGAGTTTAAGTTACTGGCTGAGGACACAGGGCCAGTGAGGCGTGCAGCCCAGGTTGTGATCCAGATCTGGGAACGACGACTGGACCTGGGGTCAGAAAATCTGGACCTGACTCTGCCGTTTTTTGACTGACTATCTTGCTCAGTCACCCAGCCTCCCAATTACGCAGAAGGAATAACACGACCTGCCCTCACAGGACTGCTCTCATATGTGCCTGCGATAAAGTTCCTATACATTTCTGAGGAATGGCATGGTGAATAAGTTTATTTAGAAATATTAAGATGTTTGAAAGCCCCAGAGCTGGATACAAATGCAATTTAGAGCAATCGTGGGTTGAATTTAAGAATATAATGCAGCCTTTGGAGCCTGAATCTCAAGGCTCAGATTCAATTTCTCCCACTCGCCCACTGTGTCCTTGGGCATGGTAATGAATCTCCCAATCCCTAAGATTTCTAAGTGTTATTATTAGTAACAACCCTTATCTCGAATGGTTGTTATGAGTTCATGCATGTAAAGCTTAGCCCATACCGAGCACTAAATAAATAATAATGGTTCCTATTAAGTCATTAAGGGCGTGAGAAGTTTTGGAAGAGAGACTGGGACTACATAGCAATTCTGTCACACGATTCTAGATTCCATTCAGCTATCCTGGTCCAACAACAGAAAACTCTCCGCGGCATCCTGAGTTCAGCCCACATCTCTCTGTGCACCTCGTTCCAGGTGCTCCCCAACTCTAGAACTTGGGGTTAGAAGAAGCGAAAGCCTGGACTTCCAGATACATTGTCTCGACACCAAAATTTGTCAACTGGATGATACTCTCTACTTGGCCTTATTGTTAATTAAAAACTTTCAAAAGCACTTCAAAGTATATGCAGAAAGAAACGTTGGAGCAATTCAATAGATTCTTCAAAGAAAATTTTACTTCCATTTCAAATATGCCTATAGCCATCGAGGAGAGAACTGCCGTTTCCTAGATGCTTATAGGCATCTTAGTAACGATCAGACCCACCAATAGATAAATTAATCAATTTACAAGAGCAAGCCACGACTGTTGTCTTAAAGATTCCAATGGAAGGCATCTGATTTACTTAAATATGTGAACAAATTTATTTCCACCTGTAGATGTGATTGCTTCAAACAGACTGAGACATATTTATTCAGAATGTAATGGAAAAGTACCATTAGTCCAAGTCCTTAAGTGCGATCCTCCTTAAGCCTTTGGATTTGCTCAGCGTTCCCATCGATCGTCACAGAGTGGCCATCGCCACCGCCTGCCAGGCGGTCCTCTGGCCCGGGAAGGGCTGTGTCGGGGAAGGCGGGTGAGGAGTCGCACCGGACTGTGGTCGCGTGTGCTTTTGCCTCCGGATCCGTTCTCTGCCCCTCCCTGCCCTGCACCCCAAGGGGCTGACTCCGCAGACCACTTCCCGAAGGAAGGAGACGGTTCAGTGTTCTGACTTCTCTGGGACTCGCGTGTGACCAGGCTGCGTTCCGCCTCTGCAGCCCCTCTCCACTGGCCGCGGCGGCTGCTGGGTTCCGGGTCGGCGTCTGTGGGACGAGGACGTAAGGGATTCTGGCTCTAGCTCGTCCCTGGGTATGCCAACGTGCCTCGTGATAGATATTCTTAGTCCTGCCCACACCCCTAAATGGTCTTGTAATGCCTCCCTCCCTGCTGAGATCCTGGTGGACACAGGAGGGAATGTTTCCAGTTCTTACGCAGGTCCCGATAACGGGCGGTAGGCGAGAGGCATTTGGTCTCAAAGGTGGAGAGATGCGAGAGAGCATTTTTGTGAAGAAACAGAGAAGTCGTGCCTCCGCGTGTCCCGATGGGATGATCTCAGCCTTCGGTATCAGGGAACCACCTTGCTCCGCAGGCTTCTGAGAGCGAGAGCGGCCGGGAGCTTGGCGTGGGAGCTGCTGCCCTGAGGGGAGGAGCCCTCTGCTTCCCCCCAGGTCTGCCGCGTCTGGGCTCGGGCGTCCCAAAGCTCTCCTTGCAGCTTGCACTGCCATCCGCATACCCCCAGGGACACTCCGTTCACAGATGTGTGTGTCTGTGTGCCCTCGGCTAAGGCTTAGCTCCCCGAGAAGTCAAGGCCAGACTTATTCAGCCTCCGGCCCCCATCCTAGTTAACTGGGCACATGCTTTGAACTTGATGGGAGGGGGCAAGGGCTGGCTTCCCACCCAGCTGATCGGTAGGGCCACACCTCTGGGCAGATGCTAAGTGCTAAGGTCTTTGTTTTTGTGCTCTACAAAGGTATGGATTCCTCAAAGATACGGCCCTTTGCAAAAGGGTCAGATCACGGCCAGACGTTGGTGTTTTCGGAAAGGCGACGTGCAGACGGGTTTGTGAGCGATGACGCGAGTTCATCTCCAAGACAAAACGGTCTTGTGTTAAAGGAAAATCAATTTGTTTAGTGCATCGCTTCCTGAATGATCGCTGCGAGATGACTCAGGGGCCATCCAGACCCGGCACTTACGCAGGCTAAATGCGTCCAATGTTTTAGTGCGTTTACTTCAGTTCATTAATCTATATCTTTCACGATTTTTCTACAAGAACTGGATTTTTGGGCTGATAGCCTAGGTTTTTTTTGTTTGTTTGTTTGTTTTTAACCTGTTCTCTACCTTTCTTAGGTTGCAACAGGGATTAGCCAGTAAATGCAAATTTGAGATAGTTTGTTATGCAAACCAAATTAACTACTTTCTCGCTGGGAAGCAGGGCAGAGTAAGGGTTGCAGAAGAGACATTGTAGCCTGAAGTCCTTAACTCTGTCTCCCTCTGAACTGTGGGTCCCTTGGTGCCTGGTGGCTCTGAACAACTCCTGGTGAGAAACCTGACTAGAGCTAAGACACACCCTTAGAGTTTTCCATTCCTTAGAAAACCGAGATGCTTACAGACCAGGTGGCCAATTATTTAGTCCAATGACACAATGGGACGCAGAAGGCGCGATAATCACTAGTTTGCGCATATCTAAGAGACGTTTCCTCTGATCAGAGGCCAAAGATTTCATGCTGACTCTAACAGAGGTGCATTTTTACTCATAAGGGGGAATAGATAATTGAGAAAAGAGGGGTCTTTGATAACTTGACATGTTTCAGTGCAGCTAACGAGCAAAGAACAGAAGGATGGCCACGGAGGCTCTGGCTGTTCCTGACACTTTTGTGTCCAACTGCGGCATCAATAAGTTTTTTCTTTCTTCACGATACGAACTACAACGCTGATCCTAAACCCTTGGAACCTGATGTGTTTTTAAATAAATAATTTCTTTTCCCGGAGTTTTGGAAAGGTCGTAAAATACAACTGTGTATTTCCCCGGAAATGCCTTGTAGTAAGTAAGACACAGTATTTCTGCAGCAAAGCATGTAAACGTTTGTATTAAACAGGATAAACAAATGCTGTAAATAGTCTCACGTTTGTCTAGATCAGGTTTTGGTGCCACGTGAGTCTGGCCAAACCTAGAAAAATACTTTTTATTTTTAAGAGATCTTTAGATTTGGAATTGCAAGCAAGGGATTATGGATGTATGTATATCCGTGTACTTCTCCGAACCATTCAAGAATCTATATTTTCAACTCTAACTTCATTGGGTAAGTCTGTCCCGTTCATTACTGTCCCAAACATACTGTTCTCATACTGTTCTCATACTTAAGATGTTACCTCTAATCACTGCCTTCATGGATCTGTTCACCAGATTCCTAGTGACTTGGTGATTCTGCTATTTCTAGTTTTGGTCAGCTTTTCAGGGTTGTTTCCTCTCTTAGAAAACTGCACTGGGCCTTGTGCCTGGCACTTTGCACTGGGATCGGCCAGTGAGCTTCCTTCGACTGCAGGCGAGAGGAACTGGCTCTGCCGTGCGCAGCAAGGAGCTTCGCGGGAGCGTGCGGGATTAACAAGCCGGCTGCACCGCCGGACTGGGAGGCAGCAGGGACGAGAAACGCTTTCGGGCGGACATCAGGAATATTTCATCCGAACTTCTCGCTCCCGCCTTTTAAAATTCCGAGTCACTCTGCTGAACGGCAAGCCCCAGACGAACGTGACGGGCTGGGGCCGGGGGCCCACGTGCCCCCCGCTTGGCTGCGAGACAGTCTGAGGCACTGACCGCACCCCCACCCAGCCCGAGCAAGGGGCGAGTGAGCCATTCCCCAGGTGCGCGCGGAGGGCAAAGCAAAACAAACCGGGCACAGGTCTCTACGGATTTCAGCACAATTTCTACGTGCATTCACGTACATAAATTCTTGGCTGCTTAGGGACACGCGAAGTTCTAGTGTTTAGGCTCTTGTCCTTATCCTAAGCTTACGTCCTCCCCACGCAAGGGTTAGCTGTTTCTCTCCTCTCTTTTCAGCACTGCACATCTTTCTTGAGCACCGGGGCTGGAGATTCTGGCCATTATTTCCTCTCGGTGCAATTAACGAGTCACTGTCAACGTGATCTTTTAACGAGGAGCATTTCCCACCAAGATAACACCGAGGGAGGTAAGCTTAGCCTTCAAAACCACGTCACCCATAAGGCATGCAAATACTTCGCCTGAAATCTGCATAGAAATAACACACATACACCACATGGGTCCGGAACCGAGAAAAGGAATACGGCAAACGAGTACGGCCTTTCCTCCCTCAGTGACGGCTGCAAATTATTACGGGACATCGCTAACTTGCTCCAGCCGCACGTCTAAGTGGCTTTTCGCCACGCGCGCTTCTCACCTGGTACTCGTACTCCGTGAACGGCGCCAGCTCCGAGTCCAGAAAGGAGCTGGCGCTCCCGTTGTAGGTCAGCACGGGCCGCGCGGCGGCCTGTCTCCTGTACAGCTCGTAGCGTGAGACGCGGCCGTTGGGCTGCCGGGGTCCCGCCCACAGCACGGACACCGCGGGCCGGAGCCCGCCCGGCGCCGACCGCACCTCCAGGTGCGGGGGCGGCTGCAGCAGGGGCGCCGACTCGGCGGTGCGGGCGGCGGCCCAGTCGCTCGACGCGCACCCCAGCTCCGTGCAGGCCTCGACGCGCACTTCGTACCTGCGGGACACAGGGCAGAAATGGCCCGTTACCGGCAAAGCAGATTTTCACTGCGAGAATCTTTCGAAGACCAACGACTTTGAGGAGCTAGATCACTCTGATCTATCGCTAGCCCTCTGAAGGAACAGCAAAGAAACTTTAGGGCATGTCAGTCCTCTTGGCTTTGCAAAGTGAGGCAAAGGTTTCCCTCTGTGTGGAGAGGGTGGGCACTCTGCTTCCCTGACCAGGAGCGTAAGGAACAAACGGACTGTCATGGTCCTCCCCGGCCCGCAAAGGCTGGGACGCTGCAGAAGTTCTTAACACGGCCACGCGGAATGCGGGGCCTGGCACGTGAGCATGTCCAGCCCTGGGCTCCTCCTGCCTGGGCCAAGGGACTGATGCCCTGCCCCTCTCACGTCTGGTCACGAAGGAATGTGCTGGAGGGAAGGTCTCCGCGGTCATAAATCCCCGCCCCTGACACCTGGCATCCTGAGACGGGCTCGCTTACACCACACCGGGACCTTCTGGGGTCAAAGTGACCCGGCCACACACTAGATTATCGATCACGGTGGCACCTTACCGCCACCCAGCTAAACTCAGCCAATCGATGACGCTTTGCCTCGTAGCTGGTCCCTTGCCACTTGGGAAGCCTCGTTTCCACAGCAGAGACTTTTCCCTTTCAACAGAAGGGGCTTCTGTCTGTATGAAGCGCCCACGGCCTCTTGCCTGTTCCCACACCTTGGTGATATTATGGCACCTCTAATTTCCCCTCGAGCATCAGCCATCTTCCGTTCTTCCTTTATTTTTTTTGGGGGGGGGGGGGGGCTGGCCTTTTCCTCTCCTATTTTCTGCCTTCTCTCTCTCTGCTCCTACGATCCCTGCTTTCTGTTCTCTTCCTTGCCGATTCCCTCCCCTAGTCACACCCTTCTCTTCCTCTGTGACACGTCTCACTCCCTTCTTCTGCTCTTCCCTCACCCCCCTCTGCTCTCGTGCCCTTCCCCACCGTGCTGGGGACAGCAGTTCGGTGGGGACCAAATCCACCGCTGTGTACGGCGGATCTGACTTCTAGTCGATTCCGTGAAGTTGGTTTCGGTTTCCCACGAATGGATTACTGGTTTTCTGAATTACCTGTAGCAGCTTTAAAATTCTGAGTCAGATCATTTCTGCCACTTAAGGGATCCCCAGGCTCCTTCCCACTGACCGGTGCGGGGTGTGGGTGCCCCCAAGAGGACGCACTAATATGCAGTATTCGGTAAACATTAACCTGCTGGAAAAACCCCAAACTACGTGAACCCAAACTTCACAAAGACGCGACATTCTGATTTAAGTCATTGATGTAATTTATATCTTCAATTACTATGGATGGTGAAGAGAGATCCCTCATTATCTTAAATACCATTGCTAGGTTATTAGATAAATCAAACTTTTCTTTTAACCTTGGGAAGTACGGCCCCCTCACATCCGGAAACCTTTTTCTTCTCTAGAAATCTTTATGAATGAGAGTTTCAAAGAGGAGCAAGTTGATATGATTTTTGAAACTTGCAGCTACCAGTCAGGTAAAGAGGAAGCCAGTTGTGCAATGTAAATCTGCAGATAACATGGGCCTTTTCAGACTAGGATGAAAACCAGCTACCACGGCATGTGGGTAGCTGTGGAACGTGCCTGCAGAAGCTTTAATTACTGGTTAATGCGACGCTAAAAAACTGTCATGAGTGGATGCATGAGACCATGAATGCTTCCTTTAAACAGCACCGTGTAACAGAGGTAATTAGAGAACGGATCTAATCCACCCATCACGGCAGTAAGAGCTGAGTTTTGCCAGTGGTGGTTGGAAATAAACCCTTTCGGCCTTTAAATTTTTAAAATGGTTCTGTTCCATTTTGCTAAATTTTAAGCATAAAATGTCTTTTATTATCCTTCTCTCTGGGGATGTAACTTGCTTAAAATGTGGTGGGGCAAAAGGCCGAGCGATTCGTGAAGCCGTGGGGGGTGGTGCACACGCCTGGGAACACTTGGGGGCCAGAGGGGGCCGCTGGGAACGCGTGAGCTGGCCAGGCGGCACCGTCCCACGAAACCGTGACGTCAGGAAGGAACCAGAAGGGACAGGTCCTGCCCAGCAAGGTGCCCCTTACCAGCCCTAAGGGGGGTGAGGAAATCGTCTAAGGAACCTCATTATCTCTGGAAAAAGCACCAGATTCAGTAAGAAGAACGTTCCCAGAACTAAATGCTAGTCCGCCCACCTCGGGCCCGTGAGAATGCTCGCTCACTGAGCTGGCACCTTTTTCATACTGAAAAACAATGCCTCATTCCCCTCCCCCTCCCCCACCCCCCCAGCCTGCATCACATGACTGGCTGCACTGGGGCTCTCAGACTGTCCAGGGGTCCCCAGGAGGGACTAGACGTAGGAACTGACCCATCCCTGTGCTACTTGTTCCAGACACTGTGAACCACAAACGCGTCTGAAAAACTGACGCCCAAAACGTCAGCTGCACAGGTTCTGCTCTCTGTAAGTGATGCATCCAGGTTCTAGCCAGCCGGGGATGCGGCGCACGCGCGGTGGTGGCTTCGGGCAGGGGGACAGCGCACGCGCGGTGGCGGCTTCGGGCGGGGGACAGCGCATGCGCAGTGGTGGCTTCGGGCGGGGGACAGCGCACGCGCCGCTCTCGGCGTCTTCCCGCGGACGGACTGCGGACCCGCACCACGGAGGGGACGGCCGCTCGGCACGCGCGGCGCCGGGCACCCCCCTGCACCCACCTGCGGAACGGCTGCAGCCGGGTCGCCACGAAGGCCCGGGCGCCGAAGGAGCCGTGCGTGGCGTCGATGCGCACGGTTTCGGCTTCTCCCTCGAGCAGCTCGCGGACGGAGAGGCTGTAGTTGACGATGCGGCCGTTCGGCCTCACGGGAGGGTCCCAGCTCACTGATATCGCTCGGGGGCCCTTGGGCTGCAGTTTCGGGGGCTGCACCCCGGAAGGCGCCGAAGGGCTGGTCCGGTCCGTGACGAGGGGACTCGAGACGCCGCCCTGGCTGTTGGTGGCGGTCACCGCGTAGCCGTACTCCACCCCCGGGGCGAGCGCGAAGTCGTGGTAGCGCGTTTCCAGGCCCGCGTACACGAGGCTGCCGTCCCGCCTCAGTTCGTAGCCCCTGATGTGGCCGTTCGGGGTCCTCGGAGGCGTCCAGGTGATCTCTATCGACGCCGAGCCTGTGACTTGCAGTTTTGGGGGGTCCATGTCCTGCGGGGGGGCCTCCATCGTCCAGGCAGAGCTCGACGCACCAGTCGTGCAACCTGCGCTTGTGCAGGCGACTAACGAGAAGTTGTACCGCGTGTGAGGCCGCAGGCGGGGCACCGGCAGGGACAGGCTCTGCCCGGCCAGGTACTCCCGCCCGTCGCACCTGAGCGAATACTGCGTGATCCTCCCATTCGGAGCGGACGGTGGTGCCCAGGACGCGTTGATCTGCGTGGCGCTGACGGCCCGGAGGGCGGGCGCGCCGACCCCCGCGGGGGCGGCCTCGGGGGTGGTGACGCTGGCGGGCGGGCTGGTGGCGCAGCCCCCCGCCGTGCAGGCCGTGAGCGCGTAGCTGTAGGTGTGGAAAGGGCGGAGCTCGTGGTCCGTGTGGTTCCGCGCCGCGGCGTCGAAGCTGAGGGCCGAGGGCGCCCCGGCCCGGTGCAGCCTGTAGGCCTGCACGAGCCCGTTGGGCCGCGCCGGCGGGGTCCAGGCCACCAGCAGCGCCGGGGGGCTCGCGCGCACGCAGGTGACCTGGGGAGGCGCGAGCCCCGCCGGGGGCGCTGGCCGCGTCCTCACCGCGGTCCACGGGCTGCCGGTGTGGCCGGCCGCGTTCCACGCGCGGATTCGGTAGCGGCACAGCGTCCAGGGCCGCAGGCCGGTGTCGATCCACGCGAACGCCCCGCGCTCGGCCGCGTACTCCGTGAACACGACCTGGTCCGCGGCCGGGCGCGTCTGACCGCCCGGGGCCTCCGCCTCGACGCACCGGCGAAGCACTTCGTAGCGGCTCACCTTGCCGTTGGGGTGCAGGGGCGCGGCCCAGGCCAGCCGGACGCTCGTGGCGCCCAGGGCGCGCGCCGTCGGGGCCGGCTGCGCGCGGGGCGGCGCGTCCGCGGTCCACGCGGCCTGCGGCGCGGAGCGCGCACAGCCCGCCGCCGTGCAGGCCTCCAGGCTCAGCGCGTACCGCGTGGCGGGCTCCAGGCGTCGGAAGAGGAAGCGGCGGGCCAGGCCGGCGTACTCCAGCACCCCGTCGCTGAACACGTTGTAGGTCTGCGGGGAGAGGGGCGCAGGTTGGTGACGCGCAGCACCGGATTCCCGGGACCCCGCTCGCCCCTCACCACCTCTCCCCTCCGCTGCCCGCCACCTCCACGACCCTGGCCCAGACAAGGCATCTGATGTCACCTCGGGGAACGTGATCTTTTCCAGTTAATGTGAAGCCCACGGGAAGAGGAACCGCCATTTTTATTTATTTATTTTTTTTAAGGTTGGATATCATGTTGGCACATATCTAAAAGCTAAGTCTGTTGAACGTGATTCTTTGACTTAAAGAGCGCTCATGTGGTTTCTTCCTTCCTTTATGTTTTTAAACGTAGGGAATAGCGTTCGAATCCCCAGTTTTACAGATGCTAAGCGCTTCGGATGCCCCCTGAGTCGGGTAAGTGGGGGCTGATGGCAGCGTCGCCTGCCACAGCATCTCCCGGGAGACAGAATCGCACGCTCAATCATTTGTGCCAGGCGCCAGGGCACACGAAACGCAGGTACAGACTGTGACGACCAGAAAATGGGAAAAACCACCCTGTTGTCCCTCGCAGGCCGTGGAAGAAACGATTACTCCACTGGAGCAAGGTGTTCTTCACTCTGGGGAAAACCAGTTGAACATCCATCATGCAAGCGTAGAACTTTGGCTCTTCGGGGAAAATGTGATGGAGCTTAACTTGAGCGTTGATGGTTTTGAACAGCGGTTTGTCTCCTGCCCTTTTCCTGAGATGAGATGTCCCTGCAGGTGGCGGTGACTCTCTATGACGGCGTCTCTCACGAGGGTTCAGGACACATGTCAGGACCCCCTTGCGAGGCAGATCCGATTAGAAACGCTCCCGCAGGGGGTTCCTGGGGAAGCTTGCCTTAGACTGGAATGCCAGGATACTTTAGTGTTACTCAAGATTAAATAGCTTAGAGCTCTGGAAATCTAGTCGTTGTATTTCGGTGTGATTTTCTTACCATAAATGTTTAACAAAACCAACTTGTCTTCGCTCCTCTATCCGCCCGCCATGTGTGCGCTCTCGTGTCCTGGATCTTCCCCTCCCTCCCTCCCAGGTCGTGATGACACAACCCGCCCGGCTGAGGAAGCAAGCTGTCGGGAAGGAGTGCTCTCGTGTTATCATCCCCCCCAGGTCCCCGGGACTCTAAACGTGTGCGACGTGCCTGCCTGCCCTTGGCTATGGATGGAGAACCTCTGCCCCAGCTGGAGGCCGCCTACGCCCTGGAGCCGCTCTCCTCCTTCCTCTGGGCTTTACTCCTGCAGTTATTCTCACCATCTCCGGCACCGCCAATGTGTCCCCCTCTCCTGGGTCACTTCCGTTAGGGCTGAAGCGCACTCGGCCATCCACGGTCTTCCGGAAGACCTGACACCACAGTCCCCCGCCCGGCGCCCTGCTTCCGCGCTTTCTCATCGACACGCCTTCACAGAGTTGCTGTCCCCGGTCCCTCACTTGCCATTCTGTCCTCGACCATCCCAACCAGGTGTCCCCCTTCGCCACCCGACCTTCTTGTCAGGTCACGATGACCTCGTCTCCCAATCCAAGGTCCCGCCTCTGCCCTAATTGGACCTGATCTCTCGGCGGCCTTTGGCGTATTCTCGCCTCGCGTTTGAGACACCCCGCCATCAACTTTTCCTTCTACCTCACTTGCCGCTTCTCGGTCTCCTACGATGGCCCCCCCTCCTCTTCTGGACCCTCCCCAGGGCTTGACCCACCGTGCTGGGTCATCTCTCATCGCCTCTCATTATAGTCTCTCCGTAGCTCGTCTCCTCCAAGCTTGCGGGTTTAAATCCCACCCGACTGCTAATAAATTCCAGATATGTCTGCTTAGTGAAGAACTCGCGAGAGAGTGCCAGACTTGAACCCCCGACTGCCGGCTTGCCCCCCGAAACCTGCACATCTTCAGACCTCAGCTTGAGTCAATGACTCAAGGCCAAAACCACGAAGTCATTCCCATTTCACATCCAATCCGTTAACAACTCTCATCATCTCCACTTTCCGACTGGATCTCCAACCCATTCACGACTCCCACTCTAATTCAGGCCACCATCGATTCTATCCTGAATTCTTCAATGGCTTCCAAACTCCTTATAGTTCACGCTGCAGCCAGAGCGATTTTGAAAAAACAGATTTGGTTACGCCATCCCTTTGCCTAAATCCTTCGGTAATTTTTCGCTGCACTTAGAATCGCTTCGAAACCCCTGACCGCAGGCCACAGTCTGCCTCCTGCCGCCCTCCGAGCTCGTCGGTGCTGCCATGACCCCTCCCCAGGGCTCCCCCACGCCGGCTTTCTTCCCTTCCCGTGAAGACGCCAAGTTCGTGCCTGGCTTCAGGCCTTGCATGTGCCATTCACTTTGTCTGAAACATTTTGCTCCCACAGCTTCACATGACTGACTCTGTCTTGTCATTCAGGGCTCAGCTCAAATGTCAACTCAATTCAAATGATCATCCATTCTAAAATAGCCTGAGCGGGCGTAATTGCATTATTCCGTTTAATTTTATTTATAGCATTCATCACTCTTAAGTTCTCTTGTTTGTGGACCAGCTTTCTGTTTCTGTGTACTCCCACTTCTGTGTACGCGCACACACGCACACAATTAAGGACTGTGACAGCAGGGACCTTGTCTGTCTTGTTCACTCCTGAATAAATGGCTCACACGTAGTAGCAGCTCAGTAAACACGTGGTGAAATGTGAATGAAGGTAAAAGGACGGCCCCACTGTCCACCATACCAGGAGGAGGCAAACACGGGGGCAGAAAGCGCTCGCTCCCAAAGACAGACGCCGTGATGATGGGTGCGAGGGAGGAAACTGTCCCATGACAGGGACCTCGGAGCTGTGGCTGGGATTTCAAGTCCATGGACCCTAAGGCTCAAGCCTCCTGTCCCAGAGCAGGGCGAGTCTGGCTCCGTCGCATACAGGCAGGCTGCTAGAAAGCATTCTGCTTCTGCTCCTTGGACTTGCGCAGAGAGGTGGCCACTGCACTGGGCAGCGAGGCCCCTGGAGGGGCCACGTGGACGGTCCGAAGGCCCTGCTGTGGGTGACTTCCTGCTGCCGTCCCCCTCATGGGTTTTCAGAGAAGCTTCATCCAAAGTCGCAGCTTAGCCTTATGTGAACCAATGGGGGTGTCTCTGTCACTTTGAGGGGAGCAGGAGAGGAGAGGCAGAGTGTCTACAGAAGGTGCAGGCTGAGGAATCTGCAGCCCTGACCTCTGGAAGGCGGCTGATGAGGGCCCGAGGGGTGGTCCAGGACCCAAGAGGCTGCGGTGATGCTGAGCCGGCCTTGCTCTGAGGCCCAGCAGAAGGGCAGAGAACGGCTGCCTTTCATGCGGGTGGCACACGCGTGACGGAAATGCGGCCTCGTTCGTGCTCACGGGCTGGTGAGGCCTGGGATCCCGGCGTGACGTTGGCGAGGCTGCTTCTCACGGCCACGTGCGGAGGCCGGGAGGTGGCAGACACCTGGGTCTTCCCGGCTTCTGCTTGGGGGCGCTGTTGAACGTGCGCATTCGGCAAGGCTTCCGCGAGCCACTGAGCAGGATGACGCCGGGGTTTCATGAGAACACGGCCGTTGTTGTGAGTTCAACTCCGGTGCGATCTGGCTTCGCATCCCAGCTGGCCGTTCGCAGTGCGGGCTCGGGCAGTCGCTTAGCCTTCACGGGGCTCCTGAGGGGTAGTGGGCCTCCTCGCACGGCCGGCGTGAGCATTTGATGATCAGGGGACAGCACTCAGCCCGGTGCTGGGTCCGCAGGGAGCTACTTTCCTCTGACCTATGACTGGGCACCCGGAGGCACTATCAAGGGGAATTAGACAGGCCGGGAAGGGAGCGTTCCCACGGTGGCCTGATGGCATGCCAGGGCTCACCTGTTCACCTGGAGGGGTCCAGGCATGGCTTTGTGTCCCGTGCAGGCATTACCTTAATCACACCGTTGGTCCTCCGAGGCTCTGACCACTGCAGAAACAAGGCCCGGCCGTTCTCCTTCTGTTCCACCGTGAAGTTGCTCAGGCCACTTGGGGAAGATTCTGGGGTCCGGACTAGAGTCCAGGGGCTTGAAACTTCTCCCGCCTGGTTTGCGGCCACAACGCCGACGTGATACGTCGTGAACGGTTCTAACCCGAACAGGTGGGCTTCGTGGGTGGTGCCCTGTGAGAAAATCAACAGGTTAGTTTTTTCTTCCAGAAAACTGCTGGAAAGTCATTCTCCAAGATACTTCAGAAATGGCAGCACCAATGTCACTACAGTTTTTAATGATTAAGGAAACGACGTGGCTTTTTCTTATTCTTGATACCCGGATATATTGCCTAGTGTTGTATAGTTTCAGACATACACACGGAGTGTAGATCTGATAGGGTCTTTGCCTTTTCAGACCTCGCAACCTGAAGGATGAGACATATCACATAAAAACATCTCTGACGCCTCGGAGGCTGGTGCTGCACCTGGCTCACGATGCACATCGGTGGAGATGCCACCTGAATGACCCTAATTCTTTCGTGAATTCTCATGCTATTTGGTTACTCGTACGGCTCCCCGTCTCCCTAATCTCCTTCTCATTACCCTGGTGCGTATTTATATCTTATGAATGCAATAAAATAAACACAAGAAAACAACAGCAACATGCCAGCTGGACTATGAAGGCACAAATATCCTTAGAGAAGTCTACTATTGACACGAATGTGAAAATATCGGCATTGTTAAAAATATCATAACTAAAACTATGAAATTTACCAAAAGTAATTGTTAGCTAGGCTTCTAGAATTTGGTCTTTCTTGATTTAAAAGAAAAGAGTAACGGAATTATTATTTTTTTGCTGCTTGGAGAGCAACATTTAACATATTTTGTAGAACTTAATGGGAACTAAGAATCCTAATGTTTTGAATGAGCCCACGGTGCTCTTTCCTCATCTGGGCAGGATGGATATGTCTATTTACAGACAGGAATTATGTCTGCAGGTGAACCTGTAATGTGTGTACAGGTATGTGTGTGCGCGTGCACACACACACGTGCACGGGCATGCACACACACACACACTTTCTGTTGTGTACAATACCCAGTGGATGTGAATGATTGTGAGGAAGTTTTGACTGGTTTAACATATGTATGCTTAATGGCATATGAGGTCAACTTTGGTGTATTAAATGTTGAAATACGGCAACTGTCTTCCTTTCTCAGTGGGCGTCGAAGGAAGAACGAGAAGTGGAAAAGAGGAAGCTATTTCTGAGAGTGCGCACTCAAAAGCAGCAGACAAAGTTATGTGAGTGAAAATTCTCCTTAATGTGGAGGCATCTAAATCATTTTGAATAAAATCTAAAGCGAGGTGGCAAAATCAAACTGAACCATTTTCTTAAAAAATTGGTTAGATAAAAACAAAGCATACATACACAATTTTTGACACTGTTTCCTCACATTCTTGGTTACAAGTTTCCACTGTGCTAATGTTTCTTATTATGTGTTAAACACAAGCGGAGAAATACAATTTCCTTTACTTATCAATCACAAACCTGTAAAGTCAATTTTCCTGTTTCAATAAATGCCATTATGATATTACATGCTAACCTCCTGAAATCATTTAATATTTAAACATTTGCTAAGCAACCGGACTCTGAAACAAATTTTGTTAATTTCTATTTTTTAAAATATTAAAAGTTAAGTCATAAATATTTAAAACTTATTTCTCTACAACATTGGATTGGTCGTTTAGATAAATATAGCGCAAAACTAGAATGGCCATAATGAATATTAAATCTGAGGATGTTACAAGTCCCGATTACAAACACTCTTTTCTGATAAATGATTCCTTTTCTGCGGAAATAGGGCAAACGTCGGCAAGATTAATAATGCAAAAAAGGAAAATTCTTTGTTCAGAATGTTCAGTAATAGATGCCAAAAAAACACAAGCTCCAAAGCAAATAGCAATCACCTCGAACGGATTATATGTAAAACAGGTAGGCTATTGGGGGACATTTAGAGATAGCTTTTTGTCATAAGAAACATGAAAAGCATGTGGACTATAAAGCAAAAACATATGTATATTGTCAATAGCAGCACCTGCTCAATTACGGTTTATTTCAGAGCCGAGAATTCCATTCAGCCCCTAGATGGCAATACGATCAAACACTTTTGATAACATGAGTACTTAATGATTAGCAAGCAGCACTCAGTCATCGAGAGCACTCCCGGCAACCATTAGAAAACTAACAAAACTGATTTCATTATAGATTCTTTTAATACACATTTATAGCGCAGATCCTTCAAAGCAGAAGTATTCGAAATGCCCTGGCCTGAAAACCTTCATCATCTAATATAGAAATAAGACCTGCAGATAGATCTCAAGTTGAAGTTCACGCCTGCCTGGCACACAAATGTTTGCAGGTCCGCTCCCGTGAAAGGAGGTCACGGTGGCTGTTTTGCCTAATTTGGTCTACTTCTCAAAAAACTAGGAATGATCACATATTGTAAATGTAAAGGAAATGCAAAGGAGAATTTTTATATCATAAATTTATGCTGAAGACAAGTTTCCCTATTATGTTATTTTTTTTTATTTCTGAAGAGCCACATACACACACACACACACACCCCTTTAAATAAACCTCATTAACAGCTCTGCTTTCTGTCAATGTTTAGTAAAGGCCACGTTAAAAAAAAGAAAAGAAAATTAAAAAATGACAAAACAACCATCACCAGTTCATTCTTCGGCGTTTTAGGAAATAATGTATGTTACTCTCTCTGGAATGAATTTACAGTATCAAGTTCACCATGTTAGGATCTCGCTGTAAAATCTGGGCACGGTCCACTCTGTGGACTGGGTGTGCCTGGTTTATTCGGTTACTTGTTATTTTCCTTACATTCAGAATATGCGCTTGAGCGCTATGGATCTTAACTGTTTTGGATTCAATTTGTTTTTTGGGGGGAGAAATGTGGCATTCTGGCCCACTGACTAGTAAAAGTCTTCATTAAAAATAACTGTACTTCTTTCTGCTTCTGCTCCCCCCCATTTCTCCTTTCCCTATGGGACTATCTTGATTTAACATGCTGACTTCTTTCTCTTCCCTCATCCATCCTGATTCTTTTCATACACACGCTATCCCTGACCTCTGAGCTTCCCTTTGGTCTTCTTCCTTGAATGTCCACATTCAGATAATATCTATAATTATATCCCTATCTCTATCTATCTATCTAATTCTAGAAGTATACTAATTACTTTTGTCAGGTAACAAATGAAAAGGATGACTCGACAAAGAAAAACGGGAATAATCTATTCTCCGCAGTCTAATATTTCCAATGAGACTTAGCCTTTCTCTTTCCTTTTTAACTTATCTGAGTTAAGGGTCAGAGTTGGAATACAAATCAGCACATCCTTTTATGAGACCTAAAGATGAGACTCTCTGGAACATTCTGCCAGTTGAGGTTCTGCAGGCGATTTGAACTACATTTTTACCTCTCAACTCTGCTCCTGGCGACCCGTGAAACTTCCTAGAGTCTTCAGCCATATCACAATTTTACCCATGCAAATCTTGATTGTTTTTGATGACTTGAAGTGCCCC
The DNA here is from genome assembly GCF_014176215.1 of Rousettus aegyptiacus. NCBI lineage: Eukaryota > Metazoa > Chordata > Mammalia > Chiroptera > Pteropodidae > Rousettus > Rousettus aegyptiacus. The sequence goes on from NW_023416293.1 coordinate 9,186,915, forward strand.
AAAGGTGGCCGTGGGGTCAATAGGTTTATGTAGGTTGAAAATGATCAAAAATTACCATTGATCTGTAGCTGTCAATAACAGGCAACGCGGGAAGACTCCCTGCACAAATGTTTAAATTGCACGAAGCAACCTAACTCCGTCATCTTCGCGTCTGTCGATCTGATGATCCAGCAGTTTCTGGAACTCTCCCTCTGGTCTTCGTGATGCATGTCCACCGGACCCGGTTCGCCTCGGCCCTGAGGAATCTCCGTCCCCCACTCTGGCTGACGGACACCAGCAGCCAGGCGCGGGCGCCGCCTCACCCACACCCATCAGTGGTGTGTTTCGTGCGCTCACGACATCGTGGAAAGGGTTTCTCTTCCCGGCCGCCATTGACTTCATTCCCAGATGATGGGGTTTCTTCCATCGTTTTAAAATGGGTGGCTTTTGGCTTATAAATCCCGACCTGATAGCAGGGTTCCTTTCTCTGCTGAGCGCCCATGAATGCCGAGATCCAGCGAGTACGTCACATGGAAAGTTTGCCTTTTTACACAGAGAGAAACTTCAGAGGAATCCTGGGTTAAATATACGGACTTTTGTCTTCTTTAATGGAACTACTGAGATGTTGCCACTTGCTTCGTCCTAAGTTATAGTTCGTCTTGTCGTTATGATAAAATTAAAGAATGGCCCTAGGCGGGTTTCTGGTTTAGTACAAACTAGAACGTGAGAAGTAGGAAAAGCCCTCATTTAGCATGACCGAAAAGTCACGGCTTTGGCCCGTGCGCATCCAGCCGGTCGGATAGCTTTTATGCATTTCAATGCTGACAAACCGACGCACAATCTTTCTCGGGATTCCTGAAAGTCTCATGATGTGAGGCACGGGTTTTGTAGGGCTGTTTTCCTTTTCCTTCATAAAGTTGATTTTTGAGTTCTCCAAAGTTTGGTCAACATTATTTATATCTAGGACTGATTTTGTAAAAAAAAAAAAAAAATCAAATCAGCCTGGGCACTGACATGATCTCTTTATTACCCAGAGCCAAATATCAACCTTGAACACTTATCCACGGTTATTTAATATGAGACGTTCACAACGTTAACATAGAAAATGCCCACGGATTCTGCATGCGCACTGACTTTACCGGGGCCACCGGTGCCCCGCCTAGGGGACCAAGACGACATCGTCGATGGCGCACGCATGCACGCGGAGTTGCTCCACAATCAAAGTCTGACTCACAGCACGAGAAAGGCAGCAGGAAATGCCTTTCAGAACCATGGGCTGCCGTTCTACGTCCATGAAGACTGTGTGCAGGCTGGTGGGCACTGCCGAGTCACAGAGCTGCCTAAACGGTCAGTGCGGACAGGCAGGGCTGTTGGTCAGCAGCTACGTTGTTTTTTGGTTTTTTTTTTGTTTTTTTTTTTACACTTTTGAGCCTCTGGTATGCACGAGATTCTGTGATGTTACTGCGGGACACACCCGATGGATACCATGCTCCTCCTGACTTTTAGGAGTTTACAATCCAGTAGAGCAGGCCAAGAGAGTATGGATATGGCCAGTCTGGAGTGTGATGAGTGTCATATAACTAAGCCCCCAGGAAATGCGGAAGGGGTGCCGCTGACTGGGACATGGGGAGGTGAGATGCTGGGGAAGACTTAATGGGGAGGCGGCCTCTGACAGAGGTCGGGAAGGTGCGGAGTATGAGTGATGGACGTAGGTGAGGGACTGGAAGAAAGACGAGGAGAGAGTCCAGGATGCATTTGGGACAGAGCTTGGAAGTGAATGTAGCTGAAGTTGCATTAATTGAGGCTAGAAAGGGGTCAGTGGTAAGACTGGATAGGACTGTGAATTTCACCCTAAAATTTTTATACTACATTTGTCAAAAAACAACGCGCAAAAATTAGGCAAAGATTTTAAGAATCAATTATGTGTAAAGAGCTTTACAATGCCATTTGAAGGAATAATGGAAGAACTTTAATGTTTTACCATATTGCAGTGTAGGTCAAGGTCAGAGACTGATGAAACAAAATAAAATCTGCAAAGAATTAATTCGTTTGATTATTTTTCTGCCAACAAAGTATAGATTCCCATATAGAGAAGGTAATAGAATTTTCTTAGATTTAAAATATCTTCATTGAATGTTTGCTCCATTTCAAAATCTGTAATTATCCTTTAGGTAATTACAAGTATTTGCTTTTTCATCACAATCAAGGTGGGGATACCACTAAACTAAATTAAAGTCAATTATACGGTCCTCTGTCCCCATCCATGATCAGAATCACATTACTTGGACTGTGTTTTCTCCTGGTAGCGGGGCCATGTCTGTGTGGAGCCTTGCTCCCCGTTCCTTATACCTGTCCAACAGCGGGAAGGTGGTGGGAAAAGGTGAGGGATGCTCTTCGTGATTGCGAAATAGGATGAAGATAATTCAAAGGTACACACGAGTGGTAAAGCGTTCCCAGCTCTGGGCTCCGACCAATGTTAGAAGACTTGATTTAAAAGATTTCCACAAGGTATGAATGCATATCCTCACTTCAAGTAATTACGATATGCATAAAATTACAACTGACTAGTCAGAGGCCATGTGTCGTAACAGTTGTAAATTTCAAACGTAAAACGTTCGCTTTGGAGCATTCACGTGTTACTACTGTGTGCACTTTTGTGTCTTATTCTCACAAATATCTCCATTCAGAAAAGAAGAATGATCTATGAAAAGGGGGTTATTTTTTTCTTTCACCGGAGTACATCGTTCATTTTGTCACTGGGGGGTGGGGGGGTGGGCAATGCAAAAAGAAGATTCAATTCACAGACATCTTCTTTATAGAAAAATGGTCTCTATCAATTTAATCTATAAAGCGGAAGCTAGAATCCTTGCAAAATGAACGATGATGACTCGGTTACCATAAAAACATTGCGGAATGAAAGAATGGCTTCAAGATGACTCATTTTTCAAGGGAGAAGAGGGAAAAAAATTAAATTTGGGATAATTAAATTTTAAGGTGGCAGATCAGTCACACTAAATATTAAAGAGCGGTACTTCTGATCTATCAAGATTAAGAATGTGCCTTCTCGGTGACCCGGCAGCGTCACCCCAGCAATCTATTTTACGGCGATACCGGTAAAACCGCACTGAACCGCACCGGGCAGGACTTCACTCCAGTCGCAGCCTTGCGTGTTTCCGATCCTTGGCTGAACACGCATTTGCGGAGGGCCTCGCGCTGCTGCCTGCTCCTCCTGCAGCTCGCTCACCCCGCACGTCTTCGGCGGGGAGCTCGGCGCATCTTTCCGCCGCGACCTGCCCACCCCGCTCGTCCTCCCCCGACGCTGATGCTCGTCTACCTTGCTCGCTTTGCCTTTTCCAAAGCACTCAGCACTCATTTCCAACACAGCGCATCATGTAGTTGATATCGAGATGATGACTTCTCGAGTCTGTATCTCTTGACTAGAATGTCAGTTTCACTGGGGCAGGGGCTCCATCCCGAGTATAGAGTAAGGGCTCAAAAAATATTCATGCAGTCAACGAGTATGGACGGAATTTAAAATGAGAAGGGTGTTGTGGGGGGAGGGATCTAGGAGGGGAGTAAGGGGAGTGGAGAGGGCCCAGGATCAAGCTCAGGTGATCCTGGGCAATAGGAAAACACGAACACTTTTCTGATACTAAATGTAAAAATATACATAAAATGGTGATTCTATAAAAATAGAAAAAATTTAACAAATGCACTTGATGAGAGATTGATCAGCTTTAAAATAAAATAACGCAGAACCCAGAATCCGTCCCTGCTCCAAAAAGGCCCAGGACCAGAGAGTTTTACCAGTGAAGATTTTTGTTATTGTTTTAAATAAAATCTATGAAGAACAGATAATTAAGATTATGTATAAACTATTCCAGAAAATAGGTAAAATGGGCCAGATACCAAACTCTATATATGACATTAGGATAATATCGAAATTGGATAAGAACAGAAGAAAAGTATGTCATCTACCCGAGCGAGCACTCCCCGTTCCCAGCTTCCGGTCCAGTTACTGTAGCGAAACGAACTGACGTGTTCTCGGAGGCAAGAGCGAGACCAGAAGCTGACGCTGGCCGCGTGAACGGGCAGCTGAAATGCACCGCCACCCCGGGGAGGCTGGGACCCGCGATGGCACGAGGTAAGACTCAGACCTGGGAACCCGCAAAAGGCGTTGCGAGGATGGCGGCAAAGGGGATGCATCAGGACGCTGGCTGCTGCACACAGGGGCCCCGAAAGACGCGCCTGACCATTGCGTCGGTGAGGCCGGCTGCTGCTCTCGTGGTGATTCTCGGCATGTTCTTCCTGTTTAACTCTTTCCATAACGAGCTTCTCAAAGGTGAAAGCAGGGAGTGCTTAGTACGTGGCAGGTCCTTTCCAAGTACTTTATGCATATTCAATTGTTTAATCCTCAACATGACCTCATGAGGTAAGACACTGTAATGCCTCCCCCCCCCCCACCCCCAATTTTCAGATCAGGAAATGGACATAGAGATAGTTGAAGCAAACTGCCCACAGTCATGCCATTACAAGGGAATGAACCGGGGTTTAAGGGTGGCATTCCAACTAGAGTCTGTGCTCATAAGCTGGGAGGTATGCTCCAATGGCATCAGATCCTGCTCATCATCGCCACAAGAGTCACCACACTCTGGAAGGCAGAAGGCAGCCTGTGGCATTTGTTTGTCTGTTTGTCTGTTTGTTTGTATATAGACAGCATGTCACTTCTCCCTCTCTGGGAACCAGGAAAGGTTCCCTGTGCTCTCTGACCTGAGCCTGCTTACTCTTCGACTTTATGGGGAGCCAGAATGAATGATAATCTCAAGGGAAAAAGAGGGATCGCTTCTGAAATAACCACAACTCCGACAGTTTTGCCTGTAAGTCGGAAAGAGCAGACACTCTGAGACTAAGACAATGACATGACACTTAAGGCTCAGAGATATTGCAGAGGCGGACCACTGAGAAGCTTCCTCATTCATCTCTAGCAGGCTCCTAAGGGGTTAACTGGCTGCCGACAACCCAGGGGTTACGGTGGAGGTTGGTAGCACACACACAAGCGCTTGCAGTGTGATATTGAGTTGTTGCTTTGAAAACATTTCAATATAATAGGATTTAAATTTTCCCTTTTTCTTTGGATTTTTCAGTTAATATTAGAATTAAATTAAAGCATTAAGTCAACCAGCTTAGTGCAAAGCAAATCATGTCAGGTTCAGCACCGAGGGCTTCACTATGGAACATCTATTGACTCAAGCTTATTAGCTTGTAAATCCTCTAGTTTTAGATTATGATCTATTGATTATCTGCTTTTATTTGCATTCTAAATGAATAAACAAAAATGAAAGGATCACAGTTTAGTCATTACACCTTAAGAGAAAATGTGCTTAAGCTAAGCATACTTTGCTGAAAATAAAAACAGCTTCTATTTGTTTTGAGAGCTAGAATTTGAAGTTCTTATTTTCATTTAGGTAAATCAAAGATTGTTTTTAGTTTTCCATAATCATTTCTATTAGACATTTGGGGGGGGGGGGATCCCCACTGAGGATAGAAAGTGTGCTATAGTTTGGCATTCTGAATGCAATATTAAAATCATTCAAAAATCTATTATTTTTCTTGGCTTATTTTAGCAAAAATGATCTCTTCGATGTGCAAGAGAAGCCCTGTGACTTAATGTCTGGGGAATGAGGCAACTTTTGAGAGTCCGGATGCTTTAATCAAAAAGCAGTCGCCTTAGAATCAGAACACCTGAGTTCGAGTTTTGGCTGTCACTCACAGGAAGACCTCAGGCAAATGACCTATTTTTTTTTTTCTCTTGATTTCTAACAGTTAATACCTTCTCATACACTTCTGTGTGGACTGAGCCAGATGACCTTTCTGAAAGGGCCTGGCGCACAGTGGGCATGCGGGAAAAGTGCTCCGAGTCAGGTCCTCGTGGCTGGAGGCAGCTAAGGGGACAGGGAGGTCCCCTGACTTCGAAGGGCACTTGCTTAAGTTCAATTTTATGCTTGGTTTTAAGCTGTCAGTCAAGAAAAAGTACTGAGATTGGTTTATGGTCTGAGGGTCCAATCCACAGTCAACTCTTCATTTAGTATTTTTTTTTTTTTTCCCTAGGATGGGGAAAGGCGCTGAGGGGAGTGGAAAAGAAGTAAAAGTACGCAAATCCTGAAGTTCAGAGACCTTGACCCATTAGGAATGCAAGACTCACATTCATGGAACCAATGCGAAACGGCTGGGAAATGGGCACTAAGGTTTATATGTAAACGTCATTGTCACGAAGACGGCACAGTCACAGACTCCACGGAACGGATGAACTTTAAGCATCGATCTTTACGAAATGTACTGGATAGGAGAGTAGCATCCTATCATTCAATGCAAAATTTAAGCAATTAAAACAAATTTAAAACTCATAAAATCTTAGAGTCAGGAGGGAATTTATGGTTAGTGATTTGAGCTTTAAAGGTAGAAATCCCCAGAAGACAGTGGGTGGAAAGGCAGGGAGAGGAGGCCTTCTTTCAAATGCAGAACTAAAGACCAACTTGCCAGAGTTTTCTACACTGGGACTGAGACTCTGAAATGTGCTGAGATTTAGGAAAGAAAAGCTTCCTTAATGATGCCATTGAATGGAAAGTAAAAAACTAGTGCCTTGCTATCTGGATTACCCTCTAGGCAAGAAAACAAACAAACAAACAAACAAATGGACCATCAAAAAACAAACAAACAAGAAACCTCAAACAAACAAACAAAAAACCACACTGGTGGCTGGAGTGATGGACAAGGTAAAGAAGGATGCCTCTACTGATACACCTATTACACAATGGAGGTTGGCAAGCTCAGGTGTGCGCCTGGGATTCCTCCTCCAGTCTGCCAGGTAATGGAAGATCACTTCAAGCTGATGAAGGCAAGACCACCAGAAAGTCAGATCCTTCAGGAATGAGTTTGGTTGATGTCATCAGCCAAATAACCCCAACTCATTAGAGACATCAGAGAGGGAAGTCATAAATATCATTGCTGGCCTTACGCTCTAACGCAGAAATAAATACTCTAGAAAATACTTTCTGTTTTTTGTTATGTCACATGTATAAATATCCATGCTCTTCTTTCGGCCCATTATTCTATGTAGGATGTGTTGGGGTGGTGACATTTACTTTTAATTTTTGGATAACAGTCAAAATGGGATTATGGAAAAAAAAACAGAGAAAGATTGAGGACATTATCAAGAGCTCTTTGGGCTTGAAGTTGGTTCTAGTAAGAGAAAGAGACTTATCTTTATTTTGCAAGGAATGATTCCCAAAATTATTAAAAACTATAATTCAAATAGAATACTAATAATACATACATAAATAAAGAATGAGTAAATGGCCAGGTTGATAATTCTTACTAATGATACAAGCTTTTTATCAGCCATAGTATGAGGTAAAAAACACTCATAGTCCAATCACATTTGACCAGAAGTTGACAAAATAAAATTGTAATTATCAAGGATACTGCTTAGAAAACAGACTGACATTTGATTTTTATTAAGGATGAATTTTTCAATAAATGTGTACCAGCTAATACTAGCTAATAGCAGTAGCTCATAATTAGTCATATATTCTATTGATGACTTTATCCACATCTACTCCTTTTTAAATTCCTCTTTTTATAGTGTGAATAATGTTTTTCACTAGTGCATATTTTACAATTTATAAATAAGTAAATATAAATATCACAGGGACGTGTGCTCCAAAAGTGCAGATTCTGAAAAGTGTGGAGACAGCTGGCCTATAGTAACATTTGTCAGCGAAACTATTATTAAGAAAAACAGAGTGAAACAGTGTCCTCTCTGAAAAATAAAACGGAATCCAATCACTAGTTTATTATGCGTAAACTTCTAAACTAAGAACAAGAAACTCGCTTAGATTGTTATCTTGTAACGAACGAAGTCCTATAATATTTTTTGGAAGATAAATGCTTAAAGATAATTTGCAAAACAACAACAACAACAACGACAACAAGAAAAACTCATCCCATTGACTAATTTCCCAGTGGGAAGTATGGACTCTTATTGATAAAAATGATACCGATGGTCAGTGCTCAGATGACACTTTGAAGAACACAGTTGGAGACAAAAGCCCTATAAAATGCTCATGTCACAAAATCACACTAAACTTATACTATGCACTTGGGCTGTTTTAACCAGTTATACTGTTACATTTATTTTATTAGTTCGTTTGGCCATTTCTTAGGTCGAAGGATTCGATTTGAATTCTCTGTTAAGCTCAAAAACTTAGGGTGAAGAAGACCCATGCGAAATAAGCGGATTTGGCAAGGTATAAACTATTTACACCGCCTCGCGCTGCCGTGTTACTTACGAGATTACAGGTAACCGGTTAGACTGCAAAGGGGCCTGCCTGCGAGGGAAGCAGGGAGCCCGCACACAGGGCGTCCCCAGCCAGGCCAGCGCTGTTCAGTCCTCGCAGGGACTGTCATCTTCGCCGGTGTGCGAGCGCGTCCTTCACAGAGCGCGTCCTTCATGGCGGGCGGCGGGGAACAGATGAAGAGGAGCCGAAAAATGGAAGACTCTTCCTCGTGTCACGTCTGTCTCCCTGATAACTGGGCGGACTGCAGAGCGTGAGAGGTGAGGGCTGCCCCGATTCAAAGCAGAGCACGTGGTCGCCATCTGGGCATTCTGCAAGGAGGACGCACAAAATGCTCGGATGGAGCCCCCAACGGGGTGCAGCGAGACAGCAGTGAAAAGAAAACCACAGCGAACTGTGGCTGCTTCCACGCGTGCAATTATTCTAGCACAAGAAGAGGCAAGGGTTTTCCAGAAAGCTTTGCCGAGGTGCATCTTAAGGGCTCACGGATAAAGCTTCCCTGTGTTAGCAGCCGCATGTGGTAGCGGACGTGTCCGGCAGAGGGCGCCCTCCGCACAGAGAGCCGGGGTCAGACCCTTCTCCCAGGAGAGGTCAGTTTTAAGGTCACGCACACCGCAACCATCACGACCTTCAGAAACTGGCACCCGCGGAAGCAGAAACGGACTTTTAAAACAATACCATTGGCTTTCAAAGGTGAACCCAACTGAGTCGTTTCTTTTAGATATTGCCGAACGTGGACCCTTAACTTTCTGGATGAAGATCACTAAACTGTTCGAAAGTTAGGAACAAAGAGCATCAACGCTGTATTTTTGGATCTTCGAAGGTGAGAATTCAGAATTTGTTATTTCTGGAAACCCCGACCAGCTCCTACAGATCCTCAAGGCACGAGGATGGGTCAATACTGCACCGGTTAAAAAAAACTCCTCAAACCTTCACTCTCCTAGTTTATTCTTCTGAGGTACATTTTACAATGACAGAGAGAAAACGTGACTTATAGAAATATATGCTACATCTATAGAAGCATATAATCGTTGGCTGCAAAACTAAAATGCACAAGTTAATATGCTTAATACATATATTTTAATGGAATTTTAATTATATAGACAGACAGATCATTGTATAACCGCTTAAGTTCTTTCATATTTGAAAAAATGAGTATTCAAAAGATCAAGTGAATCCACGGGCTTCTCATTTGCTGGACTGATGGCCTGAGAGGCTACAAAATGGCATTGCTTCTCGTAAAAAGAGGCATCGAAATATCTTAATGAAACTGAGAACTGCTGAGAGTAATTTCAGGCTGTCTCTGTGACTTAGGAAGGAAGGAAACTCTAAGGAAGCACAGATGAGCGAACTAGGGAGAACATGGTACAGAAAGAAAACGTCAGAATCTCCCCAGTTACATCTCCTTGCTTCCAGTTGAACCTCCAGATGGATTTAAGAGAAAAGTTCCTGTTTTTTGTTTGTTTGTTAGTCTCTCTTCGCGCATCACTTTTTATTCTACTCCTTGAAATCTTATTAGCCAAATCTAACCATTCGAACTATCCTGCCTATTTTTTAATGAATAAACGGCATATACTGATAATTGGCCACCTGGGCTTCAAAGAGAGGAAACGCCGAGTTGACATCTGAACTCTGAACGCGGTGATGTGCTGCCGACGCACTGGCCACACTCTGCCTCACGAGATTTAACGTCGAGCTTCCTTGCCGCGCCCGCTCCCCCGCCCCTCGCTCCAGCCCTTGACCGTCCTGTCTGTGAGACTAATATAATTTTTTTTAAAGTGATTTATTTCTAACAGATGTGATCATCCAGCCACAGGGACCTGGATGCACGATGCCCCTAACCACCTTAATTTCTGGATATAATAAGCATATATTCCGCTAATAAATAATTATCGCTCTGTTAAGGAAAAGATGCCGAGAGGTGTGGGGTGCGCTGGCCAGGTAGTTCTGGGATGAAGGGACGAGATGCTGGGGTCTCGTGAGGCCCTCGCTCTCCTCAGCCTGAATGTGCTAGCTATTGCATTTCTAGAACGAACGCGGTAGGTCACGGAGGACGAAAATCAGGCACGGTTTAATGCGCGCAGCAATATTTAGAAAGCTGATTTTAGGTATACGGTAAGTTTCTTATAAACCAGAAAGTCCACAAGATTGGGTAAGAAACGACGGCAGCGTAGGTTCTGGTGTGGAGCGACGTGCACAGGACAGTTTCAGGGGGAGAGAGGGATGTGCCCTTCTCGTCCCCCAGTTCTTTCAGAGGCTCTTGTGGCATCATCACAAGGGCAGGCCCCGGCCACGCGTCCGCACCGCCTTGGCCACACTCACAGCTCCGCCTGTGAATGCTGGCGTGGTGGCCCCAGGCAGTGCCTCTAGGCCAGTGATGACATCGCAGGTTTGCCCGCTGGGGTTCCGGTCACGATCCGGCAGTGGCCTCAGCTACGCTGCTGTGAATGAGCTCAGTAACTCAACACGAGCTTCGGAGAAGAAGCTGCCTCTCATTTTCCCAACAAATAGCCTGCCTTCTCCATTCTTTCCCGGGTCCGCCACCTAGACTATTGGGTCAGCTTCCACAAAGCCATTCTGTCACTGACACAATGTGTGTTAAGTAGCATCTGTTCTTGGGAAAGGATTGCAGGGAATGAAGGGGGAAGAGAACTATTTCTTTAACAACAACAAAAAAATTCTAGACCAGTCTCTCCGATCAGGACCCTGTGGACACACTGGCATGGCGACCCCCTTACATGCTGACGCTCTGTTGACCTATGTCAGATCATAATAAGTGCTACTTACTGAGCTGTGTACTCTGCTCCTGCCACTCTGCTCTGTGGGCTTGCCCCATGAGGGAGGCATCCGGGGCCCAGCATCCCCAACGCATGCAATGGCAAGGTGCTGACCAGTCACACACCTGCCTGGCCCCCAGACCCAGTCTGCTGGCCACCCCACTGGACAGCTTTGCTAGGCATCTGATGGCAATATTTAGAATACCATAGCTTTACTGTCCACCCAAGAAATGACGACAGGCTGGAAAGACATCCCTCTATCTCCTGAAGTCGAGCCTTGCCATCAGACGTTTTAACAACTTTGCCTGAATAAGGAAACGCCTGTCCTGATCGTCCTTTTGTTCGAATCCGAGCTGCTGTTCGAGGCGAGAATGTCCCTCAAAGTCTTCTCGGAACTCTCCAGTCTAAGTGATCTTTTAATTCTTCGCATCTTTTAGAAATCGCTTTCTGCGTTTGTACCAATCACATCAAGAATATGGCATCTCTTTGTTATACTGCGCTATCATTTGTGGCTTTCATTGATATTTAGATTTCTATAAATAAAGCCTTGTTTCCTCTAGGCAGACAACACAAGAGGAGGCAGTGGGTTGTAGAAAAAAAACAGATCTTAGAAGCCGAGAGACATGAAATTGAATCGCAGCTCTGCAACAAGTTGTGTGAGCCTGGGCAAGTAACTTAACCTCTCTGAGTTTGTCCCCTCAGTAATACATTGTACATAATACTCACTCCACAGAGTGGTTATTAAGACAGAAAGTGCCTGCAGGTTGTTTTATATAGAAAGTTCTCAGCAAATAACTGCCTATTGATTGAAATTGAAAAATATAAATGATTCTACCTCAATTTGATTTATCTCCTCTTAGGCTAAATATAGAGCACTACACCAAGCGATGTAAAAAAAGTCATAGATTATAGTTCTAATGGGAACAAGAAATAAAACACAAGTTACCTGTTCACTAGAGAATTTATCATGTCATGAATTCATTTATTCACTATCCAGCTGTCGGCCTAAAAGTAGCATTGTCCTAGGTTCTGGGAAGAGGGACCACAGGGCACTTATATTCCGTTTAGAGAGAGAGACAAGAAACAAGTACGCAAAAAATGTTCACCTCTGGACAATGTGAAATATTAAGGAAGATACAGAGAGCAGTGAAGAGCGAAAGGAAGTTTGTGTAGTGGAGGAGGAGGATGAAATCACACCGAGGTAGGCGAGGTAAAGCCTCCGAGAGAGGCACCGAAGGCGACGTGGTCACCAAGACCGGAAGGAAGTGCAGAAGTCCGCCGTGGGGACAGACGCCTGGGGGAAGAGCTGTCCGGGCAGAAAGCGACCCGGCCGAAACGGCTGCTGACCCTGCCTGCTGTGTTACCAGGAAGTGACCTCTGACTCGCCTTCATCAGTATCAGTGTGCGTGCACACACTGAGCATCGTTTGTGTTTCCTGGTTGTTTTGTTTTTTGTTTTTTCTTTTTCCCCTCTTTCTGTTGAAGTTTAAAGGGCAAACTCTTCCCCCTGAGCTTTTCCCCTCTGGGAAATGGAGAAGAAAAAAAAATGCTTAAAAAATATAGATCTCCGCTAGGAATTAAAAGTTTTCCTTCAAATTTCACATCTATCTAATTATGATAAACTTTTCTTTGGGTTTTTAACTTAAACTGCTTTCTGAACATCTTGTAAGGCCAAAAGGTTGGCGGAATTGTACAATTTCAGAGAGTGAAACATCCATATTCTTATGACCTGTATAGATATGTATTTTTTTTTAAATGCCAGGTTTTTTTGATATGATATCTACAAAAACGTTTGAAAGGTTTCCGTCTTCCTCAATTATTAACGGCCTTCGCTGTCATGCTCAAAGGTGAACGGCTGTTTGGAGTAAGCCTCCCCTCAATATCGGGGCCATTCGAACAGCAGGATTGGTTTCTCTGGAAACATAACAGAAACTGTCCTTCCGACACCGCTTGTCGCCAGCAAGGAAGACCGTGGCGCGTTACCCCTTCTCCCCCAGCAGAGCGGCTTCCATCGCTTCACTCGGGGCCGGCCGGCTCTCCGGTCGCCTGGGAAGGACAGGCCCGCCGGGCAGGGGGCAGGACGAAGCACCAGACCGGGCTTCTCGCCCGGGGAAAACTCGCCGAGGGGACTGTGCTCTTGGCCGTCACAGAGACAAAAGCGAGAGTTTTCAAGGCACTTTTCATTTCCGTTCGCGTTCTTCTGTATGCTGGCTTGCCTGCCATCGTGTTTATGTAATTCTGACCGTGTTCTTAATGACACACTAACAGATTGTAAAACACGCTGCTGGCATTTACTTGTTTTTTTATATTTTTAAAACAATGTCCTTCATGTAACAGTAGTTAAGCGCGGCAGAAGGACATCATTAGAGCCATGGTTAAACTGTAATTTACACCATTAGGAAGGCAGGAGCAATTTTTATTGCCTGGCAATTTTCTTGCTGAAATATTTGGACCATATGGCTCAATTTGTGTAATAACCTTAATTTCCGCACCCTTCAGGTCTGCCTCCATCTCCTACGGAATGGTAAAATGTGGTTTAGCAGAAAAGGCAACTGTCTATACTTAGAGAGTTGAGATTAATAACATGTCACGTCCTGTTTTTGGTGAAGGAATTCGAACAGCGGCCAGATGGTATCTCTACAAATAACTGTCAGGGGTCTTGATCTAATCAATACAATGTATTAATACATCTCCCTTTGCTGGTCCTCCGGGGGCTGGCACACAACATCTGGAAAGAGGGTGGGGGCGGGCAGCGCCAAGTGGAAAGCCGATTCTTTTCAGAATCAAACTGAGCCCAATTAATTTTTCATGTATCCTTGATAACTGTTTCATAATGAGCTATGCGTCTTGACGGATTTGGGGTTGGCAGAGCAGGCTGCCCCTGCTTTCTAGCCCCATTCAGTCCACTTATAGAAACCAACCCATTAATCAAGCTATCTGGCATAAAACCTGAATCTCAGCTCAGCAAGAGATCAATAACCATCCTAAAAAAAAAAAAAAATCAACAACAAAAAAAACCCAACACAGAACCAGCCACTAATGGGCATAGGTACCCAGCCATGACGTTAGTAATTGCTTTAGCAAAAATAAAACTCTGTCTCATAATCACCCAATAGGAACCTGTATGATAAAAATTCATTACTTGTGTCTTGTCAAAAAGTAACATTTACTTCTGTTAAAAATATACTGTAATTTTACTATCTAGACACGGCCATTATCTTTCCGAGGTAGACAATGCACCTTTCTAAATGGATTAAAACTCTCTGATTTTGTAATGCGGATATTTAATAATCCGAGTATCCTATAAAATGTTTAAAAATGACTTATTACACTTATTTTATATTCAGGGTACCTGAGGGGCTCCTTAATCCAATCTTTAGCCCAATGGTATATGACACACGGTGAGTCTGCTGTGCTAAGAACTCTGACATGATGGCAAATTGGTCAAATGTTTTAACTCTTTGATTCACTCAACGAAAAGATTTACAATTCGAATCATTGATTCTCATCACTTTCCCTACGGTTTCATCGCAAATCCTGCCTGTTTTACCCAATTCAAACTGGTTAGCACCTCTCTTTCGGCTTGGCGGGGATTTCTGCACCCTGATTCCTTCTGAAAGAGAGAACCCTGGGGCTTTACCTCTGAAAAGGAATTCAGAGAGCAGAAATGGGGCGATGAAGTAAAAACCCATTTCGGCTTCTGACAACAGGTGGAAACCTGTTTTGCCCTTGGGAAAGTCTGAGATTTTGATTAGGAAAAAAACTCCTGGGAATGGCTGCGGAAAAGACAGTCACTCGGGGGCTGGTCATCTGACCGAACCCTGCTGAGATGATAGAGAGGCCCGAGGAGTCATCCAGGAACTTGGCGGTGATGCCGTATTCGTCTTTTCTGACAGCATGACTAAGAATCATGATGCCGTGTTTGCTCCGTCAATGGCTGGTGGTTCTGTAGGCTCAGTGCTGGGTTTGCAATCAGGGGTTTGAGGTAAGGTCCTTCTGAGTTCTTTTAAGTATTTATGAGTACAATCAATGCCTATGCATGACTAAATAGTTGCTTATTATATTGCAATTTGTCTCTTTTCATTATTTGCTCCAAGAACACCACAAATTCCAGGGAGAGGAGACGATTTCTTTTTTTCTTTGTATCTGTTGTAGCTTCTGGGCACAATAGAGTCAAGAGAATTAGGTGAACACTGATTAATGAAAGAGTCTTGCATTATTTCTTGGTCTTGATCATCACATTAGATTTTACGTGTTTTGGTCCTCGATTGCAAATAACTCTCGGTTTTAATATATGCATGAGATGTCAGAGCAGTAAGCCCAGGTTTTCAACTTTCGTTCTGGTTCCTGATGCCCAGTGAGGCTAAAAAGGGGACCCCCTGACGATGGCGTGTTTGTGGGGGAGTTGCACGTCAAGCAGGAAGGCTGTTGCAACAGATGAATCACGTGACTAGAGAAAATCTGAAATTTGGGGATCCACAGTATGTGGCATCTGGATTTTTCAATTTTTGGAATACTATTATTGAAATATTTAACTTATACAAAATCAAACTCTCTGTGACAAAGACAGAGGAAGTTGACATTGTGGGGCCTCCCGGTCCGTGAACATGGTCAAGACTGTGGCAGTTCACGCTGAGTGACACTCAGCCACGGCACTAGCAAGAGGTTTCACCTTAGAAAACAATAGCGAGATGAAAAGATTCATTTGCAAGCCCACCGCATATGTATTCACAGGTGGTGGGTGTGGGTCATTGCATTTGGATTAAAAAGCAAATGTCTCTCTCTACATGAGAGGTCACTAGCTGGTGTAAGGCAAAATCTTTTCGCTGTTCAGCATAATTAAAATATTCCAACAGTGGTTCCAGTAATTTAAAAATCACAGTATTGTTGTAATATTTTTCTAGGCTTCAGGAGCTCACGATTGTTTGGCCCAATCAAATCTGGGAACACTAGAGAAGTTATCACCCATCAAGGTAATTACTTTCAAGTTGAAATAATTACTCTATCAATGTTAATGGTCTTTCAACTTCAATAAAGCACTCACCTGCCGATAATCACGGCTAACCTCTTGCTCTAATGCAATTCCCTCTCTATTTAGTAGGTTATATTACAGCCGTTACAGTGGTCACTTGTCCTGAACAGCTGCTGAATTTCACTTTGATCGGCCGTGAACCATACAGAAATTGGTCATCTGTGTATGATTTCCCTCTCACCCATAAGCCCTTGCAGAGCGACAGATAGGCTCTCTGGGTGTACTCAGGGACTCCAGGGGCAGCCATCTTGGCTCAGGTAGTGGCTACTTTCCACTTGTGACAGGCACACAGGAGTTCCATTAACTCCTGCCCTTCCCTGCCATGCCATGTCTGTGCATACACACGTTGTGAATGTGTGGCCTGGCTCCGTTAGCCTGTGGGCTAGCGTGTGCATTACTCTCACGCATGTTTTTAACAAGGGTCTGTGGATTCACGGGTATCTAAATTGGGTTTCCTTAGAATTCAGTTAAAAGCTAGAAAATAACAACGTAGGTGAATTAAAGAGCAACAGTCTCCCCACTAACTACCCCTGCTCTTGGGTATCAGTAAAGTAGGTAGATGTCAATTAGGCGCAATCTGTTTGTGGGTATGGGTGTGTGTGTGCGCACACGCATGCGGTTTACTGGCATGATCTAAGGGAACAGCCAGGGTCCTGTGAGTAGCAAGGCAGGTAAACACACCTGCATCTGAGTGGGAATGGCCCGAGGGAGGCTTCGAGAGGGGTGGGCTTTAGGCATTCTGGTAGAAGGGGAGACAAAAAGCATCATCTTGCTCCAGGCAACTTAGAAAGGAAATAGAACCTAAAATAATCCAATACTTGAGAAATTACCTGCAAATTTATAGTCTGGTATCAGGATGCATTTACATTTTCAAGCTCTGATTTTGCTGCAGGGTAAGAAATGCTTAAAATATAGAAAACATAATGTCTTTTATTTATGACCAAATGAGTAGACACAGTTGCCTTATACAAACCAAAACTTTTTCTATATTTGTTCATTTCTTCCAGCCTGTTATTGCAAATACTAGGACTTCCAAATTGTACTGCCTATTTATATTTCCATATATAGTTTCTAAAATCCTTTAAATATGTGTTTATTTATTTAGCCTTTAAAAGAGCCTTGTGAAATAAGCAATATCTTAGTTTAGACTTAAGAATTAAAGAAGGAAGGCATTTAAACTATAAGGTCATGAACATCTGAGCACAAGGGAATGACAGTTGGGAAGAGCTCAGGGTGGCCTTCTTGCAGAAAGACTCTACTTCAGAAGCAGAATCAATAGGACTTAGTGAAGGACTTGATTTAGGGGTAAGGAAGGGCAAGACTCAGGGATGACTTGTCTTGAACAGCTAGAAGGTTGATGGAGCCGTTTAATTATGTCACCACATGGGACGGGATATATTAGGTAGTAATGAGTAAGACTTGAGCAGCTCTACTGGAATTGGTAGACATATCTCCACAGCACTTACAGAAAGAAACAATCGACCTTAAACCTTTAAGGCCACCTTCCTCTTAAGGGCTGTGTAAGACCACCTATGTAAGATCCAGGGTCACGGAAAACAAGTTAAAGAAGGGAATTCAGTAGAGAGGCTTCTAGGGTATCTTTTTACCACTTGGAACAGGGAATGGGGATACTCCACATGAGGGCAGCATGAAGAAATTGGAGGTGTCTGCAAAAAAGGTGAGATGAGCATTCTATTCTTTTCGGGAGGC
Source organism: Rousettus aegyptiacus (assembly GCF_014176215.1). NCBI lineage: Eukaryota > Metazoa > Chordata > Mammalia > Chiroptera > Pteropodidae > Rousettus > Rousettus aegyptiacus. Next base: position 9,204,766 of record NW_023416293.1, read on the forward strand.
TTGTTACTGAGATGAAGAGACTCACAGGGCAATTATGACGCAGCCACTAAGGAGGAGAAAGGTCATCAGAGATTTGTATGAGATCCCAAGATTTTGAGATCATGGCCTAACACAGAAGTGGTGAGGCTGGCTTGGGTAGGTCAGGTAGAGACGATCGTGCTGGACAAGCTGAACTTTCCTCATCTGATGTCTAGTGGCTGCCAAGAAAGGGAGGATGAACTGTGTCAACGAGATAAAACCTGACGTGGGCTGACTGCCCGAGGCAGGAGTGCCTAGGAGTTAAAGAGGTCGTGGGGTGAATCTCTGGGGTGCAAGACGTCAGCCAGAGCACTGGCTATACCAGGGACTGTGAGCACTGGGTCTCTCACGGGCAACTGCTACGTAACCCACAGAGAAACTCCCACGAGGCGCCTGCCCCACAGCGAGCAATGACGGATCAGAACAATATCAGTGAATGCGGCTCTGCTCCTTTTTGCCCAATTCTATCTTTTCTGCCAAGATCCTGGGGAACTGACAGGAGGAGGAGGAGGAACTGATGAAGAGGAAAAGGAACGCGCCCCCTCTTCCTCGCTGTAGACCCCTTAACGCGGAGCTGGCTTTAGACTGGATTTAGACCAGAGTTTTTTAAACACCTGAAATCGGTCCTGATTACCAAAATAGGGGTGATCGGTGCCACCGAAAGTGACTGGAAAACCACGGGGCCTGCCGCAGAGATAACTGATAAGAGAGCAAAGGAGGCCCGATGAAACTGTCTCGATAATGTGGGTGGAAGAAAAAAGCTCTTTTGAAGAAGTAGTTATATGAGGTTCAAGAAGACTTACAAGGATCCGCTTTGTGCACAGTCCCCAATAATACTGAGCAAAAAGTAGATCCCCGATATATATATTTGTGACTGATAAGGTGTTATTAGAGAAAATAAGAGGATAAAATTAACGTCAAACCAAATATATCATGACAATTAAGAAACTTGGGTAGTGCCAAAAAGTATCCATTGCTTGGTGGGACATTTACCTACCCATACTCTGTAACGTTTATATAAAAAGAATGAATGACATGGTTATCACAGATTATAAAATGTGAAAAGCTCAGCTTATAGAACTGATATATAAATTTACGGTAACTGTTTTTACTACCACTTTTTTTCCTTCATTTTGGAAAGACAGCCACCAAGGAGTCCTTATCGATTGCTTTATCTCCCAAAACATTTATCTTACAAGTGGATCTGGGTAGAAAAGGCTAAGAATCATCAAATTTTAAGAGCTACGACTAATTTAAGACCACATGTAAAGAGCAGTACTATTTTACATAATATTAAGCCAAAAGGAAAATGGAATTAAAAATTCATTCATCGATTAACTCACACACTTTCCGTAATGTGGCACTTATGAAGTATCTCAACCCTTCCCCAAACACACACAGATCTACTCAACGGTAAAGAACTCCGACGCAACCACACGAGGAGATTTTGAATGCCTCCTCCTTGACATTGGGCAAGGGAATTTGGCACCCAGAATCTAGAGACCAGAGTTTGCAGTTCTGGATTTCACTTCCAGATGGGAAGCCGACGTTTTCGTGGCCCACAGGACGCGCGCGCCCCTCGGCCCGTGTGCCCGTTTCCACACACGAGGCGAGGCCCCATCTATCTTTCGGGTTCCTGGGCACACGTGCCATCTGGGCTTGACGTGTGACAACCCTGCGGGGTCGGCAGGCACACACTCGGAGTGCAGACTAACAGGTGAACCACCTTCGCCTTTAAATCCCAAGTTCCTCCTGCCAGGGTGACGGCAGGTGCCAGTGAGAAGAAGCGAACAGACTGGATCGGTGGCAGCCGCATCGCCAGCCTCGCCAGGAGTGTTCCCTGCAAACACCACCGTGGAACTCGCGAGTGCCAAGCGAGGCTAAGCACAGTTTCTCTGCCGAAGCTGCGCAATTCATCACGGAGCTGGCTGGGAAGAGAGGTTCCGGGCTTCTACCTAAAGCTGGTTTTCCGTAGTGGTGGGTATTAGTCCGAAGAGACCCTAAGGATCTAGACCTTTCTGTCTTCCTCTCGGAAGCACCTACTCAGGCCCGAAGGGAGATGAAGCTTTTCATGAGGTTGGGAGAGACGCTAGTGACACATTAAAACCCACGCTCTTTCCACTTCTCCTCCCCTGCTGCTGCTGCTGCTGCTGCTCCAGCCAACACATATGCTCTCCGCCCCCGCGGAGGGCCCCCGCTGCCAGTTCTCCATCCGCTGCCACCGTCGGGAGGACTCATGCCTCCACTGCATCTGTTTTGTGCGGCTCTCCCGGCAACGTCCACCTGTCTGTCTATAAACAACGCTGGGAGGACTCTGGGATGAGCTCATGATGGCACCACTCTATGGCCAACTTACTGGTGGCCCCTTCTGCAGAGATGAGATCCCAAGAAACAGGATGAAATGAGAGGACGTAGCGGCTCCTCCTGCGAGTCTATGGACCGAACCGTAATTCTGAGAGTGCCGGGAAGAGTTCTGTGTCTTGCTAATCGAAAATATAGTTCCTTTGCTCTGGAGATTTTCCGCCCAAGTCATCTATGAAACGAACACCCGAAAGGGTTCCTGGGGCAGGCGCAGAACTGGAAGGAGACAGCGGAGATGTTTAGCCAGTACAGGGATGAGAGAGAGAGAGTAAAGGAAGCAGGGAAGGCGCTCGGAGAAAGATCTGAGGGCATCATCGCAGCACGAGCAGCAGAAACGCAGACGCAAAGACACTTCAAGCCTGGAGGTGGCCAGCAGGAACACCTGTGCCTGAGACCCGACCGCTCGCCCCCGACGCCCCGGCTTCGCTCTGCCTGCGCTCACGGCCTCACGGTAGACTTCATCAACGGACCTGAGTGGAGCATTGAGTATTGACACATTGAACACAGTGCTTAATGACTATTTGCCAAATTGGACTGACTCATCAATAATCTGTTTCTGACCTGAAGACCCCTGCCATACCGGAAAAGCCAGCGCTGCGATGAACGGAAAGAGAGTGGCTTAAATTACGGGAGGAGGAATTTGCTAGGACCAAAGGGACATTCTTCTCTGGTGGTGAGGGCCTGGAATGAAGGGTGGAACCTTCCTCCTGAGATAGCTTAAAAAAGAAAAAAAAAAAGCTGAACACATTGTCTCGGGGATGTCGGAATGGATGAAATTCGAAGACAATCGTTTATTTTTCTGATTACGTCCTTCAAAGTTGTCAGTCCATACCAAGTCAGAGTGGCCTCCCGCCATGGAAACTTGGCCTCGTGACCAGAATTCCTAGACACTAGCCCTACTGCTCTGTGGAAGATGTCCTTGATTAGTTAAAACCCTCAGATGGGACTTTCCTGATGAACCCAATAAAGTCTCCTCTTGGGATTCTCAGGGCAAAAAATTTGAGGTTTTGGGGGCCACTCTGAGTATGTGAACACACGCACGCATACACACACACACTTAAACTCAAACAGAAAGCAGAAACATTATAGTTTCTTGATTATCAGAGCATCTCTCTTGAGCACTGCAAGGATTAATCTTTAGAAGAATGGCACCCGGAGGTGATCCATGCTGTCGGCACGCAGGCTGTGTCACGGAGGGCACGTGGGCAAAGGGCCCCGTGACGCGTAAAGCGTGGAGCCACAGGCCTCCTCTCTCCTAGAAACTATTCGGTGTAATGAAAACAGAACCTAGCAGATTAAATACAGAACAGAGGTCATCAGATACTTTGCGTCTCGTGTCGGAAAGTGAAATGGCTATGAAGGGGTGACTTAGAGACTATCCCACAAGGGAAATGCCATGACGCTGTTCTGGGAGAGTCAACGTTTAGGCTCATGACCCTGAAAATCACATTTTAAAAGATCAGGTTTTAAGCACTGCAACATCGATGCCTTCAATAAAATGTGTCTGAAGGAAGTTGTCTCATTCAGAAAGTTCTCAAGTATTTTTCCTTTGTTTTAAGTTTTTACTTTCAGGGTAGAGGTTTAGAACATGAATTCCAAGGATATGATAAGCAGTATATTTCCTCAAGGATCACATATCAACTAAAACAGATCTTCCGCACTTAAGAACACTGCTTCTAATGCTCATATAATGAAGGGTTTAGAAGATGTAACATGAAGGACCTTGATATACAAAGATAATTAAATGTCAAATAAAAAATAAAGTACTGATGACGAAACATTTTTAAAATGTCATCCCTCATTCACGTTTTGCTTATTTGGTCACATGAGAGAATTAAACATCAGGACAGTGAGAAAACATGATGTTTAAATCTGTTCATTTACAAAGATTCTTCTGGAGTTTCATTAAAATATATTCGCCCAGTATTATTTAGATATTTTGATATCGCACTTCATAAGATAAGCTGCAGGTAAATTGAGCTAAATTAGAAGCACAGAAACAGGATTCGATCTTTGAAATGCTGTCTGTTCATTTTTTTTCTTTTCTTTTTAGGAGGAGTTTTCATATTAAGATTGTGGCACTTTTGGAAGACCATGTGGATTTAACACCTAAGACCACGAGGTTTTATCCTGCCTTCACATGCTGCTGATTTCTCAGGGCATTTTTCCGCCTACCGTTTTTGGTCTGTGGCACTGTTCTCTCTCGCAATGAGGTTTACGGCCAGTAGGTAGTGAGTGTGGGATCTGAATCCCAGCGTGAGGAACACTAGAGGCCGCAATCTACCACCACTCTTACTTTTTCACGTGTACAGTTCTCGCCTCTGCGATATTGTAAAAGCACTCCCTGAAACAAGGGCCGTCCTGTTTCTGAGTCTCTCACGGAACATCAGGCGGCCGCGGGCAGAAACTGAGCTCTTGGGAGATCCAGGTGAATTGCATTAAGTTGTGCTGTGGGCCAGAGGGGGGCCCAACCCACAGCCATCACCACTAAATCACAGTACACGTAATATCCACATCCATATCTATACACCTAGATATACCTAGAAATTTCATTTCCTTCTTCCTCAAAGAGCCAATCACATCGCATACTGTATCTAGAGATATTTATTTCTATATCTCTAGATATTGTTTCTTTCATATCATCCCTATATGCATCCAGGGATTACATGAATTATATCACCTAGATACCGATGTGTGATACAACTGGCTCTTTGAGAAAGAACGACATTAAATTTGTGTCTCATTTTGTCCGAGCCTCATTCCCATGAGGCATAGAGGAACACCTTTCATCTTCCCATTTCATGGGTTTGGAAATCAGATAAAGAGAAATTTACTTATTTGCTTGAGGTAATGAAAATTAATTGTAATCGGCAATATCCCATATTACTCAGCATCTTATCCCAAAGACTGCGGGGCCGCTTCTCACACACGAAGGATTTTCATGTGTTTAACCCCGAAGTGAAGAAAAATGGTACGCTGGATAAAAAATGAATTTTGCCGCATTCAGGGCATGTAAGTACTCACCGTCACTGTGAAAGCATGCACGGTGGAGATGTTAGACGTCGGGTCGTCTGACAGCTCTTGGTAGACCACGTGGTACAGGGAGATAAGGCCGTTTGGTGACTCCGGCCTTGTCCAGTTCAGCAGAACCGAATGTGGGCCAGTGGCCTGAGCCCAGGGTGCTGGCAAATCTTGGGGCGGGGCTTCCAGAGTCCGCGCCAATGACCACGGACTCTCCACGGAGCCCCTGGCGTTACGGGCTCGGACCTGGTATTCGTAGAGCGTGAAGGGTCTCAGCACATCCGCAGCGTCGGTAAATTCAAGGGCGCCTTCTGACCAGACGAACACGAGGGACCCCTCCTCAACGCCCGCGGGACGCCTGAAGGGAAGCCAAAGTGACAATCAGGGACGGCTGCACACGTCAGAGCCAGGTTTGCAGAGGGAGTAAGGGGCTGCGTTCTAGAAGATGCTGCTGTCAGCTCGATTTTTCCGCTGTCTCTTCCCGGTGCCATAATGAAGACCGGATGGAAGAAAAAGTACACCAGGGTCCCGACACTGTATCATAGTAAAGATGCAGTGCTGTATTTATACGTGTGCGTGCACACACGTGTACACACACATGCAAATCAGCTGATCTTAAAAAGCAGCACGTCACCCAGAATCACATTTTCTTGTATTACCTCCTAGACATTTTTCTTAAAAAAAAAAAAAAAAAAAATACACATGCAATGAATGGAAGCAAGCGAAATTTTTCTTAGAAAAAACTAAAAATTAAAATTATAAAAATACAGAAGCACATATGTAAGTACTATCAACGTTTTTTGTGTATTTTCTGAAGCTTTGTCTATGTGTGTGTGTGTGTGCGCGTGTGCGGTGCACATGCGCCTGCAGTTAGATCAGGGTTTTGTTTTTTTGCACAGTGGGAACCGCACTTCATGCAATTATTAGAAGCTGATGTTATTGGGAGTCCTTTCCCTTCCTTGGTCTGTGGGCTGCAGTGAGGGAACCGGTCTGTTTAAATCTCCCCGTGTCCACGTCTTTTGCTAACATGCTCCTAAACGCGCTCTGAGCTTGGCCGTAGGATGCTCTCTGGCCAGCGGGGCACGAGCAGAGGCTTGAAAGCGTCTGCACACGGAGGCCGACGGCCCTGACTGCTCCTGAACCCACGAGCTGTGCCTGCGGAAGGGCCCATCTGCCACACCGGCGGATGAGGAACCACGGCGAGAAGCCTGGGGTTCTCGACCTGTTTTACGCAGTGCGATGCTACGCGGTATCTGTTTCCAGGATGTTTTTACAAGGATTTTAAATTCACTTCCCACATGTCACTTATGTCTCTTTATCTGAATGTTCTCTTCTTGGATTAAACTATAACTCTTCAAAGGAAAGCCTGTTTTTTTCTTGTATTCATCAGCAAAACTTTATTGAGCACTTATTGTACACCGGGCTTTGTACCAGGAGTCGAGAGGCACAAACGTTAAGCCCTTACCTAAAAAAAGTTTCACATCTGAGTAGAGAAACAGAGCTAAAAGCAAATCAATGAGAATAACGTGCCACATAATAGGAATTTTCTTTAGAGATCTTTAAAGGGCAAAAATCAAATTCCTTTTAGAAGTCTTCTCTGAAACCTGAAAAATGCAGTCTGCTCAAAAAATTCTTTCCACTACCTGAGAAGGGGATTCGTTCATCCCATCTTTAGGTTTTACTGATATCAAAACTAGAGCCCATGAATACTTTGTTGGTACTCCATATATAGAGCATTAAGCATCTAAGCAAGAGAAATGAAACTGTCAATTGTTGGGATGGCCCCCGATATATGATGTTTCACACAGGACAGTTATTTGCTCACCTAGATGTAAATCATATGCAGACTGGACCGAACGAGACATTCCTGAGGAATCGTGGTTGTTTTATTTGTGTTCCCAGCATCCGAGTCCAGCAAGCGCTCAGTATTTTTTGTTTCAGGTGAATAGCATATAATTTCATTGCTTTTCTGTATCACTGCCTCATCTCTAGCAACTCTTTTTTTTTTTTTTTTTTCCTGTTAGGGTAGTATTCTGGGTTGGGGAAAAATGCACCCAAGAGATGCACCTCTCTTTCCTTAGCTTCCTCTCTAACTGAGGAGAGACCGATGAATAAATTAGCATTTCTAGGCCATTAGGAGTATTTAATTAACACACGCTTCCTGTGCCGGCACATTCGCATACTGCCGTATCAGATTAGCCATCAAAATGGAAAGGGTTATTATTAAGACAAACTAAATGACAGGGCCTTTCACAAGAAGGCAGGCTAGTTAAAATCTCTGACTTTGGGAGCTTTGCTGATCCTCAAGTTGCTAAATCACTATGACCTCAGTATGAGTGATGACAAACGTCCTGCTGGAGGCCACAGAGCTTCCTGGATGCCACTCGGTGACCTGCAGTTACCGTGGAGACCCACCTTGCTACATCTCGCTACCATACACAGGCCAGATTCTGCACACGGTGTAAGTTTGCAGGGTTTGGCCATTGTACTGCCGCAGATACCAGGTACCACGTATGTCATCGGGAGGAACCCACTCTAATGACAACCACAGGGCTCACGACCAAGGTCTCCTCTCATTGAATTTTTCCAGAGGTGTTTGCTAGCAACATAATACGGCAAACTTACATGAACTTCTATGGGGAAATAAAATTTTCTATTTTGTCTGGTTTCAACCTTTCTATGACAATTCAATTAATTTTTTTATTAAAGTCTCATGAATTCTCACAAAGAGGTGTAGCCACGTTTGTCATAAAACTGACATTAAAAAAAAATGGCCCGAAAGTGTGAATTTTTAAAAAACTATACTTCGTAAAAGATTAGGCATTATGCTAGTCTCAAGTTTTATTCGCTAAAACAATAAAAGGATGCAGACTGGTTAAGTACTTCCTGTCACCACTGAATATTAATAAATTAATATTATGGTGAGGTCAATATTCCATCTGTGGTATAAAAAACCAGAGTATCTTTAGGTCTGAATAAACTTTCAGTGGAGGAGCTTGAGTGGACTACAATTACTCTTAATTTATTTAAGACTTAGGCAGCTTCGACTGTTCATTTAACTGGAAGTGTTTCCTCTTAAACAGTCTATATTGAAGAAAGTCACAATTTCCATCCTCTCTGAATAGCGAAATGGTTATTTTACGCTTACGTTCATTTTTTCAACTTTTCCAACTAGAGTAAATTTAATATTGCTTAGCACTACAAAGAAAACAAAAATGTTAAAACCGGGAACTATATATTTTAAAAGGTATTCCTATTCATATCATCTTAATGTAGCATAACTTTTTAAAGGGCTCCCTACCCCTTATTCTCTGCCAGAAATTCTCAGTGTTTATCGTCAAAAGTGATTAGAACAAAATCCTATCAACTCAATGCATTTTCCCTAACAATTTAACATTATAAAACTGCCACCATCACCTCAAGAATAATATTAAGAATACTCTAAATTTAAATAAATAGCCCAAAACACCGGTAGGTAGGGGAGGTAGGTTGCTGGCTCTGGCCCTGTCACTTAATTAAATGACCTTGGGCAAACTTACCTGTTTTCCCTAGTTTCTATGTTCCTTTGTAAACTGGAGTTAAATTACCTTAAATAATATGAGATGACAGAATGAGATGATATCCTAGAATTTCTGTAAGAATTAAATCGAATAATGCGCATGAAAAGCCACTGGGTAAAACGTAATACACGATGCAGATACAGTTGTCATGGAACTAACGCCCAAAGCTGTACTTAGGAAGGCGAATCCATCAGGTGTGCAAAGGCCGCATTGAAAGAGAGTGGCGGACGGCAGCCGCACCGCGAAGAGGCCGTCCCAGCAGCACGCTTGAGAAGAAATGGGGATCCCGAACTAGGCTGAGGGCAGAGTTAAGGCAGACACAAGTGATAGCAAAATGCTCTGTGTAGGTTGGATCGTCCAGCTCTCTGGTGCTGGGGGAAGAGTCTTCGGAGATCTCTGAAACATCTGAAGACTTAATCGCGCTTAAAACTTTTTCATGATTAAGAGGCACAGCTCAGAGATACTGCGGATTTGCGTCTAGACCACGAAATAAAGCTGATATTGCAGTAGAGAAAATCGCGTGAATGTCTGGGTTTCCCAGCGCTTATAAAAAGCACATTTTTTGTGCGAATCGTCTCGTGTGCCTCGGCCAACAGTTAGCTATTTTCTAAACCAGTCTCCTCCGGAAAAGTGTTTGGTAGATTTTGCAGACGGTAGTTAGATTTTGTGGATGGATTTTGCCATGTACAAGGTTATAGACAGAGGATACAGAAGACATGCTGAAGAACCTTTGCGTATAACACCAGAGCGACAGTGAAGAGAAAGTGAGTGCCCAAGGCAGCCCTGTCTGCAGCCTGTCGGTAAACAGTCTGCAAAACACTAAACGCCCCCATCACAGGAAATCTTCTTTTATAACTCACACACAGTCAACAAAGTAGCCTGAAAAAATTATAGCAGTCTCTGTTACCCACGGTTTCGCCGTCCGTGGTTTCAGTCACCTGCGGTCACCTGAGGCCAACCGCGGTCCAAAAGCATGAAATGGAACATTCCAGAAATAAACGATTCCTAAGTTTTAGAGTGTGCGCCGTTCTGAGTGGTGTGATGGAATCTTGTGCCGGTCCGCTCCGTCCTGTCCAGGATGTGAACCGCCGCTTTGTCCACCGTATCTACTCTGGACCCATTAGTCACGTAGTAAGGAGCCTGCCGGGCTATCGAATCGACGGTCGTAGTATCACAGTGCGTGTGCTCGAGTCACCCGTATTATGCTTTAATAATGGCCCAAAAGCGCGTGGGCGGTGATGCTTGCAATTCCGATAAACCCAAGAGGAGCCTTGCAGCGCTTCGTTTAAATGAAAAGGGCCCTCAGGTGTTTTGACAGGGAGATTGAGAGAAAGCCCGTTCATGTAACTTCTATTCCAGTATGTTGTTATAATCGTCTGTTGTATCATTAGCTATGGGTGACAGTCTCTCCCTGGGCCTAATTTACAAATTAAACTTTATCATGGATATGCATGTATAGGAGAAAAAAATATATTACATAGAGGGGCTGGGATCATCTGCGCTTTGAGGCGTCCACTGGGGGCGTCTTGGAATGTGTCCCCTCGAATAAGAGAGGACGGCCGTGTCAAATAAACAGGCAAACTAACAGAAGCAATCACGTTAATAGTCTTGTCTTTACTAGGTCACTGTTCGGTTTTGATTTTTAGACTCATAAACATCTCTTCTCCTTACTGAAGCAGACATTTCTTTTAATAGGGTACCCTGAAGAACAGAAGGGGATTGCTGAGGGGAAATGATTTGGGGGCACGGCAGAGAGCGGCGTGACAAGCGTTTCCGGGATGGGACTGGCAAGTTGGCTTCCTGTGATTTAACGGAAGCCTCTGCATAGGCCGAACCCCGTTTTTGGCGTGAGCTAAATGCATTTCCTTAGGTGGTGGTGGAAGAAAGAGGAGGCAAATGATGAAGTAGAAATTACAGACCGTAACCTCCCCAGAAATACTGCAGGCGGAGGCCGTAACTACACAAGGGGCTCTCTGTAGTCCCAGAATAAAAAAGAACGATGTGTCTACCTTCTATTTCTGTCCTTACAAATTCCTGATTTCTTTCTTTCTTTCTTTCTTTTTTTTTTTTTTTTGCAGCTATCTAAGAAAAATTTGATATTGTTGTTGTCTAAGCACATTTAAACTTCAGCTGAAATAACGGCCAAGTGATTCATGCCTATGTAGGTGAATATAATGATTGTATCTGGAGCCCCAGTGAGCCATTTTCATTTCACTTTAAATAAAAAACAAAATGTATCTATGTCAGTCAGTGCCCTTCCGCTGTACTCAGAGGTATCAAACAGGCCACAATTATGATTGTGAAGTGATTGTGTCACATTGGAGGAAGGTTTATTGCTTCTGAGTCTGCGAGGCAGTAACACATTCTGTTTCATATTACTCTTTATATCATTGTTTGGCTGTGACTAGAATAATCAAATGCCATCAAATGCTGTCAAATTCAATTTACAGTAGTTTTCATTGAAGCGGGCTCTCTGCATTTTATTTCCTGTTTCTCCTCTCGATAGCTGCCACGGAATAGTCACCGTAATCAGGAGCTTTATTTACAAAACCAACAGAGTGAAGCCACGTCCTGGTCTGTAACAGATACTTTACTTCCCTTTCTTCGGAACAGAAATTGGATGTGCTTTTCTCATACGATTAGCATTAAGGAGACGAAAGGAAACGATTCCGAGAGGATGGGCGTTTTCGAGCCCGCCCTGATGTACCGAGCGCAAAATGCACATTCGCGTTAGCCGTTTTTACACGTCCACGTGTATTTGAAATCAGAAATGCCATTCTTCGAATTGATGTCTGCGGAGAAGAAATCCGGCTCGCTCGTTTTCGCCAGTGCCGTCTACGTAATCGGAAGAGCGATCATCCTTTCTCCTTTCCTAATTTTCCTGCAAACCCTTGGCTCACCACTGAACCACAAGAGTTTCCACATCTGGAGTCGCCGCAAGAGGAGCCTACGCTGTTTCGCATCGTGCCCGGGGCGTAGGACCACGTGACGGAGGGGACGAGGCCGCTGGAGAGACCAGCGCGGGAGGCGGAAGCGGGGGCGAGGGGCCGGGGAGAGACGAGCTGAGCTCCGCGTGCCCGACGCGGCGCACGGCCCGCCTCTGCAGGGGGCTCTGCAGCCTGCGAATCCCCGCCTGCCGTATCCTCTCACATCGTGCCTCCTCTGCCTTAGGTGATGCTAAGGTCTGAACGTGGGCGCCCACTCTTTCCCCTCCGTATGCTGACCCCTGACCCCGGGGTGATGTTACAAGGAGGTGGGGCCTTTGGAGGGTGAGCGGGTCGCACAGAGCCCCCTCGCTGCGCCCACCGGGTCAGGGCACAGTGGAAGGACTGTCCCCCATGACCCCGGAGGTGGGCTCTCACTGGACGCCGAATCTGCCAGCACCTTGATTTTGGACTTCCCAACCTGTCGAGCTGTGAGAAACAGACTTTTGTTTCTAAGCCCGCCCAGTTTATGGTATTTCTGTTACAGCAGCTTGAACGAGGTAAGCAGACGGCAAGCCCTCGGCTGACGGTCTTGGCTGCACGGACTCTGTTTTTGGTTCCCTTCCTCTCTTTCCTCTCAGTCTTGTCCTTCCTCTCCTTCAAAGTGCCTGCCTGTCTCTCTTTCTCTTTCTCTTTCTCCCTTCCCTCCATCCCATCCTTCTCTTCTTCCTCTTTATTCATTATGTATTTAAAGAAAACATCAATTTAAAGCTACGTGCACGCCGACCAGCTGAAGACTGGCCCAGGGAGCACAATACCCTTCAAAGCAAAATGCCACGGTGTCTCTTTCTCTGTCCCTCCCCTCGCCCTCTCCGTCTCCCTCCTTCCCCTTCTGCTTTCTCTTTCCCCCTTTCCTCCATTTGAGGCAGACGCACTTCATAAATTCTGCACATCCTGGAGAAAAGAAGCCGCCCTGACACCATCAGCCAGCTGTCTGGAAAGTCATGGAAACAGAAGGGAACCGCGGAACCGAGCCACTGATCGATCACACAAAACGCACCATCTTTTGAGGGTGAGAAGAAGCCCTTCCTGTTGCTACATAACAGGTGATGGAAGACATCGCAGCGCTTGTCCCAGACCTGGTCCTTCCTCGGGAGGATGCCACCCTCCTGGTTCGTGAGCCTCTAGCACCCGCCCTGCCGCTTTATTCAAGGTGGGGCTCAGTCGCGGTGAGGCCACTAACTCTTTTCCTCGGTTAATGTGTAAACGTTTCCACTACCACGTTCAGTCCCCAGGACGAGCTCCAAATACCACGGATTCCCACTGTTCTCTTACAGAAACGGAAAATGCATTGGATTCCACAGTCCTGGAATACGGCGCATTCTTAAACGATTAAACGTAACAGTGACGGGCGATGTTACCTGTGAATATAGTAGCTGTTGATGACTCCATTCGGTGTGTTGGGCGGTCTCCACCTAACCTCTATGCGAGCCGATCCCAGTGCCTTGAGAACTGGCGGATTTAGATCCATCGGGGCTGTTTCGCACGTTTTGGCAAACGTCCTGCTGCTAACTCCACAGCTTCCTTGAAAAAAAAAAAAAAAAGGAGACCTTTAGCAATCTGACAGGCAGAGAACGTTACAGATGCATACAGAAAGGTAAAGATATCATGAAAGTCATTTTATCTGAACTTTTGTAGATACATCTATACACATTTTAGACTAGTACCGTCGATCTCTATAGAATTTGAATATTTAAATTGGGCAGCATTGTTGGAAACTCCATTAATTAACCATACATATTTGTACAGACATAGACAATAAAGCATATGCATGTCTGAACAGTGTTCTCTAGTTTATTGCAGTCATTCGAGCAAGAAAGACATAACATGCTTGAGTTTGTCGAGAGAGAGAGAGAGAGAGTGTGTGTGTGCGCGCGCGTGCATGCGTGTGTGTGTGAGTGAGAGAGAGAGTGTGTGTGTGTGTATGTGTGTGTGAGAGAGAGAGAGAGAGAGAGATCTTATATGCCCTAACTATATTTTTTTGCCAATATTTTAAAACAATGACCGCCTATCACACGCAGAAACAATCAAGCTGAAGGATACTGTATCTTCGCAGCATACCTTTAGAGACACAGAGATGCAGAAGTTGATGTTTCCTTTAAATCAAGGGAACCTTGACTTAAAGCTATGTCCATGTTGATTATTTGAAGACTGGATCGGGGAGCACGATACCCTTCGAGCTAAAATGGCTTACCTGGTTCATAGAGAGCAGTGGGCAAACTGACTCTCGATTTCAAAACGAAGCAAAGCTAAACCACAGGCCCCCATCCCTACCCGACACTACGGGAACCCGCATTCATCTGGAAACAGATGTCTCCAAGGGCGTGAAACGCAGGCGTCCCAACCACGTGTTGAATATCACTGGTAAATTTCTCTGACCTAAGGTGAAGCAATTTGCTCTCTACACTAATATGAGTTACAGCTCTTCTTAAGGACTGGGTGTTACGTAAGGTCTGGAGGAACGAAGGGAGTGAGAGAGGCTCTTCCTGAAGATGATGGCACTAACCGCTAGGCTAAACCACGACATTCAAGGTGACGGTTTATGTACATGAGCTACAGGGCTCAGGGGGGGCACTTCAAAATATGTACGATTTATTTGAGTATAACTCGGCTTCTAAATAATGTCTCCCTCCCACTACCCCGCCCCCCCCTCCCCACTGAATAAAACTTAAGTAGAACCAAGGTGACTACATTTTCTAGGAAGGTTTTGTAATACCCCTTTTGTATTATATTACCAATAATTCCTTTGTGTGATCTAGGTTTTTTTTTTTTTTCTTCCCTTTAAGGGTCTTTTAAAACAAGACTTTGCAATACTACCATTTTAATATATTTAAATATTCATGACTTAATGTGCAGAGATGCATAACGCTTCACTCAATGCCAGGCTCTGACTTTTCTGGGTAAATAGTCCGGTATAAATAGAAAGAAAATGTTAGTCTTTGTGTTTGGATTGAGAATCTATTCCTTTTCCACGGAACTTTTTAAAATAAAACATTGTCTTAGAAAAGCCCAGGACAAGTGTCTGAAAGACTTTCACCATTTTGGCACGCTTGTATCCTTATCTCATACTGGGTGAAAGGAGCCAAATTTTCCAGAAGGGTGGATCGACGTTGACCGACGGAGAAGGTGAGGGGTGCTATACTTCCAGCGCTGAGTAAGACGTTGTACTCCACAGGCATTTTGGAGATGAGGATCCCTTGAAAAAGAGAGAGAGAGAGAGAGAGAGAGAGAGAGAGAGAGAGAGAGAGAGAGAGAACGAACGAACTTATTTGTATGCTACAGAGAACGGTCAATGAATGTTTGTCTTTTAAGAACGATGTATACTTAAACTTTTGTAACTTAAAGGCATATTATTGCTTAATACAGTGATTAATAATGACATGCACTTCAAGCTGGGAAACATCAGGGCACATAGTCCAAAAGTGAGGAATGGGCATCGCCCATTTTCAAAAACAAACAAAGTATATTATTTCTATTCAAAGATACAGTTCCAGGCAAATAAAAATGAAGGCACGTTTCACTTCTTAAAAAATACAAGGCAATTAGAAACACTGTCATATATTTTTTCTTAGGCTTATTTACTCTTAAAGTACATAAGAAAATCACCAGTTTTGCTTGTGATGATGATTTTCCTGGACGCATTGTGTACGCATCCAGTCTGACACGAGTCCTTGACAATGGCCCATAAAGCACCCAGGTCACAGTCCACCCAGAGAATCAGTAGTGCATTAATTACGGAGTCAGGACAGTCCACTCTGTCAGTGAGACTAACAGACCTAAATACATATAAAATTTTGGTTCAAAAACTGTCATTTTTTTTTCACAATGCTTCCTAAAGAAAGGTCTTGCCAATTCATCCTCCTCACAATTTATTCATATCATTGCAAGCCTAAAAATTTGATTTGCTCATGAACAACATGCACACTTGTTCAAGGAGACAAGATGAGCCTTGAATGAAGACAATAATAAAGTTTTCCACTAAATTTTCTCACTGACCTGATACTCGCGACATAGATAAGTTTAATTATTTACCTTTGTAGTACTTAAGTTTATATTTGCCAGAGAAACAATGAAATCTATAGCACAGGATTCATTAACTCATGAGAGACGAGGTCTGAAGAATGAAATGTGGTCTTGGTTTTTACAGAGAGAGCCCCAATATATACCGGGCGGAAGAGCGAGTACAAGCCAGAGATGCTCAGGAATTTGTGTGGGACAGATGAAAATAAGGAGTCTCCAAAGGAAATAGTGATCACAGCTAGAAGGACTCATCAATGGCTTCCTTTGGAAAGGTACTAGATCACGCTGAACCCAGGCTGAGAATTTTTATTTTAAACATAGAGAATCCCAGTTAAACTATCTATTGAATTTGTCCTAGTTGCTTAAGTGACTGTTATTCTATCATTGACTCCTAAATTCTTATCTCTGATTTTATATCTCTTCTGCATTTCATATTTGTATTTTTTTTATAGTGGTTACACATCTATATAGTTTACGAAGTAATCCCTCTGACTATTCTAGTACCCGCCTGGCACTATACATATTCATTACAATATAACTGGCTATATTCTCTATGCTTTACAGCCCCGTGACAATTTCGCAAGGTGAAGGGATTGACAAGTACAAATTCTAGTTCTGGATTTGTATTTTCAATAGCCGACTTCACACAAACCTAATCTCAACAGGTTCAGAACAGAGTTATTGTATCTTCTGGACCAAACCTGTTCTCCTTATAGGTTACCTTCTCTCCATTTCCCAGCACCAGAGGCCTTAGAGTAAGACCCTCAGAGTTAAGACTTTTGCGGTAGACCCTGCTTTCTTCACTCTCAAAGTCAAGTGGCCTCTACATTTTATCAATGATTTCTTCCAGAAATTAGGGCTTCTTGTATAAACAGCAACAGGGAGACTCTGAAGATGCTAACACGATCTAACCTGTTTTTTGGGCAAATGATACTGTTGGCAGGTAAATGCTGGATTGCAAACGTGAGGGACAGGAGGGAAGAGAACCGCAATGAAAGTCATTGCGTGGTTGCAGCAGTAACGGAAACAAGAGTAGCCATTTCATTGTGTCTCTGTTTTATGCAAGGCAGCAGACATGATCTCATTTACTACCATTAGAATATCAAGTTCATAAAGTTGGGGGCTCTATTCTCCTCCTCAGTATAGTTCCAATGCCCAGATTTTAGCTCAAAGCTGCGTCTTGACTGTTGGTTGATGGAATGAATGTTCGTTCTGTCTTCTCTGTCCCTAGATCTTGTAGAACAGTTTGACGGAGGCACATTTGAAAAGTATGCCATCTTTCTTGTTAAACTAGACAAATCATTAAATGGAGTCAAACAGATCAGATCCCTCCTCCGGCCTTATTCGTAAATTACTAACTTCTGCAAATGCATCTTTTCATCTGTATAATCATACTAACAGCCACCTCATAAAGAAAACATATGTAAAGCATTTTGGTACATTCCTACAACTTAGAAAGTGCTGAATAAATGACAGGCATCTCTACAAAATCAAATGAAATGGAACAAAATGGAAAAATAAAAGAAAATCCCACAACTATGACAATACTCCTATGTGCCCTCAAACACTCCTGAAGCCAAATTTTACATAAAGCTATTTCAATTACAAATAAATTTTCTATTCATTCTGGTAAATATCTTTATAACCATGTTTTGTTATCTAGTTTTATTTTTATGTATACTTGGATACGATCAAGTTGTATTCCTAGGAAAATGTCCTATTTTTCATTCTCAGCAGTAATTTAGAGTGGCTTCCCTTTCAGTGTGTCTGAGGTCACCCTTGTCTTCAGCCCTCAGTAACCTCTCTCTGCCGCAAAGGACAGGACCCCGAGGGGGCCAGGGAACAACACTGTACTTCCGCCACATTGCAAATTCAGACACGATCTCGGTCTAGGTTAAAAGATGGCTGGGCAAAGCACGAACCTGGAAAATAGATTTCTCACATCTCGGTTAATCGGAAATAAATGTCCTTTACATACACCTACAAAGTGTTGAAAAAGAAAATGCTCCTGGAAGCTGTGAACATGTCAAACACTGACATCCATTTAAGGAAGAGGGCCCCTCCACTGTCATGATTTACGGGACTGAGACCTGAGAGCCCGCTGTGCGCCTGCGAGCCCTACGCCATCTGCGGTGAGTCCGAACCGCCCCAGCCGCCTGGTATTCTGATGACTAAATGAAATGAAATGGGCATATTTGTTACAGTCAGCTGGGAAACCACACGACTTGGTTAGTTCCCGAGTTCATAAATTTATGTCAGGCCGAGAGGAGCAGTGGAAGCTCAAGTGAACCAATTTACCCTAAGTGCAAATGGCAGTTTTGTTATTTGGTGTCAAAGTTACCAGTCGCACAATGACAAGCTGCCATAACACATTTTCTTGTTCACTAAAGAACAAGGATTCCGTTGGTTAATATTCCTTGCAGTGCTCCTTTTCATAATTTACAACAACTAGATGCTGATAGGTTATTTAACATTTATGAAGTTAAGATGTAATCAGAAAAACCCTGATTATCTTTACAAATAAAAAAGTTAAATTATTCAACTTTTTTTTTCTCTCCGTGGCTTCATTTCACAGCAGGTGAATACTTTACAACGGGACAAGTCAATCAAATAATGCTTTTTAAAAATCTTTTTTTTTTTTAAGGAGCTGAAGCAGAAACAACTGTAAGAGAAAACTATTAATTCGGTTTGATAGCTGCATTTGCTCCAAAACACTGGCTGTGCTGCACATGATGCTTTTAACAGATCAGCCTAAATTCTCCTCTGTGTAGCAGGGATGTCTTGGTTATGTCCTTTGTGGGGTAGGAGAGTGAAACAGGACCCTCTTAAACACAACCCACATGCGCTATATGGAAATTTTACGTAGTTTGTATACTAGTTATTTTACGTGCTCTACCCAATAGATAGTATTTTCTTGACAAGAGGGATATTGTCTCATTCTCTTCTATAACTATCGGGGTGCCTAGCACCATGCCTGGCTCCTGAGTCGGATTCAGTAAACATTGTCATGTTAGTTAAAATGAATAGATAAAGCAATCTACCCAAAGGCAAATGAAGTTGTAACCAACAAATAAAATGACCCCACTGGGTTACTGGATAGACTGCCCTTGAATTGTTTTGTCCTCATTCATATTTGCTATATTTACGGTATTTTATTTTTCTTTTTTAGCTTTTGACCTATATTGTAGTAGAGTGAAGAAAAAAAATCCTTTGCTAGAGAAAAATAGTGAGAACATATAGCACCGTAAAATTGACCCTAGAATTTGGAGTCACATTGTGGGTTGGCACGAATACCTAACATCTAAATTGACTTTACTCATTAGTAAAATAGGAACAACAATAGGACAAAGTACAAATTGTTATGCGCACTAGATGAGATGCGTGTTCATCTCCTGGAAGCATGTCCGGTACATGTTAAAACTTAATAGAGTAAGATAAATTTATTAAATACCAAAAGCAAAGGCAACAAAGACAAAAATAAACAACTGGGTCTAAGTCAAAATAAAAAAAGCTTCTGCACATCAAAGGAAACCATCGACGAAATGAAGAGGCAACTCATGAAATGGGAGAAAATATTTGCAAACTACCTATCTGATAAGAGGTTAAATATTCAAATATGCGAAGAACTCATAAAACTCAATAATAATAATAATAAATAAATAAATAACCCAATTAAAAAATGGACAAAGAACCTGAAGACATTTTTGTTTCCCCAAAGAAGATAAGCAAATGGCTTATAGGGATATGAAAAACTACTCACCATCAGTAATCATCAGGGAAATGCAAATCAAAATCACAATGAGATATCACCTCACACCTGTTAAGGTGTCTATTATCAAAAAGACAAGAGGTAAATGCTGACGAGGATGTGGAGAAAGCGAACCCTCGTACAGCGATGCTGACACAGCTACTATGGAAAACGGTATGGAGCAGCCTCAAAAAAATTAAAAGTAGAATCGCCGTATGGCCCAGCAATCCCTCTTCTGGGTATGTTACCCAAAGGAAATGGAATCGTTACCTCGAAGAGAGGCCCACACTGACATGTTCGCTGCAGTATTATTCACAACAGTCAAAGTCTGGGAACAACTTAAGTGTCTAACAGCACATGAGCGGATAAAGAGAACATGGTGTATACACAATGGAATATTCATCAGTCTTAAAAAAGAAAGGCATCCTTATATGTGGAATCGCTAAAGAAAAAGTTGAATTCATGGAAACAGAGGGCAGAATGGAGGTTGCTAGGGGCTGAGGGGATGGGGGAAATGGGGAGAGGTTGGTGAAAGGGTGCGAGCTTTCAGTTATAAGATGAATGAGGTCTGAGAATCTGACGTATAACGCAAAGGCTATAGCTGAGAATACTGTATCCTATAATTGACATTTGCTCAGAGAGTAGAGCTTGTGTTCTCACACAAACAAATTGTACAGTAAACCAAAAATCATTGGAATGAATTCTAAATTCCTTCTAAAACACACCATTGCCTGTCACTTGGTTATTGTACTTATAAGGAAACCAAAGTGGTTGCCCATGTGAATCATTCCCATTAATGCGATGCTAATTCCTTTCCCGAGAAATCTGTAATGCCAATTTTGACTTAAATGGATAGTATCTGATCTAATACACTGCAGCAGATGACCTAACTGAACACCAAGATGCCTAATATCTATAGATAAGCCATATTATGGCTAGCTATTCTTTAATCAAAACTTGATTAATAAAAAACATTTATATTCCTAAGCAGTATTAATCGAAATGATTTCTCAGAAGAATTATTGCCAATTCTTTTCTTTAATGGACTCAGAGATAAATGTGAAAGGAAAAGTATTTCGATACTGTGCATTAAGCCTAAATAACTCAGCATCTTTAGTGAGAAAAAGTGTGTGTTCAATGCAATGACATTTTTAATTAGAACATGATTAAGGGCTAGGATAGTTCAAAATATAGTCATCACCTTGATAAATTAGAAAGGCTCATTATTATCTTCAGAGTTTAAATAATTTTGAATGTTTAGATTCTCAAACAGCAGGGAAACCTAGCTCCATTCTTGTTCTGAATAAACCATTTACATTCCATGAAGATTTTGCTTCTTCATTTTCTAAAATTTTTCACCCATTTAGGTAACATATATATCATCTGCTCTCTTCCGTATGAATATTTAAGTCCTGACCCAAGGTTCAGAGCTGGTTACAGGTGAGGAGGAATGTTTGGGAATAAACTAAGCTGGTTTACGTTGCCTGTAGATCTGAATAATGGCCACCATCTATCCAGTGCCCCGTGAAATGCTTTACAATGTTCTCTCACTGGTGTCACATAACAGTAATGCAAATTAGGCCTTTGAGATCACCTTTCAGAGATGAGAAACAGGAAGTTCGAAGACATTTCTGCAACGCTTAGCTTAAAGACCAATAGGGAAACTAAATAGGGGGAGAGTATTCCACATAGAAACCAGCAATTCCTTTTCTGAGCTAGAGTAAAGAAATGACGCATCCACAACACAACATGTAGTTTTCAGAAAATATGTGTAGTTGTCCTGTTTGTCTTTAAAGAAGGAACTTGTATGTATGTGTATGTGTGCATGTGTGAAGGGTTGAGGTAGGTGGAGGGATGTATGGGCTTCTATAAAAAAAAAAATCAAGTGTTTGAATAATTTTAAGTAGCAAAAAGCTCAAAGTTTATTTATAGTTGCCTGAATGATATATTTTAGAAGCTTACCACTTTATTTCTCTATTAATTAATTAAGCAAACATTTTAGAAAGATAAGGTGTTTGCATACTGCCTGATGTGGAGGAATAAATGATATACAAATGAGTTGAAATCTTGATTTTTCTAGAGCTTAGAGTGTTTTGATAATACTATTGACATTGTTCAGGTAATAATGAGATAAAGTGAAGCAAGGTTTACCTGGGAGGTATGAGAATGTCTACCATGCTTTAAAATAGTCTTTGAATAATCTCTGCTTTTGGAGATAATTTAAGAAATATTTCTTTCCTTCTTCCACTTGATTAAAATCTTTCTCCACCTGGACTCTAGTTTTGTTAAGTCGTGTCTATTCATTCTGGACTTTCAGATGGGTCCAAAAAGCCTCCTGGTTCCTTGTCCCTTCAAGCCCCAGGATGGAATACCTGACAGGTAGCGTTTTTCCCATCAGGGACTCTCCATTTTCCACAGCTCATTCTTCTGGTCTTACATGCCCATCAACAAACATTTTTCTTCCACAATAATTTGGTGTTCACTAATACCTAGTTCTATTTCCAAGTTACTATTTCAAAAAGCAAAGGCACTCTATCATAAATCTGCGAGTTTGCACAATAAATAAAAAGTTCAATTTGGATTGAGGAGTTAAGCCAAAGACAGGAAGGAACTGCTCCTATTAGGAGCAGACATGAATGTGGATCCTAGCCCTGTTGTGTGGCCTTGAGCATACTGTATTTCTTTTTCGAGATTCGCATATCTTACCTTAATCTGGTGATGATATTATTTGTCTCCGAGGGTTTACGTAAGAATGAGCTAAGAGATACAGCAGGGAAAGTGCTAATCAAAGTGTTCAACACAAAAGAATTTAACAAACGGCAAATATAAACAAGTACAATTGATGCATATTATTGTCACTGACCACTTTTGCTTGGGGTGTGTGATCCACGGTTTCTAAATTTGGAGCACATCAAAATCATCTGGGGGAGCTTTAGAAAACATCTAGACTCCTTGCTGCCCTCCCAGGAGATTCTTACGCGGCAGACTTGGGATTGAGGCTTTGTCTTCGTACAGGCTTTCCAGGTCATTTTAACGTTCGTTCAGGTTTGGAAACTACAGGTATGGCCTGTTGGCCCGTTTTTCAGCCACACCTGTGATGTAAGAGCGGGGCACTATGACGTGTACCGAGAGAGCAAGAAAGCCTGGACACTCTTGACTGTGAGCAAGTAAACACCCTCCGGTTACAAAGGGTTTGTTTTCTTTCTGTTTAAAATATATATTTGTGACTATTCAGGAACAGAAAAATGTTTTTATTATCCAAATCAAAACACAGCATGAGGTACTTTCCAATAAAATCAACTGTAGATTATACACAAGTCAAAATCATCTGCCTGTTTACTGAGTTCAAAATCCTTCTAGGCACCAGAAAAAAAATTAATTTAAGATTTTAATCTTTCTATATGTTACAGGGTTTCTGTAATAGATTTTGTGCATCTGAAACTAAAAGATTGACAGCTCTGGATATTATAGATTTATTAACCGTTGGTTATATGGTCAGAGTTAGTGGGTAAAACATTTCTACAATATCCTCTAGGCTGGGCTAGAATGAATAATTTCTTATAAAGCTTGAGGTAGACAGAGTTAAGGTTATAGTAAAACAACAAAAATTGTGTTTTATTTCACAATGATTCTTTCTAATTGAAACATTATACATTAGACATAAAAATACGATGTGGAACTCAAAGAAAAAAAATGAAAAATTGCTGAGAAATTTGAAAAAAGTCTTAAAAATTTACTAATAGAATCCTGTAATACACACTTTTATCATTTTGAAAATGGGGGCCTTGGGACCTAACAAATGTTGGAGCAAATACATTTAAAATAATGAACAATTAAAGGCAAAAATAATTACTTGAAAATAACCATCACTATCTATAGAATATTCTAAAGCAGATAATGCCAATTACATAAAGGATCTCAGTTAATCTTTACACCACCTTACACGTAGGTGCTATTATTCTCTCCATTTTACAGATGGATGTAACTGAGACTCATAGAGAAAAAAATCTGCCTTGTGTAAGGTCACCTAATAGGTGTCACTACCAGGATATGAACCCTGGTTGTCTCATTCATCCTACATTAGTCACCAAAAAAGAAATGTTTTCCAAATCTTCACTCTGTGTAAAGTCTTCAGATTAGTGATGGCCATATATGTGTGCAATAATGTTAAAATGACAGGTAATTTGATAAACTATGAAACTTCCCGGTCACACAGCTAAGAGATCATCGACTTTATCATCCTAGCCTTTCCCTCATTGCTGGATGGGCAAACACCCTGCTCTGGATCTGAGAAGTCTTCAGTCAAGAGGCTGAATTTGGTCTTAAACCGGCTCTATTCTGCCTCACTTTACTTTGTGGCACAGAAACATTACAGCGCTATAAAAATGCCAAGAAGTAATCCGCATAAAATATCACAAGAAACCAAAGCTGTTCCGTGAAAGGAGAAATCAGTTTACAAAGTGATAGGTAAGTTTGCGCATTTTTGACTGCAAACGATTTGTGTTTCTGTCCACTGAAATGAAGAACACAGTTCAAGAACATCTATGGTCCTCAAACTTGGATAAGGGTTACAGTGCTTAAGGACACAAGCCACCACGACTGATTATTCCTTCGTGTTTTGTTTAACTTAATATCTCGCATATTTATTTTAAAACAAAGGCGGATGAAATCATTTATATTTAATATCTTAGAGCAATTTACATTGTTATTTGCTTATAAAGCCCTTAGATTTTCTTCTGTGAATTTGACCAGAAAAAGATCCTTTTGTCTTTGTCTTAGATGATGACATCGGAAAGAGATTAGTTTATAAGAATTCAAGTTTTTTTTTTTTAATATACAGTAGTCCTTTATGTGATCTTTATGACTATATTACCCGTGTTGACTGAGATAACTGTTCAAACCAATGTAAAAATATTTCTCCGCTGATGATTTCATGGAATGGGCCCAATGACGGGCAAATGCCTGTGAACCAATTATTTTTACCTCCACGTTGAACTGTGGCTAAACTTATGGGGACCATAGGGGTTTGTTTTAATTTCATGCTTCGATTTCATCTTCAGATCGGATATTAAAAATAAATTCACATTATCCTTGACATGCACTTAACACCTTGACCAGTTTTAAATTCTACTGAAATAAAACCCCCTATGTGTACCTTACGTCAAAAGGCAGAGGAGGCCGACTGTGCTCCTCATTCTCACGCCACAGTGTTAATGCAGCCAGAGGTCTTACCTGCGGACGGCGTTTACATCAAAAGACAACAATGCGCTAAAAAGTACGAAAGCAACCTGCTAGTGACAGAATGGCTGAATGAAGGCTCCACAGCTTGGAGAGGCGTAATTCAGCTACCATCACTAGCTCCATCCCAAGGGGGAGGCAGGCTATCATCTTCCTGGATCCCCAGCTCACTGCATAATATAGAGGGAATCATATGACGATTCGGTGCACAGGGTCCCAGAAACATGAATATTCGAGGTGATTCAGACCTGTATGACTTACCTCTGATGTATATGAGTAAGAAGGCAGATTTTTAGGCTCTGATATTTGAAAGAAAGTATTGCTTTGATAGGAGAGTCTACATCTTCGTACCTGCATGTCTTTATCATTAAATCTACATCTGTATCTATACGTAGGTACGTATGTGCTTATGCACGCATACATTCAGGAGTGTGTTTCGGATTATTTTGTTTATATTTGTCCAGGAAACCGGTTAATTCCTTCTGGTTTACTGAATTCGCATTTCCATCCTTGTTTCCCATCTTCTAATTATTTTTCCCTAACATGTTTTGAACACACACACACACACTCTTTATATCTTTACCTGGTGTGGTCCAAGCTACAAATATGGAGTGAGGCCCAATCACTGTGACATTGTGCGGAGGCTGGATTTCTTCTGGTGTCGATACAGGTGTCTGCACAACGTATTCATCGCTAGAACCAGTGCCGCCTCCCGTCGTGGCTTCCAACTTGTAAACGTATCTGCATCAAAAAAAAAAAAAAATGTGATAAGGCGGTGCACGAAAGAACTGAACCACGTTCGCCAGGCTCTCTATCTACAGCTAAGTCCAAGGTTAGGAAAAAAATTGCAAATTCTTCGCTCCCTGTTGGGAAACATTTCCACGGACTTGGTAGACTTTCGAGCCCCGGTAGCACCGTTTCCTCGCTGTCACTCTGTGCCCCTCGCACCTTTGTTTTTAACCGTCTAGTAATTCACTGGTTTCCTCAGGCATTTCAGGAAATTCTTGGAATGTGTTTGTGGACTGTGGAAGATTCGCGTTAATCTTCTCCGTTTTTAAGTGCGTTAAGAGTTCAAGGAAATATGTTTAGAGTCAGATGTTTCTAAATTGATTGCCATTCTCCACAATAAAATTAAATTGATCTTTGTCCTCTGCAATAGAACATCTGTTGACCTAAGATATAGTTTGTCTCTACTGAGAAGCGAATGGGAATGAATTGCAAATATGTGGAACTTTTCCCCTTAAAATCATTCAAGTCTATACACAGTGTAATGAGTAGAGAAAACATTACACCAGAAGAAAAGGGAGCTGACGTGTAACAAAACTCTTTAAATTTCTTTTATTGCCACTTGAGAAATATATGTCTCTGTAGATAATTTTTAAATGTAATGCTTTTTAAAGATTTTACATATTTAAAATTTTTCATTTTTATTTCATGTAAAAGAGTATATATATGTTTCCATTTTTTTTTTTAAGGAATTTTGTCTACTCTGAAGACTAACGTAATGAGTTAGAACTTGAATCACTGACAGATCTCGTCAGCTATGAAATGGCTAATAAATGAGGGAATTAATTAATCCATCAATTTAACATTGTTTCCATTGGAGGCACACTCTTTTCCAACCCCGAACAATCTAAATGTCTAACTGTGTGGTTGGCAATTTGCTTTCAGCTGACCTGCTGTTGGGCTCCAAGCTCTTATCAGTGAAACAACGCTCCTCTGCACCAGCCTGGAAGACCAAGGTTCCATCGCGGCTCAATCGATACCGAGAAACGAGGCCATTGGGCTTTTCTGGGGGACCCCAGCATAATTCCGCCGCTGTAGAATTGATGATAATGTGTTGAGGTGTCACCCAAACTCCTGGCAAGAATAACACAGCAAGGTTTTATTGTTAGGGTAAAATAAACACCCCATCCAAAGTCAAACCACCACATTGCAGACTATGATATTTCGTTGATATATCTCATGGTGAGCAATAAAACTGTATTTTATTTACTTTGCAGGTGAAATGCATAATTGGGTGCAAATACATGTTTTTATTGCCTTATTTTACTTCTGAATCGCCTTCAGAAAGTGAATGTCAAACAGGTAGTGGTGGAAAATTTCTCCATCGTGACTGTTACTCTGAGCGTAATCAGGCCCGAAAGACTGTCTGGGGATTTAAAACTTCAGCGACTATTTACCTAGAATACATGCAAGTCATCACAATCTGGGATTTACCTGAATTATCCATCCAGCTCAACGCATCGGCACACGTCTCCCTTTGCCTGACACCGGTGTGCTGTACCTCCTGCCTCCCTCTCTCGGCTACTCCTTCCAGGCCCGTTTCCTGGCTCCTCATCCCCCGCTGGACCTCAAAGGTATGGAAGGCCTCAGAGCCCGAGGCCGTCTCCTCTCCTCTTCTTTTCCGAAACTCACGTTCTAAGTGACCTCCATTTAGTTTCCGTTTTAAATATCACCTACGTGCCGACCACTCCCGCATACCAATCACTGCACTAAAACTCTCTCCTGAGCTACAGACTCATGAATCTGTCTACTCGAGACCTCCAACTGGATGACTATTTATCGAAAACTTAAAACGTCCAAAACGGAACTCTTAGTTTTCTTGTCTGCAATCTATTCATCTCCCAATCTTGTTCATCTATCCGTTT
The DNA here is from genome assembly GCF_014176215.1 of Rousettus aegyptiacus. Lineage (NCBI taxonomy): Eukaryota > Metazoa > Chordata > Mammalia > Chiroptera > Pteropodidae > Rousettus > Rousettus aegyptiacus. The sequence continues at coordinate 9,232,367 of NW_023416293.1, forward strand.
TCTTTGGCAAAACAATTATGCGTAATGCTTTCACACCTGTCTCATCCCTAAATGTGATCTACCGTCAGGTCCTGCATTCTACTCTATATCGTTCTCGGTATCTTTACCGCCCCCGCTCCTGATCTAAGACACATTTCTTTCGTCTTTCACAGACTCCTGTCACAACCTCTAAACCAGTCTCCATGTTTTAAATCTTGTCCTTCTCTATTTCATTGTAATGTCTATAAAAATTTGATATTATATGGCAGTGCAATCTTTATAAAGTATACACCCCTGTTGAAATTATTTATATAATTTCGATTCTTTATGATAACCTGTGTGGTCCTACATTTTTCTGGTTCTGGGCCACCTGACACCATTCTCTCCACTGTTCATGAAGCTCCAGCCACACCAGACTCCTTTGTGCCCCCGGAATGCTTCATGTTCTTTCTCTCTGCTTGGGACACTTTCACTCATGACACCATGCGATTTTTGCACTTTATTCTCAGTGTTCAGTGACCTGTGTAAATATCCCCCAATCAGGGAGGTCTTATTTGACCACCCTTCCCTAACTCTAACTTTAACCCTATAATGTGATCCCAACCTAGTTTCTATCATAATCCCTTTTCTATTTCCCTGTTAACGTTCATGACATGGTAATCATCTCTTTCCGATACTATCATTATTTATATGTTGTTATGACTATACAGTCTACTTCTTTTTCTGCTTCATTACAAAGTTAGCTCCGTGGGGGAGAGAGCTTCCGTCTTATTTGTCAATCTTTACAGATAGCATGATGTCTAATACATGTTGACTGAATAAACTGATTATAAATATAGCTCCTGTGAATTACTACGTTAAGCGATCTAGGCAGTGCCAGCGAATGCGAAGATGACTAAGACGTGGCTCGTTCTTTCAACGAGTTTACCTCTCTGTATACAAGATAAAATATGTACACACATAACTGTAATTCAAGGGCAAACGTTCAAGTACTCTTCCAGATACACAAACGTGTTGATGGACAACCTAACGACGAGGGAGTTCGATGCCACCATTTCACGGTGCCATCTAGGTGTGCTCTGAACAGGTACTGCAACTCTCCTCCTCAGCTTTTGAAAACTCATTTCGGTATTAGGTTCCCTTAACCAGTAGTTTTTGTTTGGCTGTTTCTCCTGTGTAAGTTATTCAGTAAAGAGTAAGATCCTGATACTTAATTTTTTTTTTTTTTCGGGAAACTCAAATTCAATTTATTTAACAGCATCCTGAAAAAAAAAAAATCAAGATGGACTTCAAAATGGCTCGAACTTACTGATTTTCCAAGGAACAACTTGTTCCTGAAAAGGAAGTAGTTCATTTTGTTCTGAAAGCTCCCTTTATATTAGATACTTGGACAAATCCACAAATCACAGCGCACATTTTTTTTCCAGGTTTCTCTGCCAACAGCTCCCCATTGACTCAGCCGACTAATTGGAGTTCTGACTTAAACATGCTATTAACTTGTTGATTTAAGAAAAGGATAAAGTTTTAGTCACAATCTGCTTCCGGCAGTCACATCTTTCTTACCTTGAAGGATATATTAAAAACCACCAAGAGATGAGAAAGGCTTACTTTCCAGTTTGAACCATCAAAAGAGCCCAATGAAATCACATGAAGCGACATTTGTGGTTTGCATTATGTTTTCAGCAAAAGTTGAGTTTCGTATTTGTACAGGCTGGTGAAAGCTCTGTCCGTGCTGGTAATAACACGGTGTCCACCGGTTTGATGTACAAGATGGAACCGGAATGTGAAAAACCAAGGGCTGTGTTTCTACTTGTGCCATGAAATGGAGACGGTGTTATCTTGGCAGCTACAAGAAAATCGTTACTAGAGTGAGACCACCTTTGGTGAGGTGTCTTAATGGGTCCCGGATGGAGAATCTGTCCCCCTCTCTGAGCCTGAGTCCCAGAAGGCTTCAGAAATCCTCTTGTACACAATAGAAGGGCAGAGTTAAGGCAGTTCAAGGAAAAGAAATGGATAGTTCCAAGGAAAACCACCCAGAAAGGAGAGTGGGAGGGGAATAGTAGGTAAACCAGCAGACTTGATGGACTTGTAGCAAGAAGTTAAAACTTGAGGGGTCTATTTTGCTGTAACTAGTTTTTTTTTTCCTGGAAGGAAGTGGTATTTCATGGAGTTGACAATTGTGAGATACGCCTATTTCGACAAAAGGGGGGGCATGAATTGGGATGGGGATATGAGAAAAGGAAAAAAATGACTTGAGTCAGGAAGATGAGGAAGATCGGGAGACGTTACAGGGCTCTGAACTCAGGCCATCCAGAAGAGACGGAAAGGGAGAAGAGCTAAAAAGGATCCTTCCGCGTTAAAATTCATACGATTTTATGAAGAACTGCATACTACAGTCTGATGAATATAGAAGCAATCAGAACGATAAATTTTGGGTTTAGGTGATTAGGTGAATGCTGAGACAAGGAAGAAAAGCAGGTTCGACAGTGGGTAGAGAGTTTAAGCACTACATACTGAGGCTGAAGCATATGCGAACCTCGGTATAAGCAAAAAATAAACGTCTCGTTAACAGGTGTACACAGAGGCTTTAAATCCATGAGGGTGGCCTTCGTGAGAGCTGTGGAATTTGCTAGTTCTCAGCCTTGTTTAGGATTTAAAGCCAGTACTTGAGACTTTCAAGGAAAACTGTTGAGTGCAAGTGTACAAGGCTGTGGGAGAATCTACAGGGGCATCAACAGTTAAAAGAAGGGCAGGAGGGAGGAATCTGGAGCAGAAGAGGAAGATGTGTCTTCTTTTCCTTTTTTTTTTTTTTTTGTTCCCACACTATCGATGCTAAGGAAAAGCACGCCCACAGTTTTGCATGACTGGACCCTGAAATGAATTAGAATCTGCTGGGATGGCAGGAATTCTAACAAGAGTGACAATCCAATTCAGACTCTTCTCACTACTTAAGGGTATACAATTTTCTATGAGGATAAAATTGTAGAAAATCGTGTCCAAGTTATCAGTGAAGTCATAATATGCATTAACTTTTTTTTTTTAAAGATTAAAGATGAGAGGGAAATGAGAAGAGCTCAAGGTAGCTACAAATAAACACTTATTTCTCTCTATATCTACTTAAGACGCTCAAATGTTAGACCCTCACACTGCGTCCGATTCACTCAAATAGGCACGTTATGATTAGTTACGTTTGGGTTGTTAATTTAAAACAATGTTTATTTCTACTTTACAGTACAACGGAACCTCATGTTACTGCTGTTTATTCCCTTACAACTCAAGTTAAACACGCAGACTACCTTTATTCCACGTGTAAGTTCAGTTATTCATGATGGCACTCAGGCAGCCAGAAAATGGATTCTAAATCCATGTTTCTTCTGAGGAGGAAAGTCCATTTAGTTTATTACTCCTGTGAGCAGTTATTTGTGTTAAAGGACAGGTGCATGGAGCTAAAAAAGAAAATTAAAGATAGCATTTCTCATCTCACGCTCCCTGCACTATTGAAAGCTATAATTTTTAAGTCATGAAGTCTGAGTCCTTTCAAGAGCTCGGAGAAATCTGAGCCCTTTTCAATTTTATGTTTGTGGGAAAATAGACACATATTTTCTAAGATTTTAAATATATGGATTTGATGAGTAAACATGAACAAGAGACCCTGGTACTTTATCAGGCTTGAGTTTCAGCCAAAAGTGGCTGGTACATCCTTTAGAAATTATCCATTATCATCAAAGTATCCATTTGATAGTTTACCTTTCCAAAAAATCCACTGCTGGTTTCTTCCTTTCAAAGGAACACTAAGCTTTCTGACATGAAGCATTCTTTATATAGAAAACATCATTAGTGAACTCCTGGTGAGGAGCCATATGCCCCATATGTGGAATTTTCCATTTTATTCCCCATTTACTGGTAGGAAGTTCAGGTTTAATATTCTGAGGTACAACAATCCCTTTCATTAAAAGAGTAATGGACAAGGAGTACATGGCTCCATGATGGTAGTTAACTTTGAGTTTCTGTTTAGAAACTTATTTACGCCTCTATTTCTTCACATGGAAAACAGGCAGATAATAAAGAATAACAAGTAATTGGTCACTAGCCCAAGCTTCTGAGCATATTTTTCTCCTAAAAGTGAATGACACAACCCATCCAAGTCCCCAGCCCACAGGTAACCATGGCTATCGGTTGGGTGTACTTATGCTCCCAGCATTTTTTCTATGCAGTTATTTACCTATAGAAATGAGTATCATCTTCTATTTTTCTCTTTTAATACATAAAATACCACATGTGAATGTGCTTCTATAACTTCTTCTTCATATGTGATTATCTCATGTTTTTAAACTGATGCATGGAATTCCAACACGTGAACATACTTGAATATATTTAGCAATTCCCCTTCTTATGGATGTTAAGATTGCTTCTGACACTTTGCCTCTTACCAACCAAACAAAATATAGTTCAATAAACATCCTGGTAAATGCCTCCATGTGCAGTTGTGGAAAAGTTATTTTCTGGCATAGATAATGAAAATGTAACTGCTGTGTCATGAAGAATTAACACTTTAAATTCAATAGCTATTGTTGGTTTGCCTTCTAAGGTGATGACCCTACTTTCCTCTCCCTCAAGCCACATTTGATCGTACGTTACCTCCCTTGTTCATTTGTCAAAATCCTTACTCCTCATGTACAATCTCAGAAGTCACCTGCTCATGAAATCCATCTAGATGTCTGTGATGGGCTCCAACTGTTCCCTCCTCAGATTAACCTGAGCATTCTGTCATTTTGTTTTTCTCTTAATATCACTTTCAGATTCTCTCCCTTCATGTAGGGGTGAGTACCTGTCATATCAGCTCTACTTGATTGTAAAGTTTCGAGGGCAGTGAATGGTTTAGTCACCTTCAGCAGTGGACATGGTGCTTGTTATGTTAGGCAATATATATGAAATATAGGTAATGTATTTCCTAACAAATACAACATATCCAGAAATGTTTAACTTCTGATTTTTTGAGGACTTGCATATCCAACTACATAATAATAATCATGTTTTATATAGAACACCAAATCTAAAAGGTTTAAAGAATTGAAAGCAAACTTCGCTTTGGGAGGCTTATAGTCTAACCAAACCTGAAGAATGGCAACTTAGAATATGATTTTATTTCTGACCGATCAACTTTAGTCCTTCTTCTTCCTTGTTATAAGAGAGCTTAAAGCGTTTAGCTAAAAACGTCGTATGAAAACATCTCCTCTCAGATCACAGGTATTTTTTAATTACCTTGAGGTGCTGCCTGCAGTGTCTGACCTAGAAAAGGCTCACTAGAAGCACATCCGGCAGATGTACAAGCTGTAAGTGTGAAGCTGTAGTTGGTGTACGGCTGGAGACCTAGAAAGAGCAAATGAGAAATAAAGTTCATCTTGAGAGGATTATTTATTATCAACTAAACACCGGAAGTAACATGCCGAGCTGTAGATGTGATATCCAAAAATTTTAGGAGCAGAAAACAACCCTTTCATGAAGATATGAACTTCATAAGCGGGGCAGTATTAATAGAAATTTCATCTGTCATTGATAATACATTTTCAACCTTAGAAGATAGCTTAAAATTCATGTAATTCACGCACCCATCCTTCTTTTCATTCCCCCGCACAAGATGTCACTGAAGAGGCTGTCCCGCCCAGGCCACCGGAGCACCTCGTCTCCTAAAGAGCCCGCTCCATCTCCAAGAACTCTAGACCTGTTTTGTTTGAAAGTCCTTCGTTATATTGTGGAGAACTCTATCACTTCCACCTCTGGGGACATATAGAACAAATCTAATTTCTTTTCCACATGACACTTCTCCAAATATTTGTAGACAGTTAGCAAATCCCCGCCGAGCCTTCTCTTCTCCAGGCTAACCAACCCACTTTCACCAACTGCTTCTTAAATGAATAGGGTTGGAAAAAAGAAGAATGACAGAGTCAGTGTTCTGTAGCCCCGAGCCACATTCGGCTAATAGTAACACCAACTAACACCCACCTTTCCCAACTTTGCGCTTCTTCACCATATGTGCCCACATTTGTCCTCTCACACTTCTGCAGCTTTTGGGGGGTATGTTGGTTTTGTCTTTACACATAGATTAAACATAATTCCATAGGAGGACAGTGCTGATTGTTTTTTATTCAGAATATAATGCAGCGCAGTAACTGCTCAATAAGCTCTCAGGGGGAAAAAATGACAACCGTTTACAATAGAAGGTCTAGGTTATTAGATTTCACTCCCTGGCTGGTGACCTTGGGCAAGCTACTTAGCTTCTCTTTGCCTTGATCTACTGATCTGTACAATGGGGACCGATAGCATCTACCTTCTAAGGCCATAGACAAGACGGAGTGGGTTACTTAGAACGATATTTTAGCAGAAGCAAGTTTAAGACTCAGCGGCATTTAACAAGAAGTATATTGAGGCTCGCATTTGTCGCCTGCATTCTTGGGAAAACTCAAACAATGCCAAAGCTTTTTTTTTTTTTTTTTTTTTTTTTAACAGGACTTGGCCTACATGTCAAATAATTGGGCTCGGTTATAACGTGAACCCAGCGATTACTATACTAACTCTCCATGACTTTTGAACTCCATTTCCACGTATTTTGTTCTTTTGATGGGGTGACTCTGACTCCGGACATTCGCATGTCACTCCGTCACTTTACACACATCTCTGCTAAAATGCTCCATCTTTAAAGACTTTGAGCACTCTATCTACACATTACACCAGCACTTTTTTATCCTCTCAGATTACTTTTCTTCCCCCCTCGCTTCCAGCATCATTTGATGTTTTATTCTGCATCTGTTTATTTACACTTTGTTCCCCCCACTGTGATGCAAGCTCTAAAAGAACAAGAACTTTGGCCTGCCCTCCACTGTATGCATCGAAGAGTGACAGCCACAGAGCAGGTGCTTGCGGAAGGACAGAAGACAATTAATCAAGCGGATCCCTGAGAAGTGGAGCCGTGGTCTGGGTTCTCGCTGACGCGGCCACGTCCGCAGCTGGAATGGCTCCCGCACTCAGCGTCAAAGCCCTTTCTTTGCATTTTCCTTATCGGTTTAATGAAAAGATGCAGATACTTATTTGATTGTAATCTTCCATTTGGTTGCTATGGAGGATTTACACGATTTTGATATTTACCTGATTTACAGATGAGGAATACGATGAAAGATCTAAGCCATACCCAAGCCATGTGTGTTTGATAAAAGCTTATGGGAAAATGCTGAAGATTATAAAATACGGAGCTCAAAGGAAATGGAAGGAAACATCCAGGAATGAAGGTCAGAGCCTGCAGCTGGCTAATTTAACTCAGCCCGACGGCGCCCCATTTACTGCCACTGCCCCCAAAGGGGGCCGTGACCCTTGTAATACCATTTTATCTAACTATCTTACTTTCTCACTTAGAATGTAAGCAGTTTGAGAGTAAGAATGGGATCTTGAGGGTTTTTGTAAAAATCATTTTTCCCCAATAATGCCTACTTGAGGCATTTAATGTTTGTTAAGTAGTGTTTAAAGATGATCAAGCCCACCAAAGTACCCCATAAGGGTGTCAGGGCTGTGAACCAGCCCAAGTGTGATTTGACAAGACAGGTCCTTCCCCATAATTCCATCCTCATCTCTGTCCATAGCGCCTCTTCACTGAGATTTTCCTGTAGCTGCAGAAAACCATTAAATAACAACAAAAATTAATACAATTTGTGAACAAAGTATTTTCTAGGGTTTTTTGTTTGTTTTTTTCTGAATGTCAGACTTAAGTAAGGCTGGTAAAAATGAAGCAATGTTTGATTTTTCTCTGGAATATCCTGACTAAAAAAGAAAAAGCTTCGATTCTCTTTCTCATTTTGTCTTCCATCTGGTCTGATTTCAGACAGGCGCTGACTTTGGAAGAATATTTTAAGACAGGTCTTGGGGAGAGAAGAAAACCTGCCATCGCAGAAGTGTGTTAAAGTTGAATAGAAGATTGAGGGTATTTGCAACGAGGATAGCAGCTCAAAAGAAAATTCACGTATATAAAAAGAGAAATTATTTTTTCTTTACAAAAACCTTTCCGAAGTGAATTCAGTGGCATCCTTTTCGTACACAGCCCAGAACACCAGAGGACATCCTTAGAGAAGGTGCGGCCATGGAGCAGCGAGCCCTTGGGGATTTCTGATACACTGAGGAAGATATGCCAAAGAAATCTGCGCAGGTGTTTAAGCTGGATTGGGTGGGCTGGCCTCACAGAGGACAGGGCCAGGGCGGGTGGAGGAAGGTATATATCTCTTAAAGCTACTGGAGCAGCAGAATGAAGGGACGGATGTAGAACTGAGCCTTGACTAGACGGCACAGGTCAGCAGGTCGGGGAAGCTCAAAGACATCAGATGAGAGTGGGAGGCGTGAGACCTAGGTGGAGGGAAGGGATGACCGAGTTAGTGTGATTTGCAGGTAGTCTGTCCTCAGGAGCTGTTTCTGCCTCCGAAAGGCCAATGGGAAGGGCCAAAGGAAGCAAAAGGCAGGAATGCGCATGTTCGTTTCAGCTGGCATTTGCTGGCTCGAGTCGTGCAACTCCACATCCGCTATATTTACTTTCTTGAGTCTATTCATACTTTTATAACCAAACTTCCCCCCCGCCACCCCCCCACCTCCTCCGGGAGAAACCAGTCTGTTGGCCACTATCGGGCTTTGTGCTTTGTTTAGATTTGACTTCACCTGAATTGAGGAGTGTGCATTTGATTCTGGCTTAGACACTAAAATGAACTGTCAGATGGAGAAATCAAGAAAATAATCCCATTTATAGCTGCATCACACAGAATGAAATACTTAGAAACAAATTTAACCAAGGAGGTAAAAGACTCATTTACTAAAAACTATAAGATATTAATGAAAGGAACTGAAGACACAAATAAATAAAAAAGATATTTCGTGCCTGCGGAGTGGAAGAATTAATACTGTTAAAATGTCCATATAACCAAAAGCCAGCTATGATTCAATGCGATCCCCATCAAAATTCTAATGACCTTTTTCATAGAAGTAGAACAAAAAATTCTAAAATGTATGTGAAGCCACAAAAGATTCTAAATCGCCAAAACAATTTGAGAAATAAGACCAAAGCTGGAGGCATCACACACCCAGATTTCAAACGATATTGCAAAGTTTAAGCATTCAAAGCACTATGGTACTGACATAAAAACGAACACAGAGATCAATTTAACAGAATAGAGAGCTCGGAAATATATAATTAATCGCGAATGTATATTAATTGGGCGCACATATATGGTCATTTAATTTAAGACAAAGAGGCCAAAAATACACAATGAGAAAAGGACGGTCTCTTCGATAAATGATGATGGCAAAGTCAGATGGTCACATGCAAAAGAATGAAACTGGGTACTACCTTTCACTAGACACAAAAAGCGACTTAAAATGGATAAGTGACTTGAACATAAGATCCGAAACCAAAAATTTCTAGAAGAAAACACAGGCAATAAGCTTCTTGACATCAGTCTTGGACATGATTTCTTAGATCTGCCTCCAAAAGCAGAAATAAATAAACAGGATGTCATCACACTAAAAGACTATGCACAGCAAACAAAACCCTCAATAAAATGAAAAGGCACTCTAATAAACAGAAGATATTTGCTAAGTATATACTTAATAAGGTGTTAATATCTAAAGTATATGAATAAAGAACTCATGCAAGTCAATAAGAAAAACAGTGCAATTCAATGAAAAGATGGTCAGAAGATCTGAATAAACATTTATCCAAAGAGGACACACAGATGTCTATCAGCACATGAAAAGGTGTTCGACACCACTAGTCATCAGAGAAATACAAATTAAAATCACAGTGACATATCGCCTCATATCAGTTGAAATGGCCATTATTAAAAAACAAATAAACAAACAAAAAACAAAAAATAACAATTGCTGGTGAGGATGTGAATAAAAGAGAACCCTTGCATACAGCTGGCGGCGATGTACATTGGTGCAGCCACTGTAGAAAACTGCATAGAGGTTTCTCAAAAAAGTAAAATTAGAACCACTACATGATCCATCAATTCTACTTCTACTTCTTAAGAAAATAAAAACACTAATTCAGAAAGGTACACATACCCCTGTATTCATTGCAGCAGTACTTACAATAGCCAAAATGTGTAAACAACCTACATGTCCATCAGTGAGCGTACGGGTAAGGATGTGGGGCATACATACAATGGACTGTTATTTGGACATAAAAAGGAATGAAATTTTGCCATGTGACAACACAGACAGACCTTGAGGGTATTTCGCTAAGAGGAATAAGTCAGACAAACACAAATAGCATATGATTTCACTTACATGTGGAACCTAAGAAACAAAATAAATGAATAAACGAAACAAAACTCATGGATACAGAAAACAGATTGGTGGTTGCCAGAGGGGTGGATGGGGGAGGGCAAAATGGCTGAAAGGGTCAAGAAGAACAAACTTCTAGTTATAAAATAAGTCATGGGAATGTAATGTCCATCATACGGTGACTAGAGTCAATAATATTGTACATCTGAAAGATGCTAAGAGAGTAAATTTTCAAAGTTTTCACGACAAGAAAAAAATTTTAACTTTGTATGGGGACAGATGGTAACTAGACTTATTGTGGTGATCACTTAGCAAGGTATACAAATATCAAATTATGTTGCACACACGAAACTAAGTCGTTACATGCTAATGATACCTCAACAATAAAAGCAACTCAGAGGTTTTCTCTTTGTTGACTTTTACCCTTTCACAGTACTCTATATGTTAATTAAATATTTTGTACAAGAAAAGCAGTTATTTTCAAGAAGTTGGCTAGTTGATTACATAAACAACATTTTAGCTAGAGTTTACTGAATATTTACTATTTGGGGACCTTCTGTGGATTTCCTGTGCATTAACACAATGGAGGCCCTCACTAACCCATGAGCTACTTCTGTTCTTCGCTGGTTTTACAGATAAGGGAGCCAAGGCCTGGAGAGAGTTGGAAGAACTCGCCTATGACCACAGAGATGAGAGAGGGTGAGGCCTGGAAGGATCTGAAGGACTGGGCTGAGCAATTAGGTCAGGCTTCTGAGCCTTAGAAGGAAAATGCTGACCTAGTGTAAACTTCCAGTAATATGAAAAACCCAAGTGGGAATGCATATCTAAGTGGTTCCCTACGGGCTACTACCACAATCTACACATCGGTGCTGCACAGCTGTCATGAGAGGAGGCTGACGTTAGGCTGTTTGGGTTCAAATACTGACCTATCTAGCAACTATGACCACAGGCAAGTCGTCTGACCATCAGGTGCCTCGGTTTCCCTATCCGTAAACTGTGGGCATGGTAGCGTAGACATGCTTAGCTAGGCTACAGACTCGCCTGAGGAAAGGCAATATTAGAACCCCCGGTTTTCTACATTCTATTTTCTGGGCCTTGTATTTTTCATGCTTTAGGGGAGCAGATTACTAATAGGCTGATTCGAATACTCTGTTAAAAAGGCATCGACTGCCATTAGGCATAGATGATTTACATGAACTGCATGACCTTTCATATATATGACTCTGTAAAACTCAATAAAATCAACACATTTCAACTGGAATTTGCTGTCATTTTAAGTAAGTCTCTACTGGTAGTCCTTAAAATGAGATATATGTGAAATATGAGAAACAGGCAATGAAAAGGGCACATCAATTGAAAAGTACTCATGAATTGATCAGGATGAGAAGAAGGAAATAAAGAGATGTCTCAAAGGAACCGTTCTGACTGTAACTTAATCCTGGAGTCTGAGAGGAGGAGGAGAAATGAAAACATCATTCAAGTGCTCGGCATCGAATTTAAAAAGTGGGAAATCACAGCTGTAGAACAGAGAAAGGCAAATGCATGGAGACAAGCTAAGTATTTAATGCTTCAGCACAGGAGCGATTACTGTGTCTGCAAATGACCTGAATTCCCCTATAGGGAATCATGTTCTTTTTTAAAGGGGAGAGGCGTACTGTAATCAAACTTATTATAATTACACCTTTAAGTCACCTTACTTTCAAGAGTAAATGTGTGTTAAAAAGAAACCACAAAAAGTCTGTCTATGGATTATAAAAATGTGATTTGGAAGACAAGACTTACGCCGATGGAAGTGACGTTTGACATCCTCCATAAAGGAGAGCTCGTTTCTAATTCTGAATCTCCAGATAGTCAGGAAAAGGCAGTTTGTTCACTATAATTTATGACAGTGCTACCAAATAGTCCTAAAGAATATGTGATCCCACAAGTTCCTCAATCAGGTGGTTGGCGATTAGCTCACATGCTGACAGATCTGGGTTAAGCTAAAAACGGTCTTGTTATGTCAGCAAGTATGGCACGAGCTGTGGAGAAGTCACCTGCCCAGGCACCCGTTCACCCAACTTGCATGTTTGGCCCAGCCTACCTGACTCACACACACGTGCTACTGGGAAGCATTTCGCTTGCCCTCATCCGCCTTGGACCTCACTAACTGCTACCCCTCCGAGCATCTCTGCTCACGGAGAGTCCCACGAAATTCCAACATCCACTGGCAGCCTTGGCTGCAATGGGTAGAACCACATCAGAATTTGAAATTTTAGATCAATCTATGTGAAAATCTGCGTGTTCAAAACTGTCACACAAGACATCCAGGTGCACTTAAATTATAAATTCGTTTTACAAAATGTGAGAAGAATTTCAGGAGCTCACAGGCTACCGTCTCTTCTTGATAGCTCTGTCCACCACGGCCTCAGCCGCTCGGCACCCCACTTGGTCGAGCCGGCGTTTTTTATCAGCAGTGAGTAGCCACTGACGCTGTCCACTTCTTACACCAATACTTTGAAGAATGAGTTTGGCTGCTGTCTCCTATGAACTGGACATCCAAACAGCAAAGCGCAGGGGCTCTTGCACTGTAAATGCCTATGAAATACTGTCCTCCCTTTCACTTGTGCAAGCTTATTTGAATAATTCTATATTTAGGATATTTTACATATAGAATACATAAACTACTGCATAATTACACATATATATCTTAATTCCGTAACTTATATAACATCGTAGGTCATAGCTTAGGCGTCCTTCTCTAATATCTTAGTGATCAGATTCATCCTGAGAAGCTTTCCTAGGTGAGTTGCTTCTTCAGTAGAGTCTCTTTCTAAATATAGGTCAATATTAAGCCTGCTATTAAGACGTCCAAGGAAAGACCCTTGCTTCTCAGTTTTGTAGCTCTGTTTTAATAATTTTTCCTTTCCGAGTCTGGTGTTGTCCCAGACTGAAGCTGCTTTTTACCTACATTTTTAGGCACGGTTTTCTTTTCTAGAATCAAAATGTGGCATTGGGTGGCACCAAAGTCTGCTGTTGCTCAAACTCTGGACAAGGATACACATGCCAGGAAGAACTGGACTCACGTAGAACTGTTGGCGCGAAACGGAAGCAGTGATTGCCCAGGCAAACGCCTTGGGATAGCTGAGATTTCAGGGGGCAATACTTTTTTCTTTAAGTATTAGTGCCCAGGCAGCTGTTGACTATAACTTGTTGGCCATGATACTGTATCCATAAGAACGTTTAAAGGACGTAAGAAACAGTGGTTGATGTTTTCTTTTTGTTTGTTTGTTTGTTTTTGCATGGAGTCAGGCACAAAGTTTTCCTAGGAAAAATAAAGATCAAATGAATTGCCACAGCTATTTTCACAGGTCTGTTTGGTGGTCAGTAGTCAGGGAGCAGACTGGGGAAACACAGGCCAGAGACTCCAAACTAACTACAGAAGAAACTCCTGGAAGCGTCTGAGGACGTGACTGTCACCTCAGTTTTCTTTCTGTGTGTGCCAACTGCAGAAATACACTGCCCATCAATCCGGACCAGCAGAGATCAGAGCTGGCCTCACAGGCATGGGACCTGTGTTGTCACCCGAGGTCTCGTGTTCAGAAGGACCCCACACTTGATTCGATCCTCTGTTTTCAGTCTAGAAATTCTTCGTGGCGTTTTTGAACAAAGGGGCCCCACATTTTCGTTTTTCACTGGGCCCTGCACATTACGTAGCCCATCCTGCCTGAAATTTAGATGCGTCTGACAGTGTGGCTTCCATATTCCATCGAAAGGGAATGTAGTCATTTAGATACTAGTTTACTAGTCATTCGACAAATATTTTTGAACACTTAATCTGTGTTAAGTACCGTGATAGGTACCTGTCACGGTATCGGCGATAAGATGGCTAACAGGAAGCTATTGTCTCCGGCCTCAGGAAGCTTTCCCTAGTAGTTGAGAAACAGAGACAAGAGGAAAAGATAGCGTGACAAAGTCTAACAAATGCCGAGACAGCAGAATGTAGGCTGCGACAGGAGAGTTACCTAAATGTAAAACTCCTTCACGCATTTCTACGTTTTGTGATATCGGTGGTTAAATACGTTCTCTTTTTTCCCAAAAGTAATGGGGAGGCCGTGTTAGTCCCTTAAGAGCACATCGTTAGGGGTTATGTCATTTTAGCACCGGAGGTTCTCATGAGCTTCGAAGAGGATGGATTCAGAAGGCGAAGGATCCTTTCCTGGCTAACGTAATGCTGGCGGGCCTCCTCTTTAAAGTGAAATGCAACGATGAGCAACTTTTAATGAATGGTTTTGAAAACATTTCCCCCAGAGTTGAGAGACACGTGAAGCCCTTAACATATCTGCTGTAAGGAGGACATGATTAAATTCATTGTGTTCTCAGTGGCCCTAATTATTCAGTTAATCCCCTTCCCCTCTCCTCTACCCCGGTGCTGAAATCGGGAGGCCCACGTAGTCGAGCGGCGGTGACCCGGAGTGAAACGATGCCGTAACCGACATCCCGATTGTTCTGCGCGGGCTGGTGGCCACGTTTCGTAATGCGTGATATGAAACGGTCTTTTATTGACGAGCTGCCATGCGCTGTTTGCATTAGCGAATGCGAGAAGGCAGTGGCCGCTGCCCCCTCGTCCCCACGGTATTCGGCTCAGGGAGAGAGCAGCAAGCGCTTCGGTGTGCTTAGAGCATTGATAACGCCTCTAAATAATTAACTGAGGACTTCCTGTCTTCAATTACTTAATGCTTTTTTTTTTTTAACATCTTGAGAGGATTATAAGCAATTTATGGATTTCGCGTGATGAGTGCATCCGCCACTATTCCCACAAAGCATTTACGGGATCGTGTTTCTAAAGCTTTGAGGTAATTAAAAATAAGCACAGAGACAATGGGGCTGAGGCGAGGTGCGCACGTCCCCGCCTGTCATTTCTTGGGACCCAGATTTCCAGGCTCCGGGATGACGATGCTACAGCTTTATTAGTGAGCCGCAGTTACTTAGGGAACGCCGGCGCTTTGGAAATGATGAGAAAATCAAACCATTTATCCCCTGAGGTTCGGGCAGCTCTTCGATCAAACATCTGAGATGAAATGTGAAATACATTTGATTATTTTAGCTCACTCCGTGAACTCAATAAAACAGTCGTTCACATCATAATTGACTTCTGTACTGAATTTGGTCAGTCAGTCTACCATGGAACAGGATTTTCCCTGGCAGGTACAATGTGCTCACACTACATATATCTCAGGGTTTAGATTATCTAATACCTCGCACCGTTCCTGTCCCATTGGGGTGGCATGTGGGACGCTCTGTACTCGGTCAGGTTTTGCTGAATGGGGGTTCTTTTCTCGTTCAAAAAAGAAATTTCTCTTGAGGTCTGTATTGCCAAGGGAAGTACTCTGTCAATCTATCTAAAACAGTCCAGAGAGATGGATCGCATGGGTTCTAAAGTCTTCTTTCCACTTTATAATGTTGTAAAACGTCAAAAAACTTCAGTATTTATTCTACTAAAAAAGAATTCTGGCATTAAGTTGTGTGAACGAAATTCTCTCTGGCTGTGAAAATAACCATTAAACTTACAATGAAAAGAAGAACTTGCAGGGTGAAGAGTTTTTTTTAAAAAAAAAATACTTGCAATTATTTTATAATTAATGAGGCCATCCATCCTGTTGGTTTGAACCTTACAATTGAATTGGGTCTGTTGGCACAGAAACGCTGGTTTCTAAAACATGAGACCCAGTATAGCCGGCAGTAGTTCAAAGGCCAAAGACAACTAAGTAGACAGATGCTGTAGGAAATGTCTTCATCTTGTATATCAGTTTCTTGGGAAACAGTCACTGGCACAAAGTCTTAATGTGCCTTGACTTGGCTTTCGAAGCTCTGTAATTAATGCTCCGTTGTCCACTTGAAGGCATTCTTTACATTCCCCCATCGCGTCCTGTACAGAGTTCTGATGTAGTATCAGTGGCACTGTATTTGCAGTTATTCCTAAACTTGTCACCGTTCTCTGTTACTGAGGGTTTCTTAAGAGCAGCAAATATTTTTAATTACTTTGGAGTGCTTAGTATGCTATTTAGAACATGGTGAGCGGGTAATATTTTTTTTTTTTGCGGGAGAAGGAGAATGAAACAGTATTTGTTGTTTCTTATAGACAGAGGTAGTGAAAGCCTCTGGCACTCTGAGTCTTTCTCGCGTGAATATCAAAAAACATCCCTCACTTATCTTATAGGGACATGATGAGAATCAAATGTGTCAAATTGCAAATAGATCTTTAAAATTACAAAGTGCCAGATAAATGTAAGGTTTTATTATGTGAAACAATGCTATTCCAATTACTTGTGATGATTTTCATGTTAAGTGACATAAGAAATTAAGGGACACGACTGATCATCTGAATTGATGAAAGCTTTTCCCATCTCCTTTATCACTGATTTACCTCAGGATCTTCAGGTAAGGAATGCAATGTGCTAGTCCACAAATATTTACGAAGCACCTCCTGCAGACTCATGGCACTTTAGAAAGACAGGACATTCTGTCAATGAACGCTTGCTGCATGTCAGTAAATTGTGGAGTTAAGAGCAAATCATGATGAATTTATGTTCCCACCTGTGTCTTACAGCCTGTGCCTCCCCTAAGGGAGAATCAGGCACACTCTCCCAGGCCTGTCTGCACGTCTATGTGACATCCGCTGTCTCTACTATCAATGGCCCCTGCAAGGTGTGGGGTCCAAAAGGAAACCCTTCACGCGGGGCCTTGGAGCAAGGCTGCTGGTAACGGGGAGAAAGTAAAACTTTGCAGACACTGCTCTGTGGTCTCCGAATCTAAACTTACACCTGTTTAGAATGATTCATTAGATAGAAATAATGAACTAGGTTACTGAATATCTCAAGTTTTTTCTTTTTTTTTTCTTTTCTTTAAAGCAGGACAAAGTTCCTGCGTGCCCTGTGGGTTTGTGTTGAGGACTGACTAGGCAGTACATGGAGAGTACTTCGGACAGTAGTTGGCACATAGTAAGTCCACTTACTGTCTCAAACATTTACTTAGCACCTACTGGCACGTCAAGGATTATTCTAGGTGCTAGAGGCGCAGTATTGAAGCAGGTAGAGCAGGTCTCTGCTCTCCTGAGGCTTACATTCATTCCAGTGCAGGGAGACAGAAGAAGGCAAATAGACAATAAGGGCAAAGGTTATCAGACAGTAAACAAAACAGGTGATAAGAGAAGGTATGCTAGACCAGGTGAGTCAGAAAACGCTTCCCTCCTTTTGCGAAACGACAGCCAAGCTAGAACATGTCAACTGTTACTCTAATCACTACTAGTAATTATCTAACACTATACTACTATATTGTACTATTATTATACTACTAAAGCTAACTATAATGAAGTAATGCAATTACTATTAATTAATGTTAATAATGAGTTGTCACAACCAGTCAACTGTCGACTATTCTGCGTATTGATTACCTCTTTGGTAGATAAATGTTAGCCTCTAGCTGATTTTCCTCTGCCTTCCAGTACATTCTTGGCTATCCTAGTCCCATTATCTATGACTACTATATCCTTGGGGAATGAAAACGTTATCTTACTGTTTGTCTGGGGAAAAAAAAAAAAAAGTTAATACTGATGCAAAAACCCTACACATAATGCATATCGAAGCCAAATATAAATTATTTCTGAAGCGATCTGCTGTTGAGGCTTCTTGCTGCCAGTGTGGGCTCTTCTATCGGCGTGGATAAGCAGGTTCTGACCATATGTCAAGAGAACACGTCCTTTCGAAGTGACCTCATACATCAAACACACACCCCTGGGATACTTGGCCCCCCTAAGCACAATGACAGACTCTTCTGCTAGGTCTTTTTTTTTTTTTTTACCTGTGACCGTATGCTGTCTCCTGTTAGTGGTGTCGGTGTAGATGAGACCTGTCCCGACCCGCCGGAGCTGGTACTCCTTAACGATGCCGTTCGGTTTCCCAGGGACATCCCAGCTCAAACGCAGAGCCTCGGCACTGAGTGCTGTGACTCTTGCTGGCAGGATGCTCTGCGGAACCCCTTGGGTCGTGGCTGCAACTACCTGCAGACGCGGGAATTAGACGGCAATTTACTGTTAATAGTGCACTAGGTATTCTGATCAATGAGAATGTCACTTTTGTTTTAGAACGTTATTGTCTGGCCTGGCGTACCATTAGCAGGGGCTTGGAGAAGCAGTCCCCTTTTTTTTGATTCTTTCCCTCCCATCCTATTTAAACAATAAAATCTGACCTTGAATACATTGCATAAGTCTCAGGCGACCATTTATCACAACAGGTTCAACGACAATTTTGAAGGCAGAGGGCGGCCCTCAGTTTAAACAAGTAAAATCTGGCTGGCAGACTGTCTTCCTGGAGAACTCTTGATAACTCTCTTCCATATGGCCCATCAGTGTTTTGCATTTTAACAGCCTGATTTTGTACATTTTAAGCACCAGTAAATATGGAGCAAAACCCACATCTGAACTTGCCTGCATATAATATGCTTTGAACAGTATAAATGGCCAGGCTTTTTCTCCTCTTCCTATGATACCCAGGATGACTATACGCACCAATGTTTTAGAAAAAGAATCAAGAGAGGAAAAAAAAAAAAGATAAATCAACCAGTTATTGGTTCGCCATTGTCAAAATATAACTTTCGACGAAAATGGGCGGCATTTATTTGTTTGTTTGTTTGTTTGTTTGTTTCTTCCACAGACTTCACATTTTACCCAACTGCTTGGCATCTGGTAAGCACGATCCGTGTCACGGAATTTTTCTAGATCACTCGAGCCATACTTTTTTGCCTGGGCCTCTCAGCCGCCATCTGTGTCGGGGGCGACGCGCTCAGAGAAGTTTCTGGGGGCCGCTGAGCGCAAAGCCGCACACGGTCTGAGTGTCGGGTGGCCCTCTCACTGCACGAGAACCTGACTCTCTTCTCAACTTTTCTCTGCACGCCAAGAGCGGAGCCATCGTGCGGGAGCCTGTTTCCTCCTGGGTTTCCTCAGACGAGCGTGGCTTCTGTGAAATGGCTTTTTTTAAAAAAAATGCTCCCCCTAAATCGTCTGATCGTTTCTTCCCGGTCCCCTCTGGGAGGTTCTCTTCCTTCATTCGCAGTGTTCTCCAACGCTCTTCATCTGCCTAGATGGCCACATCCACGCGCCTGGCTCCGGCTCCCCTTGTACAACCTTCCGGCAAACGTCGGTCACTTCTTCACCCGGCTTCTGACGTGACATTCCACTTAAAACGCCAAAGAATGTTTTCTCCCGCCACTCCGCCACGTGCTCCTTCTCTTAAGCATATGTATTTGAAAGCTTTTAAAATCGCGACCTTATTCGTTACATTTATTTAACTAACCTCGTCTTCTTTGGTGTTTTAATTTGTTTGCACCATGGCCCTGTGATCCACACACCGCTCCAGCCAGGCACCTTGAAAATACCGAAGACCCTTTCCTTTCCTTCCTCTGCTCACAGCACCCCGCGAGGTCCCATCGATTTTGCCCCCCGATATCTGTCATATCTTCCTGCTAGTCTCCATTCTGACCCCGGTTGCCTGAATTCGGGTCTTGATTACTTCTCGCCAAGGTTGCTGCAGAAGCCTTGAAAGCGCATTATTTTCCATGCCAGGCTCTTCTGTCCTTTTCTCTGTTATTATTTTATTTTATTTTATTTTTTATTTTTTTAAGAGCAGGCACTCTTTTATTGAAATGGCATTGAAATAGAAACCCTTTTAAACTGAGTGCTGGCTTGGGAATTATTACAGATTTATAGAAGAGCATCTAAACATAGCTGGTGGTGGAAAAGTGTGACAACGAGAATACACCAGTTCGTTTTTTTTTTTCTTTTTTTTTTTTTAATTAATAAAACACTGACGTTTGGACCACTGTTCCTTCCAGTGCTTTCTTTCGGACATAAGCACTAGTTTGCAGTCGCAATGCCACGTGAGCACCCTGCTTATTAACACCATGCTGAGGGGAACATTGTATTCTGTCCCTGGAAAAATCGCTCACAACCTGGACACCCATACGGTCCTCGCACAGGGTCGCTCTGCCCACGGGTCCCGCCGACGCCCCTCACCTTGCTGCTGGCGGCGCAGCCGGCGACCGTGCAAGCTTTCAGCTGGTAGGAATATTCCTGGAATGGCTGGATTTCCGTCGTATCAGAGAAGGTCAACGATGTCCCCCTAAAGCATTCGATTCCATTTCGGAGAAGAATGTAGTAAATGATAGGACCTGAGAAAAGACAGAGAAACGCCTGTATTTGAGTGGTTTATCATTTTAACTCTTTGCAAACAACTTATATGGCTTAGAGTTCGGAAGAAATGGGATGGTAGAGCATTATTTAATTTTAATTTGCTCTCATAATCCTACGCTCACGCCATGCTTAATTATACTCACTCTTATGAAGGAGGTGGATTCTTGACGTAGCTGATCAAAGAGTCGTTTATGTTTATTTTCCCTCACTAGCAAGCAAATTTCCTTGCAACATTAAAACTATTTGCTTGTTTATTGACGGAAGCTCAAATAAATGCTGAGACTCAAGAAAACAGAATTTTTGGCTCAAAATTTCTGAAGGTTGTTTGGCAAAACAAATAATTAGTTGGCACATACCTAAGGTTCACTTTATCGGGGAATACTTTTTTAGGAGCTAGACACGGGCCCGACAGATGGAGATGCCACTCACTTGGATGTCTTTGTGGATGTACTGGACTATGTCATTTCTTTGTTAAAAGTCGCTTAGCACCTACCATTCGATTGTATAGGTTTCTTCCAGTTTAAGACGATTCCGTCTTCAGGATTGTCCATTTTGATCCACCTCGGGGGGCTCACTCCTTGAGGCACGTCTTCTCTCGTGCTGGCTCTAACTGCTTTGCTGAATGCCCGCCCATAGCTATTCCACGGGGAAATCCTATATTCATACGTGGTGTCGGGCTCCAGGTCCACATCTAGACAGGCAGATAGATATTGGACAGTAAGAATTGTTTTTAACTTAATTTTTAACCCCCATATTGAAAATGAATATAAAAACCTTTAAATATTATAAAGAAATGCTTAACCCTCTAATTTTGTCACATGTAAGTAAAACTGTAATGCCTTGATTTCTCTAATCATAAAATATATATATATTTATATAAAATCATAAAATATATATATTTATATATATTTATATATATATAAATTTATATATATATATTTATATATATATATTTTATACATTTAATAGGTGCAGAGATTTTACAGAATAGAATTTGCTTTTCCTGACCAGAGAAGTGTGGACAAATTAAAGGAACAATTCAAAAATAAAAATCTTAGACTAAAGTACATCAGATGTTAATGCTTCACAAGTTCACACTCCCTTTACTTCTGTATGAGGCACATTTGCCGGCATTCTTTTATAGTTCCACTATTATAAAATTTACCAATTATTAGTGTTGATGTTACTTTATTAAATTATTGCATGAGTTATAATAGAGTTGTTATGAGAGCGGGAACTTGAAACTTAGAATTGTCATCATGGTTAGTGAGTATAAATGATTGCACACTCTGTATTACACGGTGCTTTCCTCTTCCAGCAAGATGGAATTGAGACGACAAGCAAAAACCGCCAACTGAATTCAAACAACAAAACCAAGTGCTGTGCTCTCTGGACTGGCGAACATTTTAGTAGCTAATCGTCCACATGATTCAATGGTGTCCCAAAAGTCTTAGTTCAGTTTTAAGCTTTAATAATTTCAGAAATCCAAACACCACAATTTTACAATAAAGGAAAACAAACACGTCACTTGAAAGTTTAACTCTTGAAATCTATTTTCCACATATGTAATTTGGTGGATGCTGACTACATGTGTGTCTTTGTGTGGTGGTTTCTCAATGACTCATTCTCAGATGAAGGGTCAGGAGTAGAAGGCCCTGCTTTTTGCCCACCTGGCCAACCTGTCTTTGTTTCTACATGGATTAATTCTCGGTCCACCCACTTGGGTTATTCGACCACATTCTTCTTACATGTATCTCCTTACAGTCAACCCTGCTCCCTATCTACTTTATAGAATTAGTATAAACATAAAATGTAAAAAGTTATATGGCAGAACTTCATAAAATGTAACTGCTATACAAATGTAAGGGATTGTCTTCAGTCTCTATTTTTCTCTACTAAGAAGGCATCTGCCCCTTGCCACCTGTGATGACTACCCCAGAGTTCCCAGGGTTTTCTTCTGTTCTGGTCAGAGACCTCCTGGCTAGACTACATTTCCAAGTTATCTTTGCAGCTTCCCGAGGTCGCATAACTCAGATGTCAACAGAAGGGGCAGAAGTGATAAGGGCAACTTGGCATCACTCTCTAAAGAAGAAATCACTCGCCTCTCGCTGCCGAGCCCGTCGCCTTCTCATGGGCCAGGACTAGGATGCCCGGTGCCGGCGTCACCCGGAGCGCGATGAGCCACCGCGTGGCAGGGATCTGGATCCCTGACCGCGGCGGGGCTGAGACACCCTCCTGGTGATTTATCAGAAGGCAGCGACATCTAGTCTCTCCTGAAGGGGGCTACACATGTGTTTCAAAAGCCCTTCTAAATCTCGATCTTGATTACCAAGGGCAGAGGAAAGCAGTAAACACTCTCAGATGGAAACCCAGCAACTTAAAAACACACACACACACACGCTTATACTGTGCTAACTCCAAAAATGAGGTAAACAACATGCCCTATTCATACAACTGTTTCCATCTAATAGAAGAGATAGGACAAGTGTGCAAATGCGTATGACACGTGGTAGAAGTGAACACCACGACCACGGCCACGGGAGCGCCGACAGACGGGGCTGGACTGAGAAGCCTGCACTGAGGACAAGAGTCGTGACTGAGGCCTCGGATATGACGACGGCGAAGTACATTTTGGGTGGAAGGAGCAGCCTGAGGTTAGGTTGGGAGCGACACGAAAGGGGCCCGTGCCAGGTGGGGTCTTCTACATCTGCCGCTCTTAGAGACGGCTCGATCGGGACCCGATGTCTCGCCAAGGCAAGTTCCCGGTGCAGACCTGACCCTACATCTCCTCTTTGTGGGTAAATTAAGGTAAGGTTGGCAGAACACTGGAACTTAATGTTTTAAAAAATTCACTATTTTTCCCTTCCTTCCTTCCTTCACGCTCTCTCATCCCTGTATCCTGCTCTATTTTTTCTTTTGTTGCATTCCTGAGGTTTATCATTATTGGTTAAGAATAGAGCAATTTCTTTGTTTAGCTTGCTTGTAGATGTCACTTAAATGCATTCTAGTTGACTCTAGGTGATAGATGATAAGTGTGCACAGGTACGCGTTTAATTTTTCAAAAACAAACATAAAATTCTGTAGGGATTTAAGTAAATAGATGAATGATAAAAATTTAACAGATGGCAAAACTATTCTGAGGTTGATCCTACACTTTATGGTGTTTTTCACTCATTTTGGCTAGCCTGAGAACAGTTATTTTGGACTGATTCTGTAGGGCCACGATGGGGCTTGGCGATGAATACTTCCCTTAACCACGGAGGTCATCGTTACCAAGACGGAGGTCACACCGGGGAAGCGCCAGGACGCAGGCGCACAGTCTCTGGCCCTAGACCCAAGATCAGGACGGGGAAACTGACTTTACACTGACAGCAGTTTACCTTCTCTTCGGAATAATGCTTCTCGATCTTACTCAGGAAGAGAGGTTTCTTCCTCTTTTCTGCTTGCAAATAGAGCGACATTCATTCATTCCATTTCTTGAAAGCCTGCGTTCGAATTTTTGAGACAGAAGCCTGGGTCCACTAAAAACGAACTGGATTATACCAGAAAAGGGCACGCGACTTATTTTTTGTTCTTTCTTTTCTATAGTTATGTTCAAAAGCATACTTCCTTTTTTAAAGTTAAAATTAAAAACAGACCATCAATTTTGAACAAATCCTGATTATGCCTTTAATTACATTGTCACTAGCTGACCCGTAAGTGTGATGGAATTAACTGAGCTTAAGGAGGGAGAGGATGTCGGAGTAAAATCAATCTGCATTTCAACGGCTTTTCATTACCCTCGACTCAGCCCTGGGCAGGTGGCAGACCTTCTGTTACCTGTGAAGGAGAATGTGTTCACACCTCCGGTGTGAACGGTCTCTTCCGCAGAGGGGCATCTTCCTTCCGCTGGTGGCTTCTCTGTGGAGTGGTTAGAGCCTCTGATCACAGTGCAAACATGGCTGGTGAAGTTGAAGTCGCACCTGCCGCAGTGGGCTGTGGCCTCCATGGATGCTGGGCAGACGGCCCTGCACTCTGCGGGTCCCTGAGTCAGGAGGGACGGGGGGGGGGGGGAGAAGGAGAAGAGGGCTTTTCAATTTCATCTAGGCGTATGTGGGGCAGGTTTTTACAACGCTCAAGTGACATTTACTTCCACCAAGTTCATGCATGAATATCTCAAAGTTCGTAAAAAGAAATGAAGGCAGTTTAATTCTAGCAAGAGCACTTACTTTGAAATGATACAGATTTGGATTCAAAACCCAGTTTTACGAGTTCCTAGTTCCGTGACCTTGAGCAAGTCACTTATACTTCCAAAGCCTCAGCTTCTTCGGCAAGAAAATGGAAATTCAGCACACAGACGTGTTGTATGAACCAAATGAGATTAAGACCCGTAAATGCCTTAGATCCACTATAAATAATAACAGTAGTCATTCTTTTATCATTGTTACCTTGACACTTTCCTAATGGAGTTTTAGAGAAAGCAAAGATTGTAATATTTGAGGGTCTTCGCTGGATGTGCTGTTGGAAAGTTGGACTTGTAAACAGCATTCCTCATTCAAATGAGAAAATCTCAGTAGTTCATAAACTGTCACTATTATTAGCATTACTTATATTTGGAAACCTTTGATTTTTTTTTTTAAATAATTCTGGGTAAGTACTATTAAGTTCTAATCTCAGAAAGTACTTCATCATCTCAAACGACAGGGACATAAACTCGGCGATATTCTTAGAATTCAGAGCTCTACTTCCCCTTCCTTTAGATGGGTAGCATCAGGTATTTAAAATCATTTTTGCTATTTAAAATTGATGTACATTCAGCCTCTCTCTTGCTTTAAATAAGTTAAATTATTCTCTCAAAGGTAGAACAGTCAAAATAAAGCTGCTTCAGAAAAATAGAGTAGGACTCCCTTTTTAATTTGACGAACGCCTGAATTTATCTCCGATTCCTCTTAGAGCTCAAGCCATAACACTGAAGGAAGACAGAAAGTTGAAGGCGACCATAAGGGAACACGTGTGCACAGGATGGCTGGGAGGTTTTGGGAGCTGGGGAGCAGACGGCTGTGGCAGAAACAAAGCCCTGTGCCCGGCGAGGTCCACTTTTGCCTCTTCTCCCTGGGGACAGCAGACTTTCGAGCCCGGCTGCACTGTAAGGAGGCACTTGAGTAGAAATGCGTGTGACTGGAGCACAGAGTGGTCCACGCACACGTGGTCGTCCACTCTCTCCCGCTTTCTGTGGTGACCTGAGGGCCACGCGGGAAGCTCCACAAGATGGAGAGGCTCAGCTTCCTGGGACGCTGCGGGAGGATGGGGGACAGCCTAACTCACACTGGATCGTAGTATGGAAAACAAAAACTTTTTAATTAATTCTGTTGAGTCCTTCCCTACGTGAGACCACTTGTGTTTATCTCAGTGGTGTGTCCTGGCTAAAATAGAAATTAGCGCTTGTGGAAGTTAGGAACTGTCTTAATGACAAAAGCCTAAAGCAAGCAGCGCTGACTTAGTGGTTAGGTGGACGTGGCAAAGAAAGGCACCGAGGAGGTCGGGAAGGTGGGAGCTCTGCGGTGCCACGGCCGGATATCTGGGGAGCCTGCACCCTGTCGGAGTGAGCCGAGTGCCACTGAGCTCATGGCTCTAGGGGGAGAGGTCAGAAGCTGCAACATCAGTTGTATCTGTGTGTTGACTCTGGCTGCATCTGGCAGAGTATCACACGACGAGATAAACTTAGGGAAGAACTGGTAAAATTAAAATGAATGGAGCGGGCCCACTGGAAGTGGGAAGTCAGGTGCCAGAGAGAGAAAACGGACTAAAAGCCCGCATGCTGCACAGTGAGGACCCCGGCCCAGCCGGGCATCGATCCCAGCCCGATCCGGGACAGTTCATTAAGGACCGTTCATGAAGAGTACGTGCTAAGGATTCTCCGTCTCATGGGTCTATGACAAAAAGCTGCCATGCTGCACGGTTGGATGTCTACACGCAGAGCTTCCATCAGCCTCCAGTGGAAAGACGAGATTTGCAACAGAAAAAAAGCGAGGAAGCAGAAACAAAGCGAGAAAAGAAAAAATAAAATACTAACAAATAAACAACCAAATGAGACAAAATGGTCGGTTTCTGGAGTCGTGACTCAAGTTCAAAGGTGACCCGTGACATGGCTGTATGTGCAGCGCTTCAGCATATAAACATAAATAACTACACCCACAGACCTGCTCACGTTCGCAGTTGACAGAGACCTATGGCCACCTCGCACCGTCTCAGGAATATGATACAAAAACAGCTAAGTGGATTTGCTGGGTCTACCCAAGAAAACTGATGGGTTGTGGCTGAAGAGCTAGGAGGAGGAAGCCGGACTCCCCCTCCGTTTCCACCCCCGGGCCCCTCGGACATGCGGTGGCCCCAGGCGGAGGTCCCAGGCAACAGGCGCCGGCTCCTTCGGGCACATGGACTCGCCGTCCTGCCCTGATCGGAACTGCAGGCTCGAGCTTCCGGAGCGCAGCTAATCGTCAGCAATACCCTTAGAGCTCATTGCAATGACATCCATCATGGCAAACTCATTTGGTATTAATATGGACACAATGCGAAGATGAATAATGCACGCGGGAGTTTTTCTATTCCCATTTGAGAAACACAGTTGTGAACCACGTGTTTCTCTCTCTGTTGTCGAGCCAGTGCCTCGGAGAGGTTTTCTGTCAGTTACCTTCATCGTCTTTCCCGCTGAAACCTTGTCGGAGCAAACGTACTTCGAAGGGTTATAGCCGGCTCCACCGCAGCATTTCTGGGTGTCTGGAATGAGTTCGGTCTCACAGCATTTTCCTGGCGTCGGGTCCTTCTTTTTAACATGAGCTTTAGACGCTCCGCTGGCGGCCGAGCAGCATATGGTATCTGACACATTCACATAGTCCTGCCCGCAACAGAACATCCCTGCAACAATCAAACGTTACCTGTGAACACGAAATTCACAAAAGGCGAGAAAACTGACAGAGCTGCGAAGTTCGGTATAAAAACGTCAGACTCGGGGCGGCTGCCGAAACGGCCCAGCACTTAAGGCAGAGCCCTCCCCCGCCACGGTGATTTAAACGTGCGGCGAGGGGTCCTGCTCACCCAGGGCACCCGGCACTCATTAGCTAAAGAACACACGGGAGGAAAGAGTGCCGAAATCACTCGGCTGGGCCCACCTTCTCCAAGCTCCATAAAAAAATTAAAAATAAATCTGATGTCTGTCATGAGAATCGTCTGCTCATTCTGAGACGATAACATCTTCTGGCAGAAGAAGGGGTATTAAAACAGAGGGACTCAGAAGAAATTTCTAGAATTTCACAGGGGAGGAGAGGTCGCCCAAGCACTCGGGGACGAGGCCAGATGGAGTGGAGGGGAAACACCTTCCGAGGACTGCGGACGCGCAGTGGGAGTGAGCCTGGTGTTTCCCTGGTTCTCCAGGCTGGACATGTTTGCTTTTGGTGAATCCAGCAGCAACGGTCACCATCCTTTCTTCACGACATAGAGTCACACCGCTGGAGCGGCTCACTGTTCAGATGGACAACTTGGTCACTGTCTTTTGGGTCACGTTGTCCTCTGGACCCCTCACCGGACATGGCCAAGGGGTTTCTGCAATGGCAGAAAGACCTTGAAGAAAACGTCCCTGATCGCTGCGGCTCAATGAAAGTCACGTGTGCCTGAGGCACCAGGCAGATCCCTTTCTCACACTAAGTTCAGGCGATCGGCCTATGTTCACATTGAGATCTTACCGAAGAAGAGATACAACAGAAATTTAGACATAAAAGCCTGAATACATAAACGATACTCCAGAGCCAGATTAAGCAAGAAATTAAGGTACCTATACTTCGTGTCACGGTGCTATTATATTAGAATTTATATCCATTTATAGAGCAGCACAATGTGATGAATGATTTATTTTAATTAGAACTTTGTTTATTTATTATTAGGGCTGACTGATAACATAAAGAACCTCAACTTCAAAGTGCCCTAGGGTCCTGAAGTATTTAATCGGGTCTTGTACAAACACCTACATTATAAAAGATGCTTCTAATAATAGACCAATGAGTTTTAAGTGCTTTAAAAAAAATCGTTTAAAGTAGACACTGGTTCGGCACATGCCTTGAGAGAGAGATGTTTATTCACACGTGACTTCAAAGAACACACTCACTCATCTTTCCACTTAAAAAAAAGAATCTAATATTAAAAAAAAATTATGATTAATGACATACATTGATCATAATTCAGTTTTGAAATGCCATGTTTAAACATGATAACTATCAAAGCCACTGGTTTAAAAGTAAACTGTCTTCTTTGGTGCTTTGTTAATATTTTCATTGTTTTAACATTTCCAGGAAGTTGTCTCAGGTAAACACACATAGCAAGGCTATCATTATAGCCTGAGTCTCTACCATGCTGGGTAAAAATCACACACACCACACACACACACAAACACACACACGCAAATCCATGACTTCAAGTTTTATATTATTTGGACATTTTTCTGCCCCCTTTAGATCACACATTTACATATCATCTTGGAATCTTTGCTGTCCTTTTTTTCCTCTAGTAGTTTTCTTAAAAATAATGCATGTTTCTACTTTAAAGAACAATCAAAATCTGAAAACTGGCCCTACAGGAAGCAGAATACATTCTCCCCCTCTGCTCTCAAATTACTTTATGGTTCCACCATGCTTTAAGTATAAAATCGAAATGCAGACACCGACCTCATTTGAAACTCATAATCAGTCATCTGATCACTCAGAGGGACTTTTGCTTGGTCAACTAAAATTTTGACAACAAACTGTTTCGATACTAGAAAAAAAAAGACACTTTCTTTCACAAAGAGCTTCATCTTTGTTTCACTGAATTAAAATTTTCAGCCAAGATTTCACTCACATAACAAGAAGTGACTCCCTTTCTGGTTTCTTTGGTAAACCATTACTTCTTTAATTATTATCAACCTTGTTCCAGTGTGATAAATTGCTAATTACTTAATACCCTAATCAGCGTTCATTCTTTGCACAGATAAACTGTGACAGTGCCATTAATTTAAATAGTAATTTCACTTAATGGCCAGAACGGTGCAGCAGATTTTTATGCAGCATTTTCTGAAGACTGCATCCATCACCGCGGTATTCTGACATAAAGATGTCTGACGTGCACTAACTCACTTAGGGAGAGCAGATGTTCCAGAGCGGAGTTTGGTAGTAATTCCCATAGTGCATCACTTCAGCATGAATGAGCTGCACGTTCGGAGACGAGACAATCTTCTGAAGCTGCAAGGCAACAGCTTTTGACTTCTACCTAATTGATCACGGGGAGCACTTGACTTCTGAACTTTGACACGCGGCACACGCGAGTTTAAATATGCCCAAGGAAAATAAAATCGGTGGTGGGTTATTGATAGATGGATCTATTTTTTCTAGAGGCCCCTTCATTAAATTTGGGCAAAGGTGGAGTGTCTCTCTGAAAAAGATACAGATGCCATTTAAGTGGCATGGTATGCAGTTAAATATCAAATGCTTATTTTTAAAATCAAACAGCATATATGCCCAATGTGTATCTTTCCAAACAGCATAAACATCCAGTGGACAGCTGCCATTGTAATGGCTACAACTGAGAAAATAGTGGAGGATTTTTTTTTTTTTTAATTCACAGTATTTAAGAATACTTTTAATATTTTATTAACACATTTAATGGCCAAGGTCGAAAATGAAAGCATGTATAAACATATAGACCTGGTGAATTTCTAAAATCTTAAATGTGCAAAAGAGGTACTCCATTTTCCTTAAAAAAAAAAAAAAGACCAATAATTATGAATCGTGCTTTTGAAATGAAATTAGTACAGTAGGAAAAAAAGGGTCTGAAATATGAGAAGTCATTGTAGAACTCTGGGATTGATCACGGGGACACATTTTAAGACAATAAATTATATTTTAAGGGTAGAAAAATGACAAAATAAAAAAGGTTTGGGATTTGTCGTTTTTAGGACAAACGAAATTGGTGGCAGAGCATGAAAGAAAAGAAACACATTCCTGTCTTCACCAGTAGATGGCCCTATGGCTACCACCACGAACCTGAGAAAGGGTAGGTGAAAAATGCTCCCCAAGTCGTGGCAACTCGCTTTATAGTATTTGTACGTTGTGCTTTTCAAAAATGTATATGCCAGGAAAATCTTCCTGGGGAATTTCTTTCAATACAGTCTCACAGGCTGGAGTTCTGGAATATGCTCCTCTCTCTGTAAAGTTCCCAAATCTCATTTTATGTAAGAAACAGTGGTAGGCATTCATTCTACTGAAGTCTGAGTCCAGGACATGAAAACTCAGTATTCTTTTCCAAAATGTTTGCAGACGAGAGTTTCCTATCAAAGGCTGCACGGATAATGCTTATAATAGAAAGAAAGCGATGTGTTCATGATCGGTTTCTCATGGCTAACGGAAAGTCCAGTTCTCTTTGAATGCCGGAGAGGTTTCAATTTTCATCTTTCAATGCTAAGGGATGTAATCAAGTCCCGCCCAAGATTAACGGCAGAAATGATAAAACCATAAAAGCAAATGCTGAGAATAAAAGGACTAATAAAGAGGTTTGAAATGTATTCAAAGGAAATGGTTAAGAATACACAGGCTCTGAAATGGCGAGCGTGACTTCCATCCCGAGACACCTGTCTAACACTCCTGCACGACTCGTCTGCCCAGAGAGAGCAGTAAAAACACAAACGCTACCCCAGCACTTCTGCTCCGACAGCATCTGTTAATTCACTCCATTTATAAAATACATATTGACAAAGACAACTGAACTGGGACCGGGGAGATTTGATTTGGTGTGAGAAAGTCAATTCAATGTGATTTCGTTAAAGGGCTCCTGCAGGCAAATAAAAGAGTTTAAGTAATAAAGTACATAAAGAGAGGTTTTTACGAGCCAGCCCGGGTCTCGTGGCAGGCACACAATGCCAGGCTGCGAGGGAGAGGCCAGGCGTACGGAATATGAAATCCAAACCCTCACGTCGCGGGCATGGTGTTGCTGGAGTGAGGGGAAAAAAAAGGACCATATGGATATTCTGGAAGGTCACTGAGGTCACAGTCATTAGGGGCGACAGACAGGAGGGAGCAGCCGCTGAGAGAGGAGCCACACATGCAGCACGTCTGTTTTCGATGAAACCTGCAGGAAGGTCAAGAGAATTAAAAAGATGTATATATATTTTTTTCCTCTTGAAAAATACCATTCCTTCAGTCCACCCGATTACTGGAGTTGGCAGAATTGAAGAATTCACGAGACACCCTAGAGCTGGTCCTCATTCTTGGGAGGTGAGGCATGTCACAATTTGATTCAAAATTTTTTTTTTTTTTTTTTTTTGACTAGCATGGGATGTCACATTGAAATAACCAGGGAAGGGACGCTGAAATCTGGGCTCGCGGATGGACTTCAAGGGTATGTGGGATCGCAGTCGAATTTTTGGGTGTATTCCATACGCTGGTGTTGGAGGTGGCGGTTTGCAACTTTCGAAGATCCCGAAGGGAGTGTACGATCCACGAAAGATGAAGAACCGCTGTCACGGTGGACAGTGAGTGACCTCTGCTCCGTTTCTTAGAACGGGTCCATCCACTTCCTGCAGCAGCGTTCTCACTGACTTTATCTTTCCTTCTCTCTACATTCGTTCTGCCACTCGAGGCTAAGTGACCTCCTTAAATCACAGTTCTTCACACCGACTCTTCCCTGAGAACTAAGTCGTGTTCGAATCCTTCCGCCTGCTCAGTT
Organism: Rousettus aegyptiacus; assembly: GCF_014176215.1. Taxonomy (NCBI): domain Eukaryota; kingdom Metazoa; phylum Chordata; class Mammalia; order Chiroptera; family Pteropodidae; genus Rousettus; species Rousettus aegyptiacus. Next base: position 9,264,612 of record NW_023416293.1, read on the forward strand.
CTGTCTTCCTCCATTCCCTTGCGTTACCCACAGTGTGCACCTCCAGCAGGCCCCTCGGCTTCCTACGACTTGGACATGCCTTGCAGATCGCTAATTTCACACTTTCGCTCAAGATCTGCCCTTCGGCTGCGTGTCCTTCTTCTGTGCACACGTCTCGAAATCCCACTCGCTGTTTGACGTTCCAGTCCAGTGGTTTAGCTTCCTTTATCACCTTGACTGCAGTGATCTCTCCATCTTAAGAATACGCTTGCATCTACTGCTCTCTCAGGGACTGTGTTTAACCTCACGGTGCCTTTTCCTCTGGACTAGCTTATACGCCCTTAAGGATAAAACTGAAATCTCAGCCATTTTGACACTCGCAAAGTTCTGAGAATGGTATCTTGAATATAGTCGCTATACAATACATATTTATTGAATGAAGGGATATGCCAACTGACTAAAAAAAAAAAAAGTAACAGAAGAATAAAGGTGCTAAAATGAGACATTTTACTGTTATTTTAAAACTCGCCCACTGTGACATGGGAAGGGTGGGGAGACTTTTGCATGTCCCCGTCAACGGTCACGATTCTGTCTCTAAAGAACCTGTTTTTAGCTAACTCATCCAAAGGAGGAAGGGGTACTCAGCTCGTTAGTCACAGTCACAAGGTCACTAACGATTTACCGTGATTTTCTAGTAGACTTGGTTACTATGCCTTAAAACAGTGGTTCTCTAAGACTGGTCTCAAGACCCTTTGTACTTTTACAAATAACTGAAGATCCAAATTTAGTTTATATGGGTTGTATCTGTTGATATTTACTGGGTGAGGGCCTAAAACAGAAATGTATGAAACATGCGTTTATTAATTCCTTTAAAAATAATAATGTATGACATGTTAGAAATATTTATGACAAATATTTTCCAAACTGAGAAAAATCAGTGAGAACAATCTTCTTGTTTTACATTTTTGCAAGTCTCTCTAATGTCTGATTTAATAGAAGCAACTGAATTCTCCTATCTCTGCATTCCAGTGCTGTACTATCACACGACAGGTAATTGCTGGAAAACTCCACTGAATACTCATGAGGGAATGATAGTGAACAAGGCACGGAATGGTTCAGTATTATTATGAACATACTTTTGATCTTACATACCATCTGCAGAGGTCCTAGGGACCCTCGGGAGTCCCTGGGCCATGCTCTCAGGGTCACCACCTCAGAGCCTAGCGCTCACACACAGCGCCCTTTCTTTTCATTCTGGTGCACGTGTGGTGTGCAGTCAAAGGACAGGTTTTATCACTTTTTTTTTCCTGGTCATCCAGAAAATGTTTGCAACTTGGTAGTTACATGATACTGGGCCCACTCATCTGACTTGATAAACGCTGATGTGGTTTGGGTCGGAGAGTATTCAGTGCTTGTCCAGGGGTCAGAAGGCTCAGACAGGTTAAGAGCATGGACTCTATAGCCATTGAGACAAAGTTAGAATCTCTTCTCAGCCACATGGGCGAGACATTCATGGGCAAATCTCGCAGGCCCCCCTTGCATGTAGGTGCCGACAGACAGATGAGTACTAGTCAATGAAATGTGAATAATAATATTAGCTATTTCTAAACCTGGCCAATAAAAGAACATGCACACATGTTATTCCATGCTTCCCTTCCCCTGCCCGGCCCCCTGCTCCCCCCGCCGCCTTCCGGCTGCAAGAATGGATACGGAGCACATAGGACTCAGCCTGGTAAATAGTGAACATGAAATTGTGTCTCCTCCCCCTCCTCCTCCTTGTATTTTGTCCCCTGAACACCGGGCGCATCTTTTAGCAAATAAGCAGTGTGTCTAGGAGATCCCTGACTGGGCTGGATTCCCTGATGGGACTTTGGTTATCCTTAGAATGCTAACAATTCTTGAAAAAGCTATGTGTCCACACTAGCCTCCTGTTTATTATATGATTTAATGCATCGTTCATTTTCCAAGATTTTGGGGGGTTGGTTTTTGTGTTCATGTCTTTGTTTTCGCTGGCTAAGTCAACTTTCTTGTTAGCTTATAGCACAGATCCAGGAGCCCTGAGCCATCGCTGAAGGAAATGCTTAAATTTCTGGGGTCATTGAAAACATCCTAATGGAAACCTAATTCTTGTTGGATGTAGGACGACCATGCACCATCGCTATGGTCTGGGCAGAGAGAAGGGCTGGCATTCTTTCACTTAGTAGTCGCGGGGTGAGATTTACCCCAAAGTTAATTAAATTTGAGCGTCAGGGCCCTTTGCTCGCATTAAGCCTCTCACAAAGCAAGCGTGCAATTTTATAAAAATTGCAAATGCATTACATTTGAGTATAATTTCTTATGGCCACTGTCTCTTGCTCTTTTAACTGGCCCTCTGTCCTACCTGTCCTCATATTGATGGAAATTGGAGTGACCCATGGACATTTTTGAAATCTAACCAAGGGAAAGTTGAGTCGGGGAATTATTTGCTTTGGCCTCAGTAGCCATATGTATATAAGTTCAGTCACTTCCACAGAAAAGTTGGTAAGGCTTGAATATGCCATTTTAACTATAACATGGAAAATTAAGGAATATGAGCAATTACAGACTTGTAATTTGGAAGCATATAACAAAAGAGAAAGATCAGATCAATTAATATAGTATGAAGCAAAAGCTGTAAAAATGAATAACAAAATCAAGTGAAATTTCTGACATTAAAAAGAGAACTGTAACAATAAATTTTAAATCATACCACAAGTAGTAAAGTATTCAAAGACTATGATGAATTAAGGATCTAAGCAATGCATAGGCAAGTTGATTATTTGATAATACAAATTATGAAGAGAACTCATAAATATATTTGAAAAATGTTTACTTCTCACTTATCTATAGTAGTGCCATCTATGATAATACGCGACTCAAATTTTATCATAAAAGAAAGATATCATGAAAAACTGATTAATGATGTCGATTCAGCCAATATTTAAGATAAGTCACTGCAAATCGCCTTAAGAAAACTCAAAACACCCCTAAGTCTCAGACTCCTGGTAGACACCTCTCCGAATTTGACAATAATCTTAAATATTTACATAATATCATAATGAGTCGTGAAGCTTAATGTTACTTTTCTAAACTTGAAATAATTGAAAAATGTTTCGATTAACCATGCGACAGGAAAGAATAAATGATCGTTCTATTCTCTCTATAGATAAGGACAAAGCCATTGCTGTATGAAGAGATAACCAAAGGCAGTAAGTTAAACGTGCTGGCGAAAAACACAGAGTGATATTGAAAGTTACACGATCCAGGTACAGTGTTTTTAGAACAGTGGGATTTGCTGGTATTTTTTTTTTTATCTGTAATTTTTTGAAATTTATTTCTTCCTTCTAAATAAAAAGGTATTCTGGTTTTGTCTTGTCTGCATCATTTTTTTTCTTAAAGAGAATCTCCCAAGTTGTATAACTTTCAAGCACTAAAAAGTGTAGATCTGACTTACTGTGTCATCTTGAGCCAATGTCTAATCTCCGTGCCTCAGTTTCCTCATTTTTATGATGTGGATAATGATGGTACCTATCTTAAAAGATTAAATAAGGGAATAATGTACAAAATACTGGGCATAGTCCCTGCTAGATTCTAAGTACTCAATTAATGATGATTGCTATTAATATTAATGTTAATGTCAATAGCTATAGAGAAATAAGGAAATAAAAAATTATGGCATGCTATCAATAATAATTTTGTATACTGTGAGTATTTGCTAAGAAATTCTTGTTCTAGAACTGCTGTGTTCATGGCGTATGTGTTCTGGTGGACATAATACTTTTAAGAAGAGTTTTAATCTGTTTTGATGAACTCCATTACATGCACATCAAAAATATGAGATCGTGTTTTTATTTGTCGTACGATATGTACCTAATTGTTGCAACGGACGTAATTACCGTGAGCTCTGGTGACTTTACATCTCGGGCACATTTCTCAGCTTCTCTGCTGCTCAGATTCTCCCTCTCCCGAAAGGCAGACAAGGGCCCCTACCTGGGAGGCGACCGTACACCACGCCCTCCTGCTCTCCGCCGCAGCATTCCACGTCTCTGCTCACGATCTGTCCGCCACAGCACTGCTGGCCGCGGCCATCGTGGAGCGTCCCGGCACAGCAGACCTGGTTTCCGGAGCTCGAGTACGGCATTCTGCCACAGCAGGAGTCGCCGATGCCCGTGGACACCCGGTTGTGCTGCTCATCTGGACAGCATACTTCACCTGCCAGTTCAGGACAGTAACCACCACTGCGTGAGTTTAAAAAATACGCTCTGACTCACAACTCTGTTTTATCACAATGTCCTGCACGTGCCAACTGGTCGAGAGGATTACCAGAAAGCACGCCGTCATATTGGAGTTGCAAAACCCCCATAAGACTCCAACATTTTTGCATTAAAGATATATAAACACGCTGGGCTACTCACATGCACACACGCCGGCCGAGGCGTGAGGCTACTGCTGTCTCTTTCCAGTAAAACTGACTCATTTTGGATGCATAGTTCCTTCCGTGAATTTTAACGCAGGATACAAAATAATTTCATCACCTCCCAAAAAACTTTTGCATGTGATCCCTTTATGGTCACACTCTTCCCCCCACTACCACCTTGGACAGTCACTGATTTGTTCTCCATCCCCACAGCTTGTCTTTTCACAAGAGTCCTATCAGCGGACTCTCACGGTATGTAACTTTTTGAGGTCAGATTCTTTCGTTCAGTATAGTGCCTTCTTGGCGCGTCTCAACAGTCCGTGCCCTGTGGCTGCAGGGTAATAGTCCTTTGTGCAGACGTTCCACAGTTTGTCCATCTGTCCACTGAGGGACACCTGAGCTGCTCCTAATTTTTGGCAATTATGAATTGAACTGCTATAAACGTCTGTGTGCCGGATTTGGTGTGCATGCTAAGTTTTCGTTTCTCTAGGAAAAAGAAAAAAAAACGCCCAGGAGTACAGCACGAAAGACTCAGTTTTCTGCCGAGATGAATTCCTAGAATGCAGGGGGCAGTTGCCTTAGTCGAGAGCCTGGCAGGGCCCTATACTGTGGTATCTACAAGTCGAAGGGAACTAAGTAAAATTTTCATGATGATCCTACTTGAGGCCGATGGAAAGGAGAAATGAGCTTACTGTGAACAGCAAAGTTACTGTATGTTACATTCCTGTGGGTAATGGGGTTCTCCTGTTGGGCCAGAAATATAAGTTATATTTCTTAAATCTTTACAGCTATAGAACAGTGCCCCCTGTTGGCAAACTTTAACATAACGTGTCACACGGGCCAGGGGCAGCGTCAGTTAAATTACACACCGCTCCCTACGGAGGCGGGCTCACAGGAAGTACAGGGTACACACGTCTACAGTGGGCACGACCAGCATTTTTTTTTTAAAGCCACTTTTGAGTAGAACGAATATTAATTAGTTTGGATATTTTAGCCATATGTCCCTGAATCCTTCAGAATCTTATTCAGTTACTGACAAAAAAAAAAAAAAAAAAGATGTGGATTATATCAATGAGAAGTAAAACCGATTTTTGTCCCCCTCAGAAAAGAGCTATTAGACATAAGATACAAGGATCAGTCACCTTCTCATTAACCTCTCAAAATGAATCTATTTCACAACAGGCTCGAAAATGTTTTCTCTCTCAAAGCCACCAAGCAGTCTTAACTGTTAATTGTTATTCTTACCAAAGAACGACCCACATTAGCATTTAGCTCGAGGCCATTAGCATATTTATAAAAAGGAGGGGGGGTGCAGTGAGCATTCTTTTCTCTGCTGCTCTTTGTTTTGGGGCATTACGGAGGAAAGCAGTGAGGAAAAAAAATGAAGTAGATTATCATTAACCAATATTTCGGACTTATCTATAAATAACAAAATGCTGATAGCCCGCCAGGGCCTTGAACGGACGGACGACTACCTGGTGACTCTGCATGACATTTGGATGCAAGGTGGTCTGGGGTCACTGTGCATTCTTCCTTGAGGTGGCGGTGTTACACCCATTAACAAAGACCACTGGCTGAGGACAGAGTTCCCGGAATCATCTCTTCACTTAGGTACACAGAGATTAATGATGGCAGCGAAACACTCTTGTTGATTATCCCATGAGACTGCATTTTTTTTTTTCTACTTGACACCATGGTAGGCATTCTAATACTGTGAAAAACTATTTAAGATACATCCGAATGCGGGCCATGCTCAACAGTTTGGTAGATGTCGAAATCTTGACATCTGAGTGAGCATGTGCCAATAGGCAGATAGGGAGTTTTTAAAAATTCTTGTTTTAAAAATTACTTCTTAGAAAGTTTTATGTAATACCGATAAATGACTCTTGGACTTCCACAGCTTCCTTCATTTTTAGGGGAAAAAATGTTAAATTTTGGGGGGGAATGGAACTAAATAGGTTGTTTTCTTAGTTCAAAATCTCAACTTTGTTAGGGCTGAGAAAGTGACGGGGAAACCTCCTAAGTGTTAACAGCAGTGTTGCAATCAAGGATTTTCCACCAATTTTAAGAGATGGAGGATATTTTTCAGAGTGTGAACAGTTAGCTGTAAATCACGAGTTACTGAAAATTTTATTGAGACTTAGAAATGACAACACTATTAGTTTTATCTAAACTTCAAGAAGTTTAGAAATGACAACACTATTAGTTTTATCTAAACTTCAAGAAGAGCCTAGTATGGTCTTTTGGTCTGAAGAAAGAAAAGCTGGGACAACAGAAAATTTCCATCTCATCTACAGAATTACAATTTTTAAGGCTATTTTTTTGAAGTGGAGGGAAGATATGGAATATAGTTGAAAGCTTCTACCGTATAAGTTATTTTGAAAGATTAGAGCATTTAGGAGTATTTGATTAGTTGCTAACACTATGATTTGCAGTATACAGAAGCTAAAGCCTTTCTACAAAATCCTATTTCTATCACCGTTGTGTTTTCTTCCTGGGAAAATCAAGTTGATTACATTATTTAATTATAAAAGTATTTGTGTGTGTGTGAGAATCAGAAATAAGAGTACTGCTATGAAGACAGATTCTTTTATCACGTTTAAGGAACAATTATGAAGACTAGAGGATTTTTGCCTTGAATAAACTTGCATAGTATCTAATTACTTCACCTTCCCGTTCTGTTCCAGTGTGTTTGCAAAGAGATCATGGGTAAGACGAGCTCTCATTTCACATACCTTGGCTGCTATAGTTATACCAAACACAAGGTGTGTATACTGAACAACACCTGAATTAACTACATGTCTGGCATAAATTTTATGTTAAACTATGGATCTCAAAGCATCCGGCTTTGCTTTGCCGTCCACTTCGGCATCTTCTCTCGCCTTCGTATCCATTTTCTGCACTTTTAGAGAAGACATGGGCATTCGACTTAGGCGGTAGGAAAAAAGTTTGTATTCTCAGTGGCTTTTCCATGATAAAAAGCCGTGTGAAGCAGTGTTAAGATTTCTGGAGGTCTGGAATCGTCGTTTAGGAAACGATGTTAGCCCATAACAGCATGTTTCGGTGAGGAGACTAGCAGAGTACACACAAGAACACGGATTTTGCAGCTGACACACTGAAATAAATTTGCATTTTATCTCTTTCACTCCCATCGGCATGGATCTGGGTATGTTACGATCCTCCCTGAACCTCTTTCCTTCTTTGTAAACTGAAGATAAAATGCCAATCTCCTACCGTTGTGAAAAATAGAGAAGGTATCCTATGTAAAACTCTTAACACAGAGCTTGTCATAAACTTGTCTTATGAATTTCAATTTTTATGACTTTTAATTCTCAATTATATTCAGTGGACGCAGTTTTGTGTTGCTGAAATTTGGAAAATCCAGTCGGCTGGATAAACAGAAGGAAAAAAAAATGGCGGAGAGGGAAAATCCCACGTTTGCTGCTCTTTGCTGTGGGCCTCCTTCCACTGCCCACCTGCGGCAGTTAGGGGGGCTGATGGCGGGCTAGTCTCAGACACCCGGGATGTGGGGCTTGAACCCCATCAGGAACAACATGCGCGTCATTCGGAACAGACACGGAGGAAATGCAGAGCGGTGTCATGGCGTGGGACACTGAGACGTTCACGGAGTGCACCATGAAAGTATTAAGCCATGGCACAAAGTCCTAAAATAAAGGGCGCTCTCCAGCTCTTCAGATATATTTCCGCGTGCGGTGGACACCCGTGGCCTCTTGCACTCCCTCGGTTTGAACCTGGCCTTGCTTACAGTTTCACAAAGCCGAAAGGAGAAATGCTATGTACAGGCAGTCACTGTCTGTGCGTGAGTGAGAGGTCTGCTCTTTGTCGGGAAGGTGCCTGCCATAGTATGGCACAAGTCGTGCGTTTGCTTTTTTCCGGTCCCCGAGATGACCCAGCACACCCGGACACGATGCTCACCTGGCAGAATTCTGACATAATACCCGGAGCAACATCGGTGGTCCGGCTGTGGCTCTCGGATGCTGCCACCGCAGCAAACTCCGGTCGAATTCGACACGTGGGGGACGTACTTGTCCCCGCAGCAGCGGAGCCCGGGCCGGCGGTCGTGGAGGACTCCGTCACAGCACACCTGAAGGTCGGGGATCGGGTTTAAAAACACGGTGGTTTAATTAAGAATGTTACATCACCGCGCCTTGTAAGGCCTTGATGTGAGACCAAACGCAGCCTATTTCTGATACGAATTCAAACTCTTAAAAAATACATTTTGTCCGCATCATTCAAATCCTGTAAATGCTATTTCATACAGCGTAGCTGTCTAGCCTTCGACCATGTTTTGTGCTCTATTCCAATATTCTATAAATATGAGTTATCTTTTGAATGTCAGGATGTCCAGTGTAAAGATGATTTAGAATTATAAATGAATAATGTCCTTCGTGTATGTTTTTGATTTAATGGCCGTTTAATGTGAAAACGCCAAGCCTATGGAAAGCTGTCTCTAGCCACTTTAAAAACAAAAAATAAGTTGCTTTTTTCTTACAATTTATATGATCACTTATTTGTGAACCCAATCTTCAGACAAGCAATCTTAAGAGTCCAACATATATACATATATACATTTATATATATTCATATATATAAATATAAAATCTCACATTAAAAAAAAAAAAAGGAAATGTGTATGGACATTAATTTTGAAAAGCCCTTGTTTGTAACAACGTGTTTTCGCCAGGAGCTGCGGGAGAAATCGTGTGTTTGAACAACCAAATGATTATTTTCGTGCCCACTTGAGGTCTGAGAGACTGACACTCCGTCTATAACAAATGAAACACTATACAGTCGCCGAAACGCCACCTCGGAACCTGTGCTTGGCACGTTACATCGATTGGACAGATGCTTCCGTGGCGCGCAATATCGACCGCTGTTTAAGAGGTGTTTTTCTCTTTCTCTTTCTGCTGCTCATCGCTGCTGCCAGCCGGCACCGACGTCTGAATCGAGCTCGGCGGAAGATCAGCAGAACGTGGAATCTCTGTCTTCGAAAGGGCCACTAGCTTAGCACTTGATTCGTTTTTCAGAAGTTACTGGACAGCAACGAAAAAGGGGCCCTTGAGTTTAGTCTGTCTGCCCCATGCTTCCTCAGGGAGCCCTGTTAAACGAAGTGTAATTCATTTTCTTTGCTGTTTAGTTCTTATCGATGAAAACTTAAAATTAGTTTAATGCCAGGGATTATACTAGGCCACTGCTCCCTTGGATGTCATATTCCGTGTAAAGGGTACGTTTTTAAATTGAGCCCTGTTTTTAAGAGTGCAGCAAATAAAAAAAAAAATTAAAAAAAAAAGTCTTCTCTGTGTGTTTACTTGGAATGGAGGAATGCTGGCCGTATCTGCTTTCAGGGTAAAAATACCACACCTACCTCCCTCTTGCTCTCTGACACTGACCTAACCCTTGCTCTTCGTTGTATGGTCTCCAGCGTCTCGTTCACATATCGTGTATCCCGACACCTTCCTTCATCGGGCTTCTCTAGTACTTGCTGTCATCCTCGTTGGACGTTTCCATTTGGATCTTTACTTAGCCACGGGCCGTTAGGATGGTTCACTTCCATCCGTTCCTCGCCAGTGCCCTTTTCTGGCTGCTTCAGTGACATGAAACTTGTGCCCTTTCTTCGAATCCATCATTAGATCATTGACGGACCTCCAAGGGGACATTTTCGAGCAATGATTTCTCTTGGGAGGTCTCCCCTTAACTAGACTATGTCTTAATCTTCTAATTTATTCGGTCTTAAAGTGAGATGTATCAGAAAATGTACATGAACATTTCAATAACTTGAGCTGATATTCACATAGGGAGCCTCTCTCTTGTTCTGTGGTTTCCCACCGTCGTTCAGTAATCTCGTGATTCTCTGAGTCTGGTCCCGGGACCAGAGGCGGAGGCATCGGTAGGGAACATGTTGCAAAGGCAAATTCTCACACCCTACCCTGACTCACTGCACCCCAGCCTCTGGGGGTGGGGTCTCCTCTGGATGTTTTATTCCGACAGGTTCTCAGACTCTCGATAAGTCTCTTTTCTAATGTTCTCCAATCTCTAATGCAGAAAATGCATATTCATAGTTAACTCCAAATTGGAATTTACACTTTTTTGGTTTTAAGATTTTCTTTGACTTCATTTATTCTTTTACTGACAATACCTATGTGTTCATATCCTTAAAATACACACAAAAAAAGACTTTGTTTAATGCATCAAAGTTTTCTTTCTTTCTCCTAGAGAATGTTTTTAATGAGAAAATTTATTCCCACATTTTTCCTCCAAGAAATCATAAGTTTAATTTCATTTCATGAAAGTATGTTCCTTGGACAGTACCCATTTAATGGCCTAAAATGATGTAAAACTTAGGCATAATGACAATTCTGGGGCTTAAGTGTCAAAAGATAAGATAGTTCATAACTGCTGGTTTTATAACATATCTTAGATGATAACTAATACTTAGCCAGTGTCGGCCATGATAATTTGTGTTTTGATCCATAATGCTTCAACAACTCACTTTCTTAATTACCATGTCCTTCTACAGCGAACCTTTTGAATTTAGTAGTAGCTTTAGTCATTAAATGTGTGATGTTGTTGATAAATAGGAACATTATTTCATTATATGAAATCCTACCTTCGAACAAAGAATCTTCTGCATCGTTTGTCAATAAAAGCCATTTACAAACTCCTCTGTCTGGCTGTACTATTGATCTGATTCCTAAACTACGACTAATATGAACATTAATCTGCAAATGGCCATAATTTTAAAATATTTCTGACAAACCATGAAAGGTCCTGTTCACAGTTACTCATCAGTGTCATGTAAACAAACACCCACTTGTAGCTGAATGGATTAGTTGTAAAGAAAATTCGAGTCGCTCCATCAAATGCAAATTCAGGAAGTTCCTTACTATTTCGATAAACTAATATTTCCTGTGAAGATGATGAAAAATGAGAAGGCTAGAATGCTCATGAGGATGATAGAATTTTTATAAGCATCCTTTCTTTTCCATGGGGTCTTGATAGACTACTAGAAATATTGATCATGATAAATCATGGTTTAAGAAGCAAGTGATTTCATCTGGAGTGTTCAGTGAGAAAAACATGTCACTGACTAGTTTGAAAAGATTTACCTTAGCTTCAGGAGAATAGCACCTGTGTCCACAGACAGTTTTAGGTTTTTGACAGGCCACTGCCATGCAGAGCTCAGCACTGTGGTCCTTTACTAACTTCTGGGTTGTAGGGCATGGGTGCCATGTTGTCCGTAAAAGATCATATCCAAGAATGATGCCATTTGGTTTCCCTGGAGACTTCCAATCGATTTGAAGGGATCTGTAACAGAGAGAATAATTAATACTTTTGGAAAGATAACATTTAATATTGCTGCCTATCAACCTTGTGTACTTTTCAATTAATTGTCCGGATTAGGCCTATTTCTAATTAAAAAGCTGTAGCAAAGACTATGTCTATATTAATATATACATACACACACACGCAGATATTCTACCACCATATAACATGTTTTGAGAATCAATCAAAACTATTTAAGCTTTTTGGGAGAGTAATGCATGACATCGGTCCAGTGGTCTTACACCTTAAATTTCAGAAACAAGAAGAAACGATGTTACTTGTGGTTAATCAGTTAAATCAACACGAAGTTTTGGTATGATAAGTAAAAATAAGACACAAGTAACATGACTTGGTAAATAGGGTGGAAATTAGAAGGCGAGGCAGACCTAACCCCTACTTGTAACCACCTTCTTTCCTTTTCTCCTCACCCCCCGGGCTAGTGATGTGACACACAGCTGCTCAAAGAGAGGAAACGAGAAGACTGACGTGGGATCCCTACACAGCTCCTAGGAAACTTTAGCTTTCTTGATTCAGCTGTCACCTTTCCCATTCTCTTTCTTCATGCTAAACATAATCCCTAGAACTTCAGCCATCATTCTACAGCCATTTAAGACCCTAAGAACCCAGAGATACTGCCATGGTATTTGGTATAGCTGAAACAAGACTGACAATAATCTAGCTCTAGAGATACATACTTTACCCTCTGTTGTTGGTGTTTTGCTGTTTGTAGCCAAAATAAATGTCCAAACTGATAAAAATCTTTATCAATTGATAAAACTGATAAACTTCAACTACATTTTGCTCGGACATATCTTAATTTTTGACTCACAGAAACAGTTCTATTTGTATGATTATTCTTTAAATACCATGGTCACATATGTTTGTGGCCAGAAATAGAGGAAATGGAGATTCCCATAGCACATCATGTTCTACATCCTCATGTGTTTAAAGATGTTTGATTTTTTTAAAAATTAAGCTAAGATTTTGTTCTAAATATGAGTATACATTTGGGGGAGGGGTCGATGTGCAATGAGGGCGCAACATCTGACCAAAACTTTCCTATATTTTCAATGATTAATATTTTATTTGCTGTAGCAAATGAGATCATAACATAAAGCTGTTTGCAGAGGAATTGACCCTGAATAAAATGACTCGCTCTCAGGTTAATGTTATAGAACTTTAATTCTGTTCTTAGGTCCACTTGCCAGAATCATACAGCCTAGATGACATGCCTGTACCATCTTTAGTGTTTGTTTTTTTTTTTTTTTTAAATAAGCTCTATAAACAGGAAGTAGTTAAAGCTTCTAATAAAACCCCAGAGATTTGGACATGACATATTATTGCATTTAGCATGTCAAGAAAAGTCTATTATTGGTAAAACACCATGTAAATATAAACTAATAATTATTTCTGTTCTTACTGTTTTCAAAAAAAAGAGGGTAGAATTCTGACGTTTGAAATTAACTCCATTTGTGTAACGAGTAACCAACTAGTCATAAGCAGTTAAGACCACCTTTACTTGTAAAACATTCCAAAAGTATTCTGGAGGAGAGTGAGTACAAATGAGCTTAGTCACTACACCTGAAAGATCATACAATAAAAATCTCTCAATAATTTATACTGACCACTTTTCTGTCATTGCATGAAATCATATTTTATTATACCTTTCATTTTAAGGAGAAATACATCTTTATAGACCAAATGACTGGGCTCTGTCTTAATTCCATGTGACATCATGTATTAGGAATTCAATTAAGCCCAAACATTTACATTAAAAAGAAGCAGTCAAGATAAACCCTGACATTTTAATAGACTGATTTTCAAGAAAAGAAAAGTATTTCATTTTCTTGTGGGTACAAACCCAACACACTCACTACATGACTTCGGCAGATAGGAAATGTCACCTACAAGAGAACGGTTTCGTAGGTGATTTGTTTATCCACCATTATTATTCTAAGATCTTTATCCAAGTCTCGAAAATTAATTTTACATTTTGTAGATACCTCTTTTGTATTCACTGCGTAATCAGCTACAGATAAGACCACATTTCAGTGGCATTCGAAGGTCCGCCTTGTCCACCAAAGCTTGTGAATTAGTGAAGTCTAGAAAAGACACAGAGAGCACCATGCCAGTATGACTTGTCTCTCTCGCACAGCCGAACTGATGTGCGACCATCTACACCTCAAGCAAAACCACGGACAATTCTGCTTTTGAAGATGAAATGAAATTTGAAATGAAAGACATCACTGAGAAATATGCGCTATTATGAACTAATAAATGAGTGCTTCACTTTGATGTTTAGGGGTAAAAGAGAGGAAATATTCTTAAACTATAGAAATGGATGTCACATATTGGGAAAGAAGCTAAAGCGTATAGACCAATAAAGACCGCATGCTTGTGCAGAAACATGAAACGGACTGTGAGTCCTCAAACAAATATTTTTTGATGTAGATTTGTTCATAAAGTAATGACTAGTTCGTTTAGCTCTCAGAGCACGAGGGCCTGAAATTTAAGCTACCTTAATAAAGATTCTGATAAAAGCCACCATGTCTACACAGATTTTAGTACACAGATGGAGTGTTTGGACATTCTAGTTGGAGCTATTTCCTTTTAATTCTGTCATATCATTAGAATTACTATTCTACTTCTGTGACTGCTATATACTACAACAGCCACCGCCACAATGATTGTCACTTATAATTATTATTTCGAGAAGCACCAACCAACACTGAAGATAGAAAGGAGTATAGGAAAATCATTTCTTCACCACCCATCTTTATACAGGTGAATATTAAAATGATGTACATCAGAAAGAGTTAAGGTTCTCACTGGCATTCTCTAACATTTTATTTTAATATTTTATTGTCATTTTGTAAAAATGTTCTTGCTTGGGGCAAAGGAAAACTTTTTCATATAATCTACATTATTATAGATTAAACAGCTCCAGATTCCTTGATCATGTTTACACAAGTTGTTTTTTTCCCCTTTCTATTCAACTTGATTATTTTTATCAATAATTTGTGTAATACTCGAGTTTTTCAATACTATTCCAGACTGTGGTTATCAAAACGCATCAGAATATTTTTAATATAAGACCAAATATAACAGAATAAAAATATTAATTTTCTGCTCTCAAATTAAGTCCCTGAATATTTAATTACCTACTGGAATGTTTGGCATAGCTTGTAGTAGGTAAAAAGTCAAGGCAAAACTTGTGTGTGAGTAATAGGGGGTGTGAATCACACATATATTAAGGAGGCAAATGTTATATAGTGATGCAGAATCAAGAGCTTAGATATATAGTTCAGGTTACGAGCATAAAAATACATACACTAGGATCACTGTGTTCTAAGCTAAATGATGAGATTATCAGGGGAGAAGTGGCTATGAACTTGAACTGGTGAATAAGAAGATGGGAAAGATTCTGGGCAGGAAGATCAACATAAGCAAAGGTGAGAGGTGGGAACCAGCATCGTCGTGTGTCGGAGGGTAATGGACCAACCTGATGAGCGAACGATCCACATCTGCCCATCATGGAGGGTCGATATGAACATAAGAGGAAAGTTTGTGGTGTCTCAACTACCACCCTGAGGAGTCTGATGACGAAATAGGATGATCATGCAGTGTTGTCGCCAGCAGAATTAAAGGCCCTTTTAGAGTTAACAGCCTGGCAGATTAGGTTATTAATCAAACAGTAAATTTGATGACCAGAACTCACTGGCTACCCACACATTTCCTGAAAGATGCCATGGATATGACTATTGACTGGATCTAGAGAACAGTACTGAACATCTTCCAGATTATGTCTTTCGTGTGTTCTTGCCATGTCCTTTGAAGACCTCGACACAAAGTCCCAGTCCAAATGAAAAGCTGCCCCCAACTGTCCTCGCCGGTGAGGTAAGGAGTTTAGAATACAAGTGAAGGAGAGGTAACCGACATCCTACGTCTAGAGCCCGACATTTTCTCTAGTAAAAAAATGAAATAAAACATGGCTTAAATTTTAAAAAATATACACATACATACACACACATACATGTATGTATGTGTGTGTATAAATATAAATATAAATAAATATAAATATAAATATATATAACTTCAGTATTCAGGCTGCTAGCCGCTGAAACTCCAAGAGAGAAACTTAAGGATAGAGACGATTCTTTGCTATCTAATGTCATAAAAATAGAGGGGTTTCAAAGTTTCTTCTCTAATCTGGTGAGGCAAACTGGGGAATAATCTTTTCCCACAAGCTATGGCCTCTTACGACATATTCAACCCCAAGCTAAGCACTCGGGAAATAGAGGAGGATTTATAAAGGATGACAGGGGTTTAACCTTCATTCAGAGACACACGGCCAATGCCGCTCTCATAAAGACTTCTGAAAAGCCGGTGTGTAAAAATACCATTTATATCATTCAAGATCCTGAGGCAAATTTTTAAACAACTGTTTGTGAATGCTACGAAGACGTCATACCTTAGACTTCTCATCGATAATACAGCCCCACGCTGACGGAGAGCTGAACAGAAGCGCCGGGGTCCTAATGAGAAAGGCAGTGAGAGACATGGCCCGCCCGCCTGCTCTCTGCTTTCTGTGAGCCTCACGCCTGGAGAGCGTGCACTTTGCAATACCGGCAGTGACATGATAAAAACTCGTCCTGTTTTTGTTCTTTTCTTAGCTTATTCGTTTATGGGGAATAGATACGTACGCCTCACAGGCAGCCCCGAGCCCAGTGTTTGTCATATTTCAATCACGGCCAGGGCCAGTGAGCTATCTCCACACAGCACCGTCTCCACGTTCTGGAGGACCAGAATTAATGAATTAGCTATTGATTAAATTCCACTCTAACAAATCCACCAAGGCAAATAAATGAACTACCCGGGGCACGTGTAGGCCATGGCCAGACATGTACAGGCTATCGATCAGTAGTTAGTATTCTTTTGGGATACAGAAGCAGCTGATGATAATATGACAAGTATGGGAAACGCAATGTAGGAACGGAGTTTGCTTCCGGAGGAGCGGGCTATAAATCTAGAAAGGTCCAGCTGATCTTTATTTGTGTGCTACGGCATCTTTGGTTTAGATCTGAGAAAAACGTATGTAAGTGCTTGTTCTGGAGATGGAGCCAAGCGCAAGGTCCAAGTGAAGCCACAGACAAGGGCGACGCGCTGCGCACATACAATCACACAGGCCGACGGGCATGTTATTAAAAACGCATGGAAGTCGAATGTGTACCAACAACTGCATTTGACCCGGAATAAGCCGAGAATCTGAGAAATACATGTCTTGTTAGAAACCAAATTACTGAAATAAACCAGTTTACTGCCACGTCTCTAGAAGGATTTCACATTTGATTTCGCATGTTGCTAATATAAGAGAGACTTTTAAAAACCAAAATAGAAACATAACTAACAAGTCTACGTTGCCAGAAGTATAATGAAATTACACAAACAATAACGTGCGCGCGGGAGGCTAACTGCTTTGGTGCTGGCGTAATTTTGATTAATGGCTTGGCAGCCCGCACCCGCTCGTTAGAGTGTCGCCTTTGGAAAGTGCTGCTCCGCTACGATGGATCATTTCAAGAAAGGAAACGCTTTACGTGCCAATATTTTGGTTCCGAATGATCTCCATCAAGGTTTTTTTTTGCTGAATTTTTGACCCAAAAGGCATGGAAAAACGGGAAGGGAGGGAGAAAGAACGGGAGAACATTGCCGGAGGCATTGGAATACAGAGAAGTATGGGACAAGGGGATTTTCTGTGCTGGCCGGTACGGAGTAAGTCTATTAGAGCCTCTGTCCCCCGCTGATCACCACTAGAAAGTCTACACGAATTCCAAAAAGCAGCCACCCGAGGACCCTGAAAAGCTGACAGATCAGGAGCGAAGCCAAAACCTGAAGCACAAACATTATAGGGTGAATTTTCCTCCTTTGTCTCCCATCTTCGACCCGAGAACAAGCCCAGCGTGGCGCTGTCCATGGGACAAAGTGAATCTGCGAGAGAAACTCTGCCTTCCTGGTAGAATCCAGAAAGCCCTAGCAAGCCAGAGGGTGTGAGGGAAATCCCTGTTTGGGGTTATCTCCCCTTTTTTTTTTTTCCTCTGGCCCCCACTCTGAGGATGGTTTCAGCCAAGGAGCTGCACTATGGCAGCCCTGGCCAAATGGAAATCTAAAACCCCAAGAAAAATCTCTCTTTCTAACCAGAGGATCCAGAAGAAGGGGCCCCTGTGCTCTGTAGAATGTGTGGCGAGCCAATCCCTGTTTATTTTTCTGTTTTCTCTCATCTCATTGCTCCTCAAACAGCCTCATCGATGTAACTGTGTGTGGAAGACCTGAGAGGCTGAAATTCCAAAAGAAACCATGTTTTTTTTTTCTGGCTAAAGACCCAGGAAAGGAAGTCCAGGGACCTAGAAACCATGGAGGGACCTCACAAGTGAGGGACTCAGGCAATCTTCTAGGTCTCGTGGGTGAATGTTTACAGCACCTTTATAGACAGTCACCAAAAAACTGGAAACTCCCTGAATTGTCCATAAACTGTAGTAGATTCATACAATGAAATATTATTCAGCAACAATAAGCCACGAACTTGATATGTACAATAACACGGATGACTCTTAAGTGCATTACGCTAAGTGGAAGCAGCCAGACTTAGGTGGCTTCGTGCCATACAACTAAGCTTAAGTGACAGTAGGGACCAGGCGGCATTGTAGAGACTAGAAGAGAGACGCGTTTGCTCAGTCTGGGGGCAGGAGGAGGGGAGGCTGGCTCCACAGAGCACCGTGCGAGGGCGTATTCTGCCGTGACGGAACCGAGCGTGCTATGTCTCGACTGCGGCGGTGTTTAGGCATTTGTCAAAACTCACAGCAACGCGGAGCAAGAAAAGAGCGCATTTTACTTTGTATAAAATTTTTAAAACATGAAAAATGTAAGAGGGTAAACAATGAGCAAATTCAGGAAACCTGGTATTCTGAAATTTCCTGAGAATCTCTTGTTGATGCTTAACCTGGTCGTCATCCTGGTATATGCAGACTCTCTCGATCTGCACATCGGTGACTTTGGTTCTGGGATATTTTCTTGTCGTCTTTATCTCCTGCCCCCTTTCTCCTCTGTTCTCTCTTTCTGAAACTCGTACTACCCACATAATTTCCTGGATTTTGTCTAATTTTCTTAATTACATTTTTCTTGACATCTTTGCTTTTTTTTTTTTATCGCATATTCAGAGACCTTGCTTTAAATTTGCTCCCAAAGTTTTAGTTCGACTCGACACTTTTAATTCCCATGAGGTCCTCTCCTAACCCCCAATTTAATTTTTTTTTCCAAGTAAATGTGTTTGTTTCATAAAGAATTTCTTTTTATCTCTTTGAGGTTATTATGTATGCGTTTCCTTAGTCTGTCCTGTCTCTAGTCTATTGAGTTATTTCTCTTCTTTCATTTTGGTCCTTTTAATCTTTGAGAGTGAGGTACAAAAAGCTGATTAGAACCTTTACATAGAGTGAGTCTTGCCGACTGGCGTACTTCCCTTCTAAGTGACCAGGTGGCGAGCTATCTTTTCTGCTAGGGGATTCCCCATCTGCATATATCTGGAGTTATTTTATTTGGGGCCATTCAAGCTTTTCAAGAGAAGAATGTCTGGGGTCATGTGTGACTCTTTATTTTTGAGAACAAAGTTGGGAAAGCAGCCAAGGCTTCGATCATTCCAATTACAGTGCTCCACTTTAATCATGATTTTCTCCTTTACCTTTTTACACCCCAGCCGTCCACTGTGCCTAGTGGCCCTAATTCCTAAGTACCTCAGTTCAATTTCTCCTGGGAATAAATTTCTGATCTCCTGGTAAAGGGATACACCACATGGAGTAAGATAGACAGACAGACACCTGGATGTATGAGGTAGAGGTAGGGAACCTTGAATTCCGTGATGGTTGATCATGTGTGTCAACTGGTCTGGGCCCAGATATTGGGTACATCTCATTTCTGGGTTTACCTGCAAGGTGCTCTCTGATGAGGTTCGCGTTTGGATCGGTAGACAGAGGAAAAGCAGATGGCCCTTCCCAAGGTACGTGGGCGTCATCCGATCCGTTGAGGGACTGAACAGAGAAGAAGGGGAGGGAGGAGGAATTCCTTCTCCTGCCTGCTACCGGAGCTAAGACATCAGGCTTCTCCTCACTCAGACTTGGACTGAGATTTACGCCACTGGCTCCTCTGAGTCTCAGATCTTCGGACTTGGACTGGCTTCAAGTCTTCCCGAGTCTCCGCTTTTGGTTCTGTTTCTCTGGAGAACCCCGACTAATTACAGGTTCTAATCACCTTTTTTCAGACTTTCAGCTAATCCCGTGATTTCGCCTTTGAACCTCTCCCTACCTCTCCCTTGTGCGCAACCCTTAAAGCGTGTGAGAGCTCAGATGCTGAGGTTCTCTGTAGGGCGAATGCGTTCGTTTTATGTCATTATCTCCCTCTGCCAAGCCACATTTTGGTTGTACATTTCTCCGCTTTACGAAGTTGCCTGCCTCTCTCTGCCAAATGCTGTGTCCAGATTCGTGCTGAAATCTCTCTTCTGTTGTCTTCTCTCTCATTTTCCTTGCTCTTGTTGTTTGATACCCTTAATTTTTTTTTTTTTTGCCATCAAATATATCGGAGGGTAAGCTATCATTACCCGCAACCGCAAAATAGTTTTTCTTATCATCTTCTTAAAAGGAAAAAAAAAAAAATCCCAGAGACAAAGACATGGATGGGTATTCGTTCAACTTCTAATAAAGCTTACATATTATTTTTAGCTAAATATAAACAGGGAATCTAAGCTAAGTTCCCTTATGCCACTCGCCAGGGTTTGAGTCATGGGATGGCAGCAGACAAGAAATCTGACGTCACCTGCCCACCGAACTGTAATCCTTCCTTGAGTTGTTCAAGACTGAGCTCAAGTGTCCTATTTTCCATGAGGCTTTGAATGAGAACTGTAGGCAGAGTTTGGTATTTCTCTCTTCATGCATCTCATGCACATTATCAACTTCCGCTGCAGTTTTTCGCCGTGTTCTATAAATATGTGTTTAGCTCAGTGACTTTTACTATAGACTCGAACTGCGAACATTTAGACCCTCGCCCGATAATTCTTCGTATTGCTTTTTCCTCTTACACGATGCTAGCCACAGATATGTTTGCTGAAAGAACAAATAAAGCTGTGTCCCTTTAGCTTGACCATTTTCCTTCTGCGCAGTAGGCAATCCTGTGGGTAGGTGGGGGAAACCTGAGGGAATTATCAATTAATTGACAAACCCCCAATTCGATAAATACCTGTCATGAGTTTGATAGAAGGTGTGCTCAAGAAGACAAGATATGATTTTTTGCCCTAAATAACTAAGCATCCGATTACTCGGGGTTTTCTAATTATTTTGATCACTGGATCCTCAAATTGAAAAAGACCTACATATTTGAATTTGTCATAAGGGATGCTTCAGAATGGAAACATTTTATAACGTATAGATTGTTTTAGTCGGTGTGCATGGGGGTGTGTGGTGTGTGTGTGTGTGTAGGTGAACGGTGATTCATTGCACTGGGGCAAAAGAAGGACCTGCAAGTATTCAGACTGAGTTCTTAGCCTCGACTTGACATACAGGAATGGACAGTGGCCGTCATCACACTTTGGACTGGGAAACAATATTAAATCTTCTCATTGTTATTATTCTTGCTAACTTTGAATTGAAGAGAGACTCACTTTCAAATTATGATCATTTCTCAGAAAAAAAAAAAAACAGAAAAATAAAGGGATTCTACCAAGAATCTGATAAAATTGAGAATGATTATCCAAACATCATCTTCCCTATTTATTTTACAGATATTTCTAGCTTGAGGGCAATCTGATAAATGTAAATCTAATTTTTTTCAAAGAGATTAAGTTAGACGGTAGTCACCTTAATTAAAATTGTATTCTGTGTCTCACAGAAGGATTCACTGAAGGACACATTTAAATTTCATGTTTTAAGCGTTTGTTCAGAGATTACTGAGTAAAGAGAAGGGAAGTTGGGTGAACAGAGACAGAAACATCAAAGCTTAAATGTTAGGGGGTGAGATCGATACTATAATATCAAAATTTGGCTTCACACATACATTTATAGCAGCTTATTGAGTGAGAGTGCCGTGGTTCAGATAACGTCACTTTCATTTTCATTGCACACGATCGGTTCTTTAACTTGGGTGACAAAAAATGTGTACCTTGAAGTGATGCCACCAATTGTCGGTGTTGGTATATCATTTGGGGTGTCTTCCACGGTGGTGATTTGGGTCCTGTTGCTTTTCACACAGGCGTATTTTGTGCAGACTTCAACCTGCAAACAGTAGTTTAGAAAAGCATGAATCCGACTATTGTCAAAATCCAGACCGCCAACAGCTGAATCTCACCTACCCTCGTTTCACCCGGGCCCCGAAGAGGATGGCACAGCAAATCCTCCACCACCTTCCTACGCTCGTAAAGCTGTATTTCTAATTATTTTGAGTAGACTTCTTATTTCATACTGTGCTCTATAACGTACATGCACACGTGGACTCTCTAAAAACTATGACTGAAAACTGTGACAACTCAGAGAGGTTAACAGAAATCGTGGCGTGTAATGAAAACTAACCGACGTGACTTTCTTCTTTAACTGCACATTTTAAAACTGTTTCCTTAGGAAGCCGGGCCTCGTAGTGAAAGGGGCTAAAGCTTTGGTTACAGTCGGACGATTATGTCTTTTCGCCCTTAAACGTGGGAAAAGAAGGAGATGGGAACGTGAATAAGGCGGCATCTAGTAAACAGAGCCAGTAAAAGCCTTCTGCACTCAAACAAACTTTCTATGCTTAATGTCTTCTGAAAATTTTTTATAGAGCACTCATGGATTCTAGAAGCAGCATAGTTTATTTAAAAACGTACTAAATTGCGACCTTTCTCTATGAACTTCTAGCTTCCGAAACACTCCATTTTTATCATTAATTTCTACTTTTGGTCTTGCTATTGTTCATATCCTCGCACTGTGACAAGATTTGCTATTCCTTGAGGGTAAGTTCCTTGTTTCGCATGCCTTATACAGTGTTCTCCATATTTTTTCTACTCTTAAGGTTAGTAGTTATCAAGGAGGTCTCTAAGTTGGGCCTAAGGTGGTCGGTGCACTCTCTGGAACGGCATGTTGATTTTTCTCATCTAAGTACATACATATTTTTCTAGAACAGGTGTTTCTAGGACTTCATCGGCCTCTCCGAGAAGCCCGAGGGACAAAAGTTTAAATACAACTGTGCTCATAGAGGTGCGGGCCATTGAATGAGGTGTAGATATAGTTCTCTCACCCTTAGATAAACATCTTTTAATAATGTTGTGTCTGACATATACTCACTGATGCTTTCTTTCTGCATTCAGAACCACGGGACACTAGAGGTGGACAGAATGCCGTCTGCCACCTAGTCCACTGCCCTGACAAGAGAGACCACTGACCCCAAGTAGGTTAATGACTTCCCTAAAGTTACCAAATTAGTAACTGGCAGAAATAGAAATGAGAGCTCCATAATCACAGGCTGGTTCTGATTTTCATTATCAGCAAGAGAAGCAGAAAGAGAGAAGGCGGACCGCCTGGCCGGACTTTTTTGCAAACACACGATCCGCTTCGTTTTGCCAGGGCGGACGCCATCATCTCCCCGTCACCACCACGTTCCACATCGCCACGATCCTCTCGAGAGAGAGAGACTCACACGTTCGCCCACAGCCGACTCAATCCTGAGCGATTTCCCGTCTTCCTCTCCCTTTTCCCACCAAATAATCTGTAACCAAGATGGAAGGTGTCCACTAAGAGACACGATCCGACTTGTGTTATTAACATATCCATAAGCTTAACTATATTAAAAACAAAAGAAAACAAAACAAAAACAAAAACAAAACAAAAACAACAACAACAAAAAACAAAGCTCTAACCTGAATGTCATAGACAGTGAGGGGAGACAGGTCTTGCAGAACGACAGACCCGGGCGCATTCATCCCAGTCTTGCGCAGCTTATTATTTACATAGACAGAACACGCAGTGACAACTCCATTTGGGTTTGAAGGGGACGTCCAGATGACGCGTGCAGCTGTACTGTTGATGATGACAACCTCTGGAGGAGCCATGCCCTGAGGCGCTGGAATTAGAGGAGGGAACTGAATAAACTCCAGCTGTCTCTGAAAGAGCACTTATTAAACTAAATGCAGATCAGGATTTAGGTTTAGCGAAGGGTCCGCTGCTTATCTGCCGTCCTCTGATGAAGTTATCACAGGCTGCCGTCCTCTGTAAATTGGCTTATTATACTCTCAGTTAGAAACCATAAGAACTAGTGGGAAAATGCTTTATGCCACCAGCATAGTGCTAATCTTCAATACTATGTGACCAGTGGGATATGATGATAAATTATTCACCCATCTGCACCACTAACACATGTCTATTATTTCGTCTCTTTTTCTAACCCCTCACTCCATATCTCCGGGAGGGGTTTAGGGGAGGGCGGGGGGGCGTGGATTGGAAGGAAAGAAAATTTGCTCCTTAAGCAGAAACTAAAACTCGAATACACTGAGGCTGGCGGAACGTGAAAAATCATTTGATGTTACTAGCTTGTAACTCAAGCACTATGAAGCAATAATGCAATATTGTCATTATGTAAATGATTTTGAATGTTGATTACCATAGGTAATGATGAAATCTAACATTAGGAAAAAAATCTTGCTTGGCGTTAAATTACACAATTATTCGAGCATGTCAGAAATAACTATGCAAAGACCTATTTTTATCTTAAGAACCCATCTTAACTAGTTGAAAAATTGTCCGTGTGATCCATTCTATTTTATAAACAAAAGGTGTTGACCTTTGGCACCACAAAGGGAAATGGGTTCCACACTTAAAGTGCTCTGCTAATGACCTGTGACACTTGCTTGGGAGGTAATGATATTATAATGTTTATAATGAGACTCTATAAAGCCAAAAAGATTAGAAAGACCATTCCAAACTCATTTCAGATTCACAAGTTGCTTCTCTTGCTTCCTCCCCCTTGCTAACTGGCTTAGAAATGAGTCAGAGGCAATTTTTCTCAGTGGATGAACTTCCACCTACCATTTCTGGTGACTCAGGGAGGGCCCTTGCTGGGCTCGGCTGTCGTTTTGAAAAGCACACTGCTTCTGAGAGTAAATCTTTAAAAAAAAAAATGTTTCTAAATGTCACCGCTTATTGATGTGAACTCAGCTCCAAACTCAGCATACGCGGAAAAGAACAGGCACGAGCCGGGCTAATATCCCATCATTAGAGCCTTGTGCTGCTGTCTCGATGGGACCGCGTATTGATCCGCCACTTGATGACAGCAAGCACTTAGGCATTTTAGCCCGACCCCCTTCCCTCCAACACCAGAAATTTTATAATGGAGGGATGACGGATCTCGGCCTCAGCAAGAATCAATCAATTGCATGCGCATCTCTGAAGCCTGGCGTCCCTTGAAACCTGGACTCACCCCCATCGCAGGTGTTTGCGCGTAGTACTTCGCTGCTGATGCCATGGACTCCGTTGAAGACAGAGATAAAAATCCGATACTCCGTGTTTGGATTTAAGGGGCCAATGACGTGAGAGTTTACATCTGGGGGAATTTTTAGAGATTCGTTGGAGGTAGCAGAACTCCAAAAGAGCGTATAATATTCAACGTCACCTTGTAGGTCTTGAAAAGCTGTCAATAAACACAAGACACCATAAATGTGGCTGATCTAAAAAGGACCTCAGGGGAAAAAAAGGACAGAGAATAAACTCCATTATTAGCAACTCCTAGAACTGGGGGCGTGGGGAAGCTTGTGGAATCTTCTTTATGGTGGTGCTGTTTCTTCTTGTTATTTTTTTAATGAGTTGATTTTTCTCCCATCCCATAATTAATTGCAGAGTCTTATCTTTACAGGAAAATAAACTTATAAATTACCTTTAAATATTTTAATTATGCTACTTATAATTATTCAACAAATGTTCAACACTTTAGTATTATACTATTGAGAGGAAACTAAGAGTAAAACAAAAGTATGCATTGCATAAAACGACTGCTCACAAGTAGCACGGTCCTAATACAAACTAGGGCATTTCCTGGCATCATTCCTAAAACTTGAGAGTTTTTTTTTTTTTTTTTTAACTTACTAACAAAATCTGCTAAACGACACCCAGAAGAATGTTTCAACAGACAACCTGTTATGGACACTGCTGATGTAGCAGTCACACGGCATCTTCTCTTAAGGGTCCGCTCAGTATCTGAATTTTTCTCAAGGCTCTCATCCTCTCTCCTAGTTCTCTTACCCTAAGCTCTGCTTCTCCCCACCTTCCTACAGTGAAGCCTTAAAAAAGAAGACATGAAACAGCTCTATTTTCTTAGGTAAGAAACAGTACACTGCTCTGCTTCCATTAATAGTAGTTTTAATGATCTTAAGCAGGAACTATTACCTTGGTTTGCTACTTAATCTGGAGTTAGGGTATGAATACTAGCTTGTGTTCAAAGGAACAAGAAGGAGGAGGATTTCCTATGAGGTTATTATGTTAAGTATGTGTATACTGAGAAATATTTTATCAGATATTCTAATCCTGTTATATGTGACCCATATTGTATAGACCACATAAATTTATCTGAGTAGATATTATTCCAGTTATGTTAGCACATCATGTGAACCTCAGTGACGTGAAGATGGTTATAACCTCCGGATACAAATTTTCCATTAAATGCCATTTTTTTGGTGGTGATCTCCATAGATTGGTCAGAAATGCGGTCTTAGTCATAGCAAATTCTCAAATATAGACTAGGCCCCCCTACTTTGTAATGAATTCTCGGGTAGTTTGAAACAGTTGTTAGATAGGCCAACAGAAAGTCTTCTTGCCAAAGCAACTAGACGATGCTCCTTACAGGCTTTGCATTATTTTTAGAGAGATAAAAATGCTCCTCTGAAGACGTGGGGAGATCCTCTTAGGCGACGACCCAAGCTGGGCTCCTTGTTTTTCCCCAAGACGTCTCAGACTTTCTGTCTAATTTAAGTGTCAGTCAGATACAAATGACTGCATTTTAGACATTTCCCCACACCCCCGACCCCAACGATTTACGCTCACTGTGCTCCAACTCCTTATAAACAGCCCGCCAGAGCAAAGTATATTTAAAGGAAATTATATATGAGATGTGTTAATTAGTCATCATTCTATATCGGGCAATGAAAACAAAAAAGATGATTTCTGCTCCTTAAGCAAATCGCTATGGGCACATGGGGACTGAATTAGTAAGCTAAGCTGCTGTAACCAAGAAACCCCCAAATAAAGTGACTTCAATAAAACTGATATTAATTTGGGTGTCACATAATAGCCCCCAAGCGAACCAGATGCTGCCTCTTGTGGTCATTCAGGAGCCCAGGTTCTTTCTCTTGTGTGGCTCTGGGCCTCTGAGGGCGTTGACCGTGCCCGCGGAGTTCACACTGAGACCACCGCCAGGTCCGCATTCTGGTCTAGGGGTAAGACGAAGAGAGCACGAACAGGCACACACCTGATGTTTTGTGGCTACGACCCACAGAAAGACAGACATCATTTCTTCTCACACTCTATTGGCACCAGCAGTCACATGGCCACAACTTAAGTGCCCGGGAGACTCGTAAATGTCACCTCGAGACCGGTCAACGCTTGGGGCACCGCCACTAAAGACAATGGCACCATGCAATAGCCAGCAGTTCTACCTTTTAGACAAGTCTGGTAATTGCAAAGAGACACATATTCTTTACCTATCTTCGACTCACTGCGGAAATGCGTTTATCTGAATGCCTTGCAGAATTATGTCCCCAATTTTTATTAGAAATGTTTTACCGAGTTTTTTTTTTTTTTTTCCATCTTTTATAAAACTGCTATTGAAAGCACTGTGGACATTTAGAGACAGAATAATCACTTATACCAATACTAACTAGTGCTAAGTTAATGACCTTAACATATATTATTTCATTTGATCCTTAGTGTAACATTTTAAAGCATTTATTATTATCATACCCATATTTTGGGTTAGGAAACTAGGATTTTTGGGAGGTTAAGCGGCTTGTTTTTGGTCACAGTGCTCCCCTCCAGGGTCTTCTTGCTCATGTCTGGCTGTCTCTGCCCTCGCTGGCGAGAGGGCCTTAGACCGAGGCTCTGCCCTTCCGCTCCACGCCCTCTGGAGCAACTCCTTATTTTGTTTATCTCAGAATGAGCGGTCGAAATGGGGGGGATCCTATTAAATCACTCTTGACAAAGTGCTAATAACCACTGAGGCTAAAGGCCTGAGACATGGCAAACGTAGGAGGCCTGCGCCCAAAGTCGGCATTCGGGAAGCGCCTGCTGCTCACGAACGGCAATTTTGGGTAAGTCGCTAGGCGAGCATTTCCATCTCAGCGCTTTTCTGAGAATTGCGTGAAAAACTGAAGTAAAGGTGTTTTTGTATCTCTTCTTTCAAAAATGTGATCTTTTTCGCTACTAGGTATAATTCTTCTCTGTGTTTTTTCATTGAGGCTGAAATATTTTATTTTATTACATAAAGCAGGAAGAAGAACCTGTTACCTCTACAGGGACCAGCAAGATGGAGAGGATGTGAACGGTCTCAAGGGACAGCCACCGCTCACTGCCAGCTGCTATTTTCCCTACAGTAATGTGGTAACAGCTTCATCTCAGCATTTGGTTTTTTCAAATCAACCCCTGAATCGCCATGACGTGAAACCTTCTGATTGTTAAATGGTGGCAAAGTATGTTTTTCAAATACTGCAGGCCAAACGAC
The DNA here is from genome assembly GCF_014176215.1 of Rousettus aegyptiacus. Taxonomy (NCBI): domain Eukaryota; kingdom Metazoa; phylum Chordata; class Mammalia; order Chiroptera; family Pteropodidae; genus Rousettus; species Rousettus aegyptiacus. The sequence goes on from NW_023416293.1 coordinate 9,293,131, forward strand.
GCATGGAGGATGCGAGAAGTGAGTGAGAGCTCTGTGCGGCAGTTTGCGCGATTTGCCCTAAAAACACGTGCACCGCACGTGACATCACCCAGTGAGACGGACGTTTAGGACGGGCGCTTCTGCTATTTTTGATAACGCGTCCCTGTTAATTTGTGATTGGAACCATCTTCCAGAAATATTTTGTTACGGAAATGGTATGTACAGGTGGAGGATCACAGTTCAGAAATAACATAACATACATTTTATGGTTTTTATAGAAAGGTAATTTTCAGCAAGTAAATAAATATTTACGAATTGATCCATACGACTTTTGACCTACAGTTTTGTACCTTTCAGCATATTAAACAATGTGCCAGTTTTATCCTACAAATCGAGAAAACAATTTAAATTAAAATTGCAAAAAAAAAAAAAAAAAGGTGGTCCTTTCACGGAGAAGTGACTAGTTAATCTACTTAGGAGGGCGGGTTGCAGGAGGAAAGGAAATGATTATGCAACAAGCTTTCACAGGGCTGACCCTCTTCTGAGAGTTAACCTTTGTGCTCACAAATAGTTATCTGAAAAATTTCTCAGGTATGAATAGAAATAACAGCAGATTGCATGACTACATCCTGAAGGTCAGAGGTTCGCATTACCGAGGTAATGAAACTTCGGGGAGCTGCTTCAGATCTATTAGGTGTGTCAGTTTTTATAAGCAAGCTTACCTCAGGCTTGCAATTATAACATAAAGGACCGATGTTGGGGAAAATTCAGAAGCGGGATCGTAACAGAAGCCTCGAAATGTCAGCTGAGGGGGAGGGCATCCGCCGTCCTGAGTAGGCTTTGAGGATGAAGCAAGTGGTGAGGGTGAAAGGGAGGGGAAGAGGCAGACGAGTGAAAATATATACGGCACCGTTCGTAAAAATCCACCCCCGGATTAAAAACTTGTGTACTTTTCCCAGCGGTGTCTCGGGGGGCAATCATAAGCATCAATTAACTGATATTCTTCCATTTAAGTGGTTTGAGAAACCCCGACAGACATGACACCGACCGTTAAGACACCTGCGACCTTACAAAAACCCCCACAGCGACAGCCTTCTGGAGAAATGGGTTATTTAGCAGCAACGTCGATCAGCATAACCGGCGCTAATTTTAATTTACGGCCGATGTCACCTAGTGCTGGTTTTGATTCACGATTGATAGATCACGACGCTGGGGCAAATTCATTCAGATGTTCTAAAAGGAAAGAGGAAGCATTTTGCTTCTTAGGCCATAACAACACTCAAAGGCAGGAGCGAAATCACGTGGTTTCCGTTGCCCAATCAGGAGTAATTTTACCACTTTTTATGTCCTAGTAGCAGATAATCACCCTGGCGGGTACCGTTTCCTTTCATTGAACAAACATTTTAATTGGGGCGTTCCAAGTCAGATCGTTCTCAATATTTGGTATTATCCTAGCACATTCTGATTCAACTCTTTTCCAGATCTCAAGTGACATTTACAAGAATGATTACAATACAAATTTTCATGGAGAATTCAGTTTTTATTTTTATTTTTTCTGATTGTGATAATGGATGACTATGAGCTAACAGATCAGCTGTTAAACGCTACACTGACCAGCCACATCTGAAAATTCACTTGGTGTGGTTTCTAAAGTTGCAGGAACACATCGGCCCCGTCTGTGAGGTCTTTTCACTGCACAGAGGGTTTGAGAGGGCCAGGGTGAGCCCCTGCGTTAGGGGAGCCAGGTCAGGGGTCATGTCCGGGCTTCACTTCCCTGGCTCGAGCTGAAATTGTCTATAAGCAGCTCTGAAGATGATGAACTCAGAAAAATGCATTCACTTACTGCAAGCCTAGTAAATGGCTCTTGCTAAGAAGTATGAGTTATGAGCTAGGGGGCAGCTCTCCCTATAGGAAAATGCATGGTATGACGTTGTTCCACATTAACGCATGGAAATTTCTAGCACGACATTCCAGATCTAGAAGGCACCAAAGAAGGTAGAGAAGGCCCGAGAAGGATGGAGAAGGTGGAGAGGCGGGCGGCCCCTAAAGAACAGCACGGGGACCTCAGTTCTCTGCTGTTGTATTTTTTCACGTGTCTATCTGAAATTCATTTTGGTACTAAATGTTGATGGGAAACAAAGACAGGAGAAGCACTTACTTGGCTTCTCCCAGCTCACGCCGATGGCCGTGTGATTGAGAGCAACCGCGGTGAGGTTGGCTCCTCGCTCTGGGAGACCGGCTAATGTTGTCACTGTCACTTCTGGGCTGGGCGTAAAACCCACGCTGTTGTGCACAAAGACCTTATAGCCATACGTTGTAAACCTACAAGGCGTTTAGAGAAAGTCACATATAAATTTTTTTTTTTACAGGAAAAAAAACCACACATACACAAAATACAAATTTCCTTTTCTCCCCTACAAAATGCACAATTTTCTTTCCCCCTTATAAGATGCGTTTTCTTCTTTTTCCTCCCTGCACAAAACCTATCATTATTTCTGTAACTCTTGAGCCTTAACCAAAGTGTCAGGGAAATATTTTATTAGGAACGCGAAGCAAAGACTGTTATTTAATAACAAATGAGGTTTATCGTTTGCGCCTTCTTATTGTTTTGAGAAGTGGTGAGGATTACAGCTCCGTTCAAGCTGCAATTACAAAGCTGGCAGCCTGCCAGCTTCCTATTGGAATTTGATCCAGAGACTTCCGCGCTCTTCTTTTGGGAAACGCATCCATTTTCAAATATCAGAATCTCTCATCACCATATTCTTCCTCTGTCTGTCCTTCTTACCCAGAATCTCATTGGCGGACAGATAAACCCTTAAATTAAATCGTAGCTGTGACGGAAGCGCACAGCACCCCCCGCTGAGAGTTTTGCGACCATGACTGTATTTTGCCATCGTTTGAATCAATACAGTGGAAACTGAATCTTGCTTTGCAGAAGCAGGAAACTGGACTATGATGAGGGCTTTCCAAGTCATGCATCAAATCGATGATCGAGTAAAGCCACCAAAACTCTTCATCCCTTTTGGTCTTTCCACGCAGAGGACTAAACTGGCTTTGTTTGGTTCGAAACTGCCTGGGCAGGAAAACGCTATTTAGAGTCACAGTCAGGCTTTGACCGGACAGGTGTGAAGAGTGAGAGACTTGCTCATGCACGGTGCATAAAACACGACCATCCCCGGGTGGCATTCAGGGCTCAGGACAAACGCGGGCCTCAGAGCGTCATCACCTAATGTGGGTTTAATACATCATCAAGGACACGTTACTTCCAATTCAGGGCTCGTGGGTTGTGTCTCAATAAGTCACAATTTATTAGTCATGTCAGCAAGAGGAGGGGGCCCTTCCCAGTACTGAGCTAAGTCTTTTGACCAAAGTTAATGTCAGGATTTTAAAAGCATTTGGCTACCTCCTCTGTAGAAGTCTACTTAGGTGTTATTTTCAGCCACCCTCAGCAAGCGCTAAAGAGTCTACATGGCCAAGGCAACCGAAATATAATAGCGTTTACTGAGTGCTTAACACGTCAGAAAGTTTCCACATGTATTAACTCATTCGTTCCTCACAATTACCCTAGAAGGTGCTATTCTAATACCTGTTCTGAAAATGAGGAAAAATATGTCTCAAGGAGTTGAATGACGTGTCTAAGTAATGAAGCTAGTAGGTGGGCGAGTGCAGACTGCACCCCACACGGTCTGGTGCCGGAGCCTGCTCGTCTAACCAAGGCGCTACGCTGCCCCCCGATAGGATGATCCTGATGACAGTCACAACATCGTCACGATAATCTGTACCTATTCGGATGACGTCCTATCACGGAGGCCTGACCTTTGAGAGATTTTCTTAGCAGAGGGGACAGATTTTTGCTTACACGTCCAGTCTCACCAGCTTTCCTCTGTGACCACGAGCGAGAATCTGAAGGATGGTGAGTCGGGGTGAAGAGGGGAGCAGATCTGCGACAATCGAACGGAACGAAGCTAATGGCTCACGGGGGACCTGAACCAGCGACCTTGGCTTCATTAGCGCCCTCGCTGGGTAAAATACTTTTAATTGTCTTTTACTTCATAAAACGGCTTAAAAGAAATTTAGCTAGAGTCTGGATGCCTCATCTCCTCCCCTACATATATATTTAGTAACCTCTTAAGTTACTGCATCATAATTTAAGTACAGGGATAACACATTAAGCCATTTCATCATAATTTAGGGATGGTGAAATGTACAGTTTATGTCAGCATAGAAAAAAATTTAGGGCACACGGACCCGTGTAATTGAAAAGCCTGTTTTCAAAGTAATATCACAATTTTGGAGTGAGACATGGCTTTAGAGTTTATCAGCTTCAGATAAGAAAATATCTGCTACATTTTATAGATAAGAAAACTGAGAGCCTGGGAAGTTAAGAGGCTTCGCCTAAGGTTGCAAGGCTAGTGCAGACGACTAAGTGAGCCTCCGGCTCTTCTCGAACATTAAATTGTTTTCACTGTTCATTATTTTATCTAATAGAGAAATCAGTAGGCATTTCATTAGGTGTCATGCATTTGTCTTTTGCACTTTAACTTTCGTGGTTAAGTTGTAAAGAAAATAAGAACCTGAAATCTCTTAAATCACGTACTTAAGTACACAGTTTTCACTCAATCAGAAGACTGATGTTTATGCTAGTAAGTTTATACACGTAAGACTACATGTGTCAGTCTATATTTCACCGCTTTGTTAAAAAAGCAGGTATTAGGTGCTTATAGTGTTTTTTTTTTTAAATTCACACTAAGTATGTTGTTTTTTAGATGGACTTAGGTGTTGATTATTTATATCAAATGGGCCATTCCACTTAGTTGATAATATAAGAATACTTTTAAAAGAAAAATGCTAGATCAATGAACATGATGTACTCATGCAAATCGTGTGTGTGTATGTGTGTGTGTGTGTGTGTATATGTTTCTTTCTGAAATACTAATTGTATTCTCCAATTATGTCTTGAAAAATATATCATTTCAAACCCTGTAGGAAGCAGTTTTTATGAAATCTGCAAAGTTAATGAACATTTACCCGGCTGTTACTGGAGTTATTCTCTCATGATTAATTCATTAGAAACTATTTTTTCAAGGCCTCCCTTCACAAACACGAAGGAAATGCTAAACTTTGCTGTGTTATAGACATGACTATGGCATTTTTCCTTGTAAAAAATAATATATATTAAAATCTTATTTATGAAACAATACTTATTTCAAGGTTCGGTTATTACTCAAATGACCTAAAACTAGATTCTATTTAGATAATGAAGTTTCTAATCTGTTTATTTATGAAGTCGATAATTTTTTAAGTGAATGAATGAATGAGGATTTCACAGTTAATAAAGCATTCACTCCCATAACTTTCAGGTCACATAATTTGGCAGATTAGTGACATGAAAATGTATCTGTCCAACTGAGAAATGATCTCTACTGAAACTTAGAAAGTTGTTTCTTTTACAAATTATATTGTTCTCATGTTTAATATACCATCACTTCATTCATTCATTCATTCATCCATCCAAAAATATTTATTGCACACTAACAACAGTCCAGATTCTAAATATAATGAACATGTGTATGTTCTATTGGAATATATACATTTTTATAAAAATAAAATAAAATCTATTATAGTTATTATTTTTTTTTTATAAACACCCATCAAATAGATAAGGTTAAACCAAAGTTAACCTTATCTACTCTAGGAAGTCTCCACAGAAGTGGAAACATTTGGGCTTGGTGTCAATGACAAGTGGCATTTTGTCCGGTGAAGGCTTTGTCCAAGAAGCAGCATTATTCTAGGGAAAATGAGGGAAGGCCTGTATCTTAAAAGGGTCTGATGTGTTTTTGGAACCAGTAACATTCTTCAGTGCCGCAGCTACAGAAAGCTTTGGGTTCTAATCAGAATCAAACACGTGTCCACTTTATTGTTGTCCTAACAGAATTCCCCATGTCAAAATTGTCACCAGTATAAATCACGCTTCTGAGAAAGCAGGCTACTCAGCCTGCTTCCTCCACTAACTCTTCCTCAAATCTGCAACGATGCCACATCTGCCTGAACCCCGCGTCACAGCGTGGGGATTCGAAAAGCCTCTGATAGCATAACGGCCCTTCTATGCTCAAGTCCTTCACGAGGATGAATCAATAAGCAAATAAATAAAAGTACGGCACTTTCTGCTGCTTAAATCTTCAATTGCTTAAACTCTCCATGGATGGTGTTTTATCTTTTTATACCACTTATTTGTTGTTCCTAAAAATGCTCCTAAAGATTTTTGCTTTTGAAATCGAAGGGTGAGACTTTATCATTCTTGAAAGGGTTTATAATATGATACTTTTTTAGATGTGTGAGTGTAAGTTGCAGCTGCCATATTACTGTAGCTGTCTATACATATGCTACCAGAATGTCACATCTAAGTTAATTTTGCTATAATTTTCATCTTTGTTCTACTCTATCATGAACATTAGAAAGTAACACAAACTATCTATCTATCTATCTATCTATCTATCTATCTATCTATCTATCTATCTATTGATCCATCCATCCATCCATCCATCCATCCAAAACATTAGGAAAAAAAGATCTCTTATGACACAACACATCTTTCCACATTTGGAGGCTCATTTTTCCTGAGGTAAGGTTTTATGTGGCATTTAGAAAAAATATAATATGAGGTAAATTTAGAGCAGGGAAAAAAATCCCAATGGAGAAAAGTACTATGACTCTACTAATTTAAATATGAAATAGATACATTTTTGCTTATTTTAAATTAGGTATGTCGCTATGAGATGGCACACCAATGCTGACCGAGTTGGCTTTTATTCCTAAACTCAACTTTTACTCACACTTCGATATGTAGAAAATAACAGGATCTACCTCATCCGTGGGAGAATGCCCTCCTCTCGCTCAGCCTATGTGCAGAGTTAACTTCTGTCTTCACAGCTACAACTGAAATATATTTATGTTCTAGGAACAGGTGTCACGGAACTGACCCAGTCTTTCCTTATTAACAAAGCAGGAAGTGTCATCTTTGCACATTTAATCTCATTACGAAGGAGAGGAAGGCATATTCCTCTGTGTATCGATCCCTCAGAAACTATGTCCCCTTTTATGGCTAGAAACATTTCATTTTAGTAGGTTTAAAAAAATTTAGAATCTGTCAGTAAGATTTAAACTTAGATTTTATGGTATATTTAGCTTGAGCATTTAATTTTAAAATAGTCAAGTCTACCTATTATTTGAAAATTGGATAAATGTCAATTTTGAGTACAGCTGACCCTTGAACAACAGAAGTGTGAACTGTGAGGGTTAACCTATATGTGGATTTTTTTCATCTTGTAAACAGATGATGTGAACTTACAGTATAAACACAATACAACACTGTAAGTGTACTTTCATAATTTGCTTCATAACATTTTCTCTTCTGTAGCTTACTTGACTGTAAGAACACAGTATATGATACGTGTAACATACACACTACGTGTTAACCAGCTGTGTATGGTATTTAGTGAGGCTTCCAATTAACAGTGAGCTGTCAGCAGTTGAATTTTTGGAGAGTCGGAAGTCATATGTGGATTTTCAACTGTCAGGCGGGCCAGGGGTGCCCCTAACCCCACATTGCTCAAGGGTCAACTCTACTTTCATTTAAAGATAATTCAGCTAGGGGATTCTTGAAGAGTCAAATGGAGCTTTCTTTCCAGACTGTCATTGCAAAATAAGTATTTTTAGAAATGTATAAATAATGGAAAGGAATAAGAGTTACAACATAACTCTATAAATTTAATGGCAACTAAGTTATTATCATCTTCGGTATTTTCCAAAACAGCAAGAAGAGCCTATTCTTTCTCATAATTTGCTCTTCCTTCCTCAAACCCAGAGCAGACAGGAGCATGTTCAATTGCCGTGTTCTCTGCAGTTTTATCTGACCACTCAAAAGAAGCAAGGCGCTCTAAGGAACTGAAAATCATAAGGGAAGGGTGAGGTGATGGTTGGCATGAAGGAAGTCACTGTCCTTTTGTTAAGCCCCGTCTGCATCACCACAGCAGCGTCAGAGGACAACTCCACGTTACCGGATTTTCCCAGTGATGCAAATGTCACGAAACCCAAAGTTATGGGTCCCCCAACCACCACAGCTGGGCCACTTTGCACAGAGTAATTAAGGAAAAAAGTTAGTAACTCACAAGTGGTAGAAACCTACAGTCACGATGAGTTTCTATCTACACAAACGGAGCAGAATTCAATAAAGAGACGACGAACTAAGCCAGACAAAACCACCCCTGACCTGAGAAAATCGCAAGAACAAGAATATTGTCTAAACTATCTGGATAATTAGCTCAATATTCTACTTTGTACACAGAGATTCAGAGGGGGGAAAAGACTATAATGCTTTGAGTTTCAGAACATAATATTTTAGATTAAGTTGGTGTGCTTTCTGTATATTATAAATACATACTAACCAAAATAGACCGCTTGACCAAGGAAATTGACTTCAATTTATCTTTACTCTCACAAGATACATTCATAAAGGAACGTCCAGTGAATCTTGAGTTACGTCTACTGTTTGTGTTAAGAGAAGTGCCATTCTAAAAACTGATTCTAGATGTAGCTATGGCGATACCAGTCAAGATGGGAAGAAACATTTCAATGTTCCCTTTATTTATCTAGATGTAAGAAGGAACTAAGGAATGGCGGAGTCTGGGGAGAGTTACATAGTCCTCCTAAAAACATTTGAATTCAATCACCCTACCCACCTCCAGTCCCCTCCAGATAGTTTAAACGGAACAACAGGGCCCCCTACAGGGCTGCAACCTTGTGTGTAACCAAGTGAGCTGAGCTTCAGGTCTGTCCATGTGTGACTGGAGACCCCGTTGGGGGCCGGCTATTTTTTAAATTTATTATTATTATGTCTACAGAACCTGGTCTTCCAAGGTAGTTTCCCATCCAAGTGCTAACCAGGCCCGACTCTGCTTAGCTTCCAAGATCAGACATTGGGCTTGTTCAGGGTGGCATGGCTGTAGACCATGGACTGTGACTCCACTGGGGTGTGAACCCAGGACCTTCTGTGTGTAAAGCAGACATGCTAATTGCTACACTACAGAACCACACCCAAGATCATTTCTTTTAACAAAACCACTGGCACAGCACACAGGGCCCAAGAGAGGACTGATTTCCAATTTTCTCACAGATCTGTGAGCCACCCCAGCCCTAGCTAGGGGCCCCTAGCCTTTTTGGACTTACTAAGGGTAGCGGGCTAGGTAAAAACCTCGCAATATGAAGGCTCACACAATTTATTCTGAATATTCAAAAGAAATGCAAGTAGGCTACATGGATTATAGCAGTTATCTGAATTAAACAAACAAACAACCTTTGCTAGTCCTAGCAGGAAAAAATGATCCTTTGGCATTTAGCATCATAAGGCTGGTGAAAATATTGCCCCAGCACATTTTGGTACACATTCCCTTCCCTTCCAGAAGCGGCTGCCATCAGCATGTGGATGTCAAGTAACATTTCAATTTAATTTGTGAGGATTTCACTTCGTTTCTTTCCTTAAATCTTAGATGTGGACTTCTCATTAAAAACCCTTAGAGGCATCACTAAAAATTCAATAATAACTTTTTGGCCTTGGTCCTAATTCTTCAATAAGATTTTGTTTCTTCTACGAAGAAACGTTAACTTTCTGATATTTATTCTGTTTTCCTGCCAAACATCCTATGGCTAAATCTCTGATTTCAGTAATGTTAACTAGTCAAATTCTATTTCTTTTTGAAATTGCGATATTTGAGGTAGAGCTCACAAATTCACAGAAAGTTACTTTTCTCTCTGATTCCCCTAGGCTGTGTTGGTTAACTGTGATGATGGCGATTAATCATGTATAATCATGTGTGTGTGCATGTGTGTGTGCGCGTGCATTTCCCTCTCCTGGACAGGAGCTCCCTGAGGACGAGGGCCATACTACATTCATCTTTTGTTCCTTATCTTGGTGCCTCTCAACATACAGTAATAAAAGAGAAATTGCTGAATAAATGAATTTCTTCAACTGAAGTCATAATTATAAGTGATGGTGTATTAAGCAAATAATGAATTGAAAATACTCGAGAAGAGTCTAATGACGACGATCACTTGGGTTGAATAAAAGGAACAAAAAGGATATGCTAATAATCGACCGTTTTGACTTCTATAGTTCATCCTATCGCTTCATTAGAGTCGCACGCTGCCTCTCTCCGAGAACCTTACAACATGCATCATGTCCTCCCACCACACCCTTTAAGATGAACAGGGAATTGTCCTTAGTTTTACTCATCCCCCACAGATAGTAGCAGTAAGAGTAACATTCCTAAGGCACAGAGAAAGTAAATAACCGACCCTTTAGTGAGAGAACATGTTCTTTCATCCAACAACTGTCTGAAGGCCCACTATGTGATAGGGACCGTGCTAGGGGCTGAGGATACGGGCGGCAGGAAGACAGGGCCCTGGCCGCAGTGGCTCTGACAGGGAGGGACAAGCAAGAAGGCCAGGACATCACGACAGCAGTGTTATGGGAGCAGGTGTGCGATGGAAATGCACGGACGCTAATTCCGACAGGAGGAGAGAGGGCAGCGAAGCCCAGCAGGACACATCTGCCCCAAGACGTGGAGGATGCCCTAGGCAGACGAAGGGGAGCGACAGCGGTGGCAAGGAGCGGGGTGAGCCCTGGTGACGCAGAGGACCGGCCGTGGGCGAGGCGGGCGCTGCGCGGGGCGAGTCAGCGGCGCGTCTTGGAAACGTGACCCGGTAGAGAAGTCGTCTGAAAAGTTTTCATAAAATAATGGTGGCGGTGTTTTGAAATTTGGTTATGTCGCTTGGGCTCATGAAAGGTCTAGATGTCACGCAATCTCGCACAACCTTTTCTTTCTATAGACAACGGGGAGGTTCGGTGACTTGCCCGAGGTCGCGGAGCCGGTTCTCCAGCCGGGGACGCGGCGGCGCTCGCCTCTCCTGCCCTCTCGAGCGCTTGTCTTTCTGACATCGCCTATTTGTGATCCCTCGACTCCGCTGAACTCCAGACTGAACCCTTTCAAGTCTCAAGCCTGTTAACTAATCTTTGCGGACTGAATCAATTACTTCTCACGAGTACGTCCTAGAAATGGCAAGCGTTTCACAAGTGCCTAGTGACGTCCCCGGTTTTACATACTGTCGATCTTTCCAAATTCCTCTATTGAGTTTTCATGTCTTGCGAGAGCTGTGACAAAGGCGCCAGGTAAAGGCTCGGCATCTACAGGTTCAATGTCAAAAGGCTTATTTTAAGCACACAGCGAGGATGGCCAACATTAAACACACTGACTGTCGCCATCCGATGATTAACGTCACAGATAATAACCAAATACGTTTTACTGCATCGCCGATAACACGCTCGCGCAATGAAGACACTATGATACTTTGAACTAGTCAACATGCCTCCAACCAAATGCCAGCATTTGTTTTTATAGTTTTTGTAATCTCACCTGCTAAGACCCTTATCTTCATAAAACCACTGAGTTCCTGAATAAATATTGTGCCACCGATTTAAATCTTCCGGGGGATTTGATGCAAGTGGTTGCTGGATTTTGCGTCTCAGAAGCTCATATCTAAAGCAAAAGACAAGCAGAAGCGTTGGGATTATCTCAACTAATGTTATTACCAAAATCCAGGCTGTTTCCTGGTATGGGTCTGTGGTGTGCGCATGTAAATGTAAAGAAAATACCTTAATTTATGATTACGAAGTTTTTTCCAGATTATGATTTTCTGGCTCAAGTTTTATATACTCGATTATTTTGAAACCATCAACTATAGTCACGTTTGTCTATTATCAGTTGAGACTGATAACATTTTAGACTGCTATGGTATGTTTCCGAACACTTTATTGCCAGTTTCACACAAAGCAGCAATGCAAACTGCTTGTAAAGTTAATGATTCCCCAAGACTTAAACTGGCAATACTTTATAAACAACGACAATATTATCAAGCCATGCTCTTGGCTAAGTGTCAAGTTTGTTAAAAAGCCATTTCAGAATCCCAACTCTTCTTGCATCTTACCTTTGCCCCTGACGACATTCTTTACAAGTTCCCAGATAATAACAACATGCGAAAGAATTAGTGTGTTAGCTTTGGGACTCTGAGGCATATCTGTGCAGATGTGTCATTTAGAACAATGCGTCAAGTTTTCCTGACATAAAAAATACATACTTTGAAAATCAAGAGAAGGATTACCTTAAGGATTGCTAGAGAGCAGTAACTCTTGTTTCAAGGGTTCTTAATTCTTCATGACATGCTACTTCTATCTTGATGAACTTTTATGGTTCCACATAAGATGCACATTATGAAATTATATGAAAGTTATGACTGGAGTGCATTCAACAAGGAATTCATTCTACGTTCATATGCGATTGAAAGCCTCCTTCCTTCCCAGAGAGATAAGACCACAGCAAAATGCCAAAGCTCAGTCACCTTATCTTACCTCAAATCGGGTCCATTTGGCCTGGACGGTGGCTGCCAGGAAATCCCAACAAACGACTCACTTAACGGAACCGCTGACAATGGGTGAACCCCCTGAGGCGGGGCGGGGTGCGTGGTGACGTGGGTAGGTAAACTCTCCGTGCACCCTCCCAGGTACCCGCTGCCCCCTGCGCAAGCCACGATGGTGACAGAATAATTAGTAAAAGGAACCAGCTGAGTAACCACTTGGCTTAACGCTGCGGAAGTGACGTTGGCTATTGGTATCTGCGGGTCAGGCATGCGGATCTCGTAGCTAAGCAGGTCTCCATTCTGCATGAGTGGGGGCTCCCAAGTGACCTGGAAGAAAAGACAAATTTGGAATCAGTGCGACCACACGGGAACAGAGCAACCGATGCTCACAAGGCCTAGCATTTTGCTCTGTCTCGTTTCCAGTTAAGTCGCTTTCTAAATGCCTCCTTTCGACTTAGCCTTTCGCACCAGACAGTAATGAAGGGGTTGGGATCAATTAGCAGTGCAGCAGGAACCAAATGAAATGCCGTTTCCTGGGTTTGCTTTTGCTCTCGATACCTTCGGGGACTGTCAGACTCGTACACACCTCAGTGATTCGTGTCCACGGCGGGGTTCTGAGGGACAGAGCACACACACGCGGAGAGGATTCACACATCCACATGCATCCACATGCGGCGGCAGGATGCGATGGTTTTCCTGCTTATGACTTAATTAAGTGAAACATCAGAACTCCTCGCTTTGCACTGCTAGCGTATTCTCTAAGTATGCCATTTCCTGAGGCACAACTGAGTTCCTAGATCTTACTTGCGCATAATGTACAAAGTAGAGAGAGAACACCACCTCTTAAAGATAAGAGGAGATGTATAGAATGCTTCTAAAATGGCAAACACAGGATGATCCTGCTTAACTAACTCGGGGACTTGAGCCTCAGAAGAAAGAAATGACAGTGTCTTTAATGGTATACCACGTTTAAAGCTCCTTTTTTGGGCTAAATTTTGTAAGGGCATAATGTTAATACATTTGTTCTCCTGAGGAAAAAGAAACCTGGAAAAACATGCATAAGTCTTAAAAAAATACTTATTTATACGCTATCCTGGTTCATCTTTTTTATTGTTGCTTTGTAATGTGCCTTAAATTTTAGAGTATGTGTTTCATCTCCTAAATAGACTGTAAGAGTCTTGATAGCAGGGCTCAAACTGTTACATTCATGTAACGCCACACACACAGATTGTGTTCAGGAAGTAATTGTAGTCACAGCTGATTATAGTTTTTCCTTTAGAAATTTTAAAATGCTAATTTCTACAAAGTACTATATTGACATTTAAATTTGTAACTCTACACAAAATTAAAGGCATAAAGAAAGAACAGAAAAATTAGAGGACTCAAATTTCCTTATTTCAGGTCAAAGAGAAAAAAAATCTCCAGGAGGAATATCACCTGAGATTTTCATAGGATATTTTTATTGCTAAGTAGTGACAGAATGAGCCCCCATCACATGTCAGCCGAGCAGTTGCTTGATGATAACTGTCCTGATTTATAACTAGCAATGGACTGATGTCTATTCCATTTTTACAACATGGCTTGAAATCGTTACCAGTTTTAAAAACTTCTTGGGGGGGTGTTCCACATTGTCCTGGGGAGAAGAGAATTTTTAGATGTGTTTGCTCCTTATGAACATAGAGGATTTGTCTGAAAAAGATTAAAAAAAAAAAAAAAGCCTGAAGTAAGCAAAGGCTGCACAACTAACTGACTTAGACTTCCATTTGTTTTCAAGGTGCATTACTGTGTGTGGACTTGCAGAGTGAGTCAAGGTGAAACTCAGGGGCTCCCTGTAACTTAATTGTAATGTAAATGAAAAACTGGGAGTTACTATGGCTAAATTCGGCCTGACTGATGTGTGAAATGCCACTTCTTTGCTTCTCAGAATATTCTGAGAGTTCTGGTCAAGGTTTGGCAATACTTGAAAGAATTAAAACTTGGGAGATAGTCTGGGTTGGCAGTTGAGCTAACAGAAGATTGATTAGGAACTAGGTACTGAGGAGAAAAAGCGTTCCTATGGTAAGCCCGAGTATCTTCCAACAGAGATGAAAAGATGTGACGTAATGATTCTGGAGACAGTCATTTAAAGATCTAAAATAAATTCCCATTTTCTCTACTATGAATGTTTACATCTAGAACTTTTCTATTTTTCTCATTTAAAAAAGTTACAGACTTGAAGGGGCATTTTTTTTTTGACAGTACTGAGCTGAAAGACATCAATTTATTTCCACAGAAATTTTTAGTAGGACTGCTATAACAAGGCTACAGCCGCCATAATCAGTCGGCTAACAGAAATTGTATCTAATTTGATTAGCTTCCTGAAAATATCCTAGAGCCATTATTAAAAATAAATGTGTCCACGAATTTTAAGAAGCCAGTTAGCTAAATGTTGTATTCTAGTCTTTCCTATGCTTAAGACCACATTTATTACAGTATGGCCAAAATGTAAGGGATAAATTTCCCCTGGTCTTTTATATGTCCATGGTTCACAAGAATTATGAAATAGTGTCATGCCCCAGAAAACTCAGACCAAAGGGTATGTTCCTGGACTGAATACGCAAGAGCTGTGTCCTCTAAATCAATAATTTTACATTGAAATCCTTTATACAGAATTAGAGTTTTCTGGATAGGAAAAAAAAACAAAAAAAAAACCGTTTACGTAGGAGATGCCTCGACCTATTATGACTATTTCTTTAAATTAAATGGTTCTTAACTGTGTAGTTTCCATTTTTCTATTTAGATATTTTAAGTTTTCAGAAAACAGTACAGGTGGGTAGCTGGACAGCTGTTAAGAAGCCAATGATTTCAATCAACTTTTTCAGATCCCTGAAAAGTGGCTTGCCCTAAAGAATCAGTGTACCTCCGGAGAGCCCTATTTTAAGCAGAATCTTATGAATGAAGGCTAGGTGACTGGCTTCGGGGCTGAAAAAAGGGAGACACATGAATTCTGTAACTGACTCCCCTCTTTAACTTCATCGGACCCTATTTAAGAACTTTGTGAATGAGTATTTACGAAGAGGGATATAATGAGTTGAGAATGGGCTAAGAAAAAAACGCCTGTGAAATAAAGCTGTGAGGTTCTGAGCAAAACCCATCTTTGGGCCTCGGCTTCCATTCAGTCTAACGTGAAGAGACCATCCTTTCCCACGTGCCTCTGTGTAAGCTTGTAAAATTCTAGGACTACTTAATCAGCACGTGATACGCATGTGCCACGCGGCCTGCGATCAGGGCCATATCTGACTCCAGATACGACAGCAATTCTTCTTAACAGCTGACTCCCTGTCAGAGCTTCCCGTACAAAATGAGGCGCGATTCGTTGGCATAAAATGAAAAGTTCTGCACGATGCTCTGCCTTCCTTTCGAAACTGCTAATAGTAATTTTTCATCTCAGATAATAGATCTGCTTTTTGCAGTCGGAGACAACGTATAAAAATACATATAGGAAAAGTTAATTAGGGCCTTTCGCCTCTATTCTCTTCTCACTCCACTCCATTGCAAGCCTTTTAAGGCGGTAAGAAGACAGCATGAGACACGTTCTTCTGTACTTTCCTGGTACGTTCACACAGGAAAGCAAATGTATTCGTACAGACGCGAGCGTTCTCTTATTTATTTTTTTTTACAGAAAAAAAGTTTATTCTAAACCCAGTAAGCTGCAACTTGCTTTTCACACTTAACAATAGATCATGGGTATATACTATATTTTTTTCTTTTTTTTTTTTTTTTTGGTTTTACATGAATTACCTTTCATGGCTGAAAACAAATTATCCAGTGATAATTCTGTTGAGATTACTGCGACAAGTAATATTTGAAATGTATGCACACATACCATTGTATTTATTTATTGGCTAGATTAGCAAAAATCGCTATGCCAAAAAGTGAATGTATGTTTATTTTTAATCATTAACAATGGGTTACTTTCCAAAAAGTGTGAGGTAATTCACTTTATCACAATGGAAGAAAGTATTAATGATCTTGTTCTCAAAAACTCTTGGAATTACTATTCCTTTTAGTTTTCTGTCAAAATTACTTATTTCTTTAATTAATTTACATTCCCTAGACTTTTTTGTGAGGTATAAATATTTTCAAATACTATTGACTAATTATGTATCCTCCTATTTATCCATATTTTATACTTTATTTACTATTGACTTGCCTTTTTCTATACAAACTATTAGATGTCCTTTGCATATTATGGGGAAATTATTTTTCTATAAGATGTGTTACAAATGTGTTTTCCCAATCTACCTTTTGGAGTTTCACTTTTTTTGAGGGGTCTTATTTTTTGCAAAAAAAAAAAAATCAAGTTATTTTCTAATTAAATAAAATTATCTTTTAAGTCTGCTGATTTTTTGCTTGTTTGTTTTAGAAAGAGCCCCTCAACCTTTAAATTACATAAAATTCTTCTTTTGTTTTTTTTTAGCTTTCTATTTTTTAATATAAGTCTTAATTTGTTGGAATTTAGTTATTATGTGACAGATCTATTTTTTCTCACGCATGAGTTGTCGGGCCAATACCGTTTCTAAAGCAAACCATCCTTTCCCCATGAAAATGTCACTTCCATGTCAAATCCCCACATACACCTGTATCTATATCTAAACTCTCTAGTCTGCTCTGGAGATCATTTGCCTATTTTAAATGTCCATACCATTCTGCTGCGATTTAACAGCTTCAGAGTAAGTGTACACGCGAAGGAAGATATTACCGTGCTAAACCCTTCTTCCACAATTTCCTGGGCTGTTTCTACCATTCGGTCTTCTTTTGAACATTAAAATCATTGATTCCATCTTGAATCTACTCAAAACAGAAACATCACTAGCCTTCTGATGCGAATGCTGTTCGATGTGCACATGTGGGAAGGACGGGCTGGTTATGAAACGAAGCCCTTCCGTCCCCGGGGATGACACCCCCTCTCTCCTCGTCACGGTGTGGAGCTACCCGCAGCACGGCTCACAGAACCGCACGGCCTGGGTGCAAATCCCAACTCCTACTCCTTATGTAACACGAGGCAGGTTACTCCGTCTCTCTATTCTCAGATTTCCTGCCTGGGCATTGCGGAAAATAACAGCCTCGATCTGACAGGTACTGTCATAAGGACTAAAGGAGAGCAAATCCTGGAATTTAACATGAGCTCAATAAATATTACGTGTCATCATTATTTCCTTCCATAAGACTGTATAATGTTTTAATTCAAACTATAAAGCTTGAATTTCAATTTTTGAATTCAAACTATAAAGTTTGACTTAAGCGGACATCAGACACTGTCTGTCCCATCTACAAAAATAGGCGAGAACGATGATTAAGACTCAGTTTCTTTTACTACGGTTAAGAGTGCACAAGACACGAAAGCTGTGTGTGGACCCAATCCAGGGGACAACGCTGTTCCTGGCGAGAGGCTGTGATAATCAGCTCCCCACAAGCGAATCTAAACTTGACTCTAGCAAGCTGCCAAGCCATTTATATTGTTTCATCGCTGGATGAGCTTACAAAATCAAAAAAAAAAAAAAAAGAAGAAGAAGAAAGAAAGAAAAAAAGGAATTAGAAAAAGAAAAAGCCAGTCAACTTGTTTGGGATAATTTTGATCATTGTTTATATGTATTAAATCAAGTAGAACTGTGCACGGAGCCATAACTCTTCTAAAAACATGTGTTTTATGTTCCAGGTCTGCCAAGCTATTCAGTGTTTATTAGAGAGAATCCAGAATAATGCTCATGATGTTGCTTGGCTTCTGTGAAGGGACTGTGTTTATGTTGCATCGTATTGATTGTTGCTGCGACTGGAATTTTGCAAAATTCCCTCAGGATTGAAACAAAAAGTCATTTCTAGAATGATTACTAACTCTAGGCTTGTGTAGGGTTTTGTTTTGTTATTTTGAATAAAGAGCCGCTCTTAAGATTGCCCAATTCATATAATAAACATTCTGCATCTTGCACTTCAGATTACTTTCCTTTTCAGTGTTTTATCCACAGAATTGGATACACTTTTGATATTTCTATCAAAGAGGTGTGTTGTTTTGACCAGTCTCATATTGGAGGAACAAACCAATAAAGACTTTCAAACATAGCTGTTTGTAGGTTAAATTCAATTTCTTCGACAATTTCCACTATTTCGCCTCACCTAGTGTTTGTTTTTGGTGGGGGAGAGAGAGCACACCACCCGGATCCAAGTAATAATTTCAACAGATGAACTTTGCTGTTATGCAAATGTCCTTTGTTTTGTGCTCTGGTGAGCAAGCTACTGTACCAACGCTTTTGGCAGTAGTACAAGACCTAATCCATGGAAGCATGTGTGTATTTACACAAAAGGGGCTTCTAAGCTACAAAATTCCCTCCTGTTTGGTTACACTAATTTCCCTTGAATGAAGTTTGTATGCAAGCCAAAACAATGGTAGTTATCCTGCCCTCTAGAGCTCATCCCCAGTAGAATGAGATGAATAATTGAATCCTTCTAGAGAGCCAAGTAATAGGCTATTTTTCTTTCTTTCCCCATCATTTGGATTCTTTGATCATTAAAACAAACAAACAAACAAACAAACAAAAACCTGGAATACTGGTAACTGAAATTTCTGTCAATATGCTAATCCATTCCTCCGTATTCTCCCATCTCTTTTCATTTTCTGATCTATTTAAATCGGACGTGGCGGTTAAGCTAAGCATCCCATCGCGACATTCAAAATATTTCAGGTGTGTGAGGCAAATGGAAGCATCTCAACAATATAATTAAGGGGACACAGGGAGAAATGAAAAACGGACGTCGGATTCAAGACAGGTTGGGCCAAAGGCCAAAACCCTGTTTCTCCAGCGAATGCCTAAAACAACACATGTGTGCGTTTTGTCAGTAGATGGCTCTGTTCAACACAGAGTCGATCCTGGGTGGATTCCGAAGTC